>NC_056725.1:613653654-614022404 GCF_019279795.1 Protopterus annectens
AACTTAATTGTGGAGAAACTAGCCCCTTGATGGAGGAGCAAGCTTAGGACGAGGAGAATTGCAGAAACTGGAGCTGAAAAGGGGTCCATTTTCCTGTCTAAGACCTAAATGGAAAACTTCTTCCAGAGACCAGTAAAGCACTCTCATGAAAAATCTTGCTAGGATCAGTAAAATGGTGGCTGACATGGAACCCAGGGCTTTCAAAACAAGAACTGCTGGGGGGGGCATGTCTAGCAAGGACCGAACTTGTTGCCTGTGAGACAGCATCCTATGAGTGGGTAAGGATGCTACCTGAGGAGTTCACCTTCATTCTGATGAATTCTATGGTCTGAATGGGGTTAAATTTGACTTTGTCGTGTTTATAGTAATACCCAGCTGGCTGAAAAGGTATAATAGGAATTGTACCATTTGACCCAGTTGATGCTTCATAGGTGCAGTTAGAAGCCAATCGTCCAAGTACAGAAACACCTGGAATCCTTGCAGTCTCAGGTGAGCTGCCACCACTGACATGCATTTGGTAAACACCCGGGGGGCTGTGGTGAGTCCAAAGGGCAGTGCTCTGAAATGATAATGATTGGCTCCAAACCAGAAGTGCAAGTGTCTCCTGGAGCATCTGTGGATCTTTATGTGACAGTACGTGTCCTGGAGAACTATAGAGCACATCCAATCATCCTTCCGCACTACAGGTAGAATGGACTGAACTGTCACCATGCAAAACATCTACTTCTTGACAAACAGATTCAAATATGCTCAGGTCCAATATGGGCCTTAGGTCCCCTGTCTTTTTTGGCACCAAAAAGAAGCATGAATAAGTGCCGCATCCCTGCTGTGCAGTTGGGACCTCTTGTATGGCTCTTTTTTTCCAGAAGTTCCTGAACTTCTTGAAGGACCTGCTCCCTCTGATTGGGTGGTACATCAGGGACCCTTCTTTCTGTAGGTGGAGGAAGGAAAAAGGGAATGTAGTATCCTCTGAATATTATGTCCAGCACCCAGTTGTCATTTATCTTTGTCCAGGCATCCAGGAGCAAGGAAAGTCTTTCCCAACTGCCTCCAGAGTAGAACAGTCAGGCAACGCTTCAAGAGGGCTGACAGAGCTTGTCCGAGAAAGGTTCTCTAAAACCTGAGGCCGTAGACCCCCTCTGCCCCTGGGGTGGTGCCTACCATTAAATTCTCATCCTCTGCCTCTGGATGAGGAATCCTAGTGAGACTCCTGGAAAGGACCCTGTGACTTTTTTCAACCAAGTCTTCTTCCAGGTACATTGCTTCCTGGAAAAGGTCCTTTGTAGGGAAGAAAACTTGATCCCTATGGCAGATAGGGTCTTTCCTTCTTGCTCACTGCGGGTGAGTGTCTCCTTGACCAATGATCCAAACAAGGAGGAATCATCAAACAGAGCATCTGTAAAAGATGCCTTGAAGGGTTCCGCAAACCTGGAAAGTCACAACCAGGCATGTCCCCTTAAGGGCTATGCTTGTTCCAGCTGCTCATGAGGTGTCTTCCGCCATGTTGGAAATCAGCCTCATCGAGGAATTGACTAGGGAAGATAGGGTGACCAGCTGGGAAGACACCTTCCAGAGGTCCTTTGCCAACACGGAACCTGAAAGGGAGTTGGTAAGCTCCTGACCCAAGTCCCTTTGCATACAAGTAAAATGGGCCAGATAATTTATTTAATGGTCTCAGATAAAAGTGGCTGAGGTGTAAACACGCTTTCCATGTCTGTCCAGTGCCAGAGACTCCTTGTTCGGGGGGGGGGGGACAGTAGGGCTTTGTTCTGTGAGATCCTTCTTAGTGGCTGCTGACACTATGACAGCATCAACTGGGATACCCTTACTCTAGTGAAGACGGTCAGCAGCAGGGGAGGAAAAGAAGCTAAGCTTCGCAAAAGTTAAATATGTCTATACAGGAAATAAGAAAGGTGAAAAAAAAATTAAAGACTTAACAGCCACTTATCCTAACTCAAGACAGCAATGGCAGTCACGTCCAACGTGGAAAGTGACAAAAGAGATCTGGGGAGTTAGTGGAGTCACAAGGTATTATGTGAGTGGAAGGAGCTCGAGACACGAGGCATCAGTTTTTTGGAAAGGCCGGATCGGATCTGAGGATGGATCCACGACCCAATTGTGAGGACGAATGAAAGAGACAACATCAGGTACTAAAGTTAAAGATAAATATAAAGAGAAATATCGTTCAATAAAGATACTGGAAAAACAGAAATATCTTTCAAGAAAAAGAAGAAAAATTCTACAAAACTCACAAAATATCACTTTGAAAGCTTGAGAGAAGAACCTGCATCGGCGAACGAGATCTGCAGTAATGGGGATGGAACAGTGCATTGTGGGTAGAGGGAGGAGCTCAAGAGCTGGATCCGAAGTCTGAAGTATAAGGCTGAGCTGGATCCGAAGATCGGATATGAACCCCATAGGTTGAGGAAGAATGAAAATGACATCAGATCTTCTGATACTGTAAACAGTACTGGGTTTTTTAAAGGGGAAGTACCACTTTTAATTAGAAAATAAAATAAAATAAAAAAAAAATTTCTTAAAAGGACAATATTTTTAGTGAGGACTTTTCTACCAGAAATGAAGCCTGAAGTTGACTGCTGCTCCTGTGAAGCCTCAGAGCTGCTTCCTCTTGAGGCAGCTAGAAACTACTGAAGTACTACTGATTTCCCTCCAAGGGGTTAGCCAATGAGCAGTCAAGAGTGTACAAGTGACAGGGAGCCAGAACTTTGTGAAGCTGGTCGGTTGTTTTATTCTAGGTAGAATACAACCCATATAGAGCCAAAAGGCTACTGCAGCAGTAAGAATGATGAACATCTTATAATGTAAATAGTCAGGTTGTTCCTGACTGATAAGGTACCAGGCTCTCTGCATCTGCCCAGCTTTGCCAAAACAAACTTCATAGCACAGAAAATAATCAAACTTTTTCCAATGTTCTGAGGAAAATTAGAATCCTAGCTAGACGGGACACCTTAACTCCTTTTTTGGCACTGATTTCTGACTGCAAGAGAAGAAAGATAAGTATTCATCCTTCAAGTAAACAGCAATAACAAGAATATGGGAATGGTTTAGGGAATCCACCCACCAAGGGAGAAATGAGTTGCATTCTTGCATAATGATAACAAACTACCTCAATGTCTCTGTCTTGCTGCCATTAAGATCTCAAATACCAATGACATAAGCAGACATGCTGCTGCCACAATATAGCCCAGGCACACCTCTCAACTGTCAAGATTTTTACAGAATATCCAGATTTTTGGCTCATATTTTTGGTCTGTTCCTCATAAAATGTGTTTTTCTGGCAAATCACTGAGATGATCTGTGGACTGAAGTCACTAAATAATGGCATACATTTAAGTTTCAGACTTCAAATCCTTCAGAAAATGTTTATTAAAACAAGCCCTGTTTCTCTAGCAACTTTCTAACTTTATAAGAGCAATATTTAAACTATGTCCATATTTTTGGGCCTTTGCCCCCCATTTTATTGGGCTTTGTCCTGATTTCTTGCACTAAGAGGTTGACAGATATCATCCCAGCATAAGACTATAGTTAAAAGCAGCACTACAACTGATGCCATGTTTGAAAGAATGAATTCCCTTCCTCTGTCTAATGAAGGAATTTGTCTCTAAATCACAAATGGGATGATGTCTGTTAGAAAAATATGTATTTGAACATATATAAAGTGCTAGTTAAAAAGCAAATAGCGTATAATGCATTTTATTCTATTATTAATATGACAATAAGAATGATTTTACATGTAATTGCTTGAAGCTTTGAAACTGCAGTGTATTTGAACTCTGACCCTGGCAGTAGCCAGCTCAGCAAGCTTATATTTTTCACTAACGATTATCTGCTGGGTCAGGAAATTAAATGTATAAAGCACTGAAAATCTTCCTCTCCTTTCTTTGGGACAATTGGCCTTGTAAATGTTATCAAGATAAGACGCAGCTGTTGGGAGAATGTTGCAAGAAGAACAAAAAAGTGTATTACAAGACTGAACCAGCTATTGTATTCAAGCAGGCCTGAAACCTTGAAGGAGTAACATTTACAGAAAGACATTATAACTGACCAGGTGCTTTTCAAGGCTATATTATTCCCAAGGGAAAACTTTTTTAAAATATGTAACATCAGCAATTTTTATGAATAGAATGTTGTGAACCGTAGTGATGTAGGTGCCCTGTGACTAACCACGTCAAAAAGGTGGGCACAAACTAAAAAGTAAAAACTATAAGAATTGTATACTTCCTGTATCATGTCAGACAAAATTCTGTACTTGTACGTTTTTTGCCTCCTGGTGTACACTAGTAAATTTTTGCATCTGAGCCTCCTGTGTTGTAATCTTTATTTTTATTTAACAGTTTGGTCCTCCTTGAACCAGAAACCCTCAGACAGCTACAGATCAGAGTGTACCGGTGGTCGAACACTGCGCAGGAGAAGCTACCGAAACGGTTCTTCTTGAAATATAAAAGACCTCCGACTGAAATGTCATTTTGAGAGGCTGGCCACTTTCTGATCTGCGGCCGAAGAGCGGTCTCGAACTGGTCGACTCAGGAGGCTCAGGTAGGAAGATATTTGCCTTTTTTCTGTTTTAGATCAAGGACTAGGTTGCAGTAAATATTATTGTCAGAAGATTTGTTATACAGATCAGGGACAAAAGGAAATTACTGTATATTTTGTCAGAGATCAGGGAAACAGAATAAGGTAGGCAGTCATTCTAGATAAACTGTGTATGGAACTGAAATACCACGTGGTGAAAAGGGGTTACGTAACATTTTCTTTTAATATGGGAAATCAGTGCACTAAAACATTGCGAGATCCGGCCCTAACTGAAGATGCAAAATATATGCAATTACAACGGGCTGATAATGTTAGGTATTACACAAAATGGGTTAATAAATACGGATTCGATGGTAAATTGGGTAAAATTTCATTAGTTAAACTCTTAAAACAACTTAAATCTGACGCAGAAGGTCAGGCAAAAAAGCAACAACAATTAGGCATTCCTCAGGCACACAGGTGGATTGAGGAAGTAAACCGAAGGGAACAGAAAACTAAAAATGCTAAGACGTTATTTTCAGATAAAGAGAATAATAATATAGTAATAGCGACGGCTCCTCCTCCCCCACTCCCTCCAATGCCTTTTTCAGGATATGAAGCAGGTGGACAAGCTAGTCCACCTCCACGTTATCCTGATGTCACAATGACACTAAAACCATTTGTTAGAGATCCTATTGAAACTAGGTCCCGGACACGTAAAACACTTGGGGACACAGACTCGTATCAAATAGGAAAAAACACACTAGAGGAAAATGAGGAAAAA
Organism: Protopterus annectens; assembly: GCF_019279795.1. Taxonomy (NCBI): domain Eukaryota; kingdom Metazoa; phylum Chordata; order Ceratodontiformes; family Protopteridae; genus Protopterus; species Protopterus annectens. The sequence goes on from NC_056725.1 coordinate 613,658,972, forward strand.
ATCTGTCCACTTATCGAGGTACCAAATCCTCAAGCAGGACAGGAAGGGCAGGACCCAACTCTTCTAGTGTACAGACCATGGACACCGAAAAATATTTGGAAAGCTACAGAGGAATCCCCCATCCAAAAGTCAATTACACAAAGTTTTTACAAGATTTACAAGGTATGAGACTAAGTTACCACTTGAATAGGGGAAAAGTAGAAAAGGTAGTTAGACAAATTGTGGGTCCAGACTGGCACATGATTTGTGGCACCTGGAATCCTCGTAATGCAGAGCTTAAACCACTCCCACATAGTGACGCAGAACTAGACAACAGAGTAAAAGGTCTTACAGACTGAATTTCTGAAAAATGGAAACCTAGAGCAGATTGGACTTGCATTAACCAATGCATACAACAAGAGAATGAAACTGTAGATGGGTATTATGGTAGATTATTGGAATGTTTTAATAACCAAAGTGGTATGGCTATTCCTGAAAATCAGACACATGATACCTCGTATGAACAGCAACTGAAAAATGCATTTTTGAAAGGTTGCATTGCACCTATCAGTAGCTTCATTACGAAGCATATGATAGATCATCGAACAAGTAGGCTACAAGCCTTACTTGAATATGCTAGACATGCCAAAAGACACTTTAATAGCAAAAAGAAAAAGAAGACACAAGTCTTCACTGCTGAAGACGGAGCTGAGGTTTTTGTAGTACAGTCCGGTAAAAAGGGTAAGAAAAATGCCCAGGGAAACAGACAATCTGACAAACGGTCAGAAAATTTTGAAGAGAGAAAAAAGAAAGGTGAGTGCTTTAAGTGCGGAAAGAAAGGACATTTAGCGAGGGATTGCAGGCAGAATAAAAAGGTGACTACAGAAAGCAAGGATAATGAGGACTGACTATATAATAGTGATGAAAGTCAAAAATCATCAGAAAAGGCTAACAAACAAAGAACAAATGTAAACGTAGTAAAAGGAATAGAGGAAGTGCAAGTAGAGATGAAGAATGAAGAAAGTGAAATTTTAGATTTACTGAGCTTGGAGCTCTATCTGGCAAACACAAAACCGGAAGTCACACTTCTGGTGGAGGGGAGGAAAGTAAAATTCCTGTGTGACTCAGGAGCATCACTGACTTTAATACACCCCTCCAAGTTACCAGAATATTCCGAATCACCTGATTATACATTAGTAAAAGCAGCAAACGGACAGCTATATAGGGAGCCACTCTCCCATGACATAGCAATAACTGACCCTGTTTCAGGTATGACTCAGAAAGGTAAAATCGTAGTTTCTGCAAAATGTCCAGTAAACCTACTGGGAAGAAATCTTATGCAGATATTTGGCATAGCAGTAGTTCCCACCATGCAGGGTATGGAGGCACAAAGACAAATGAATACTTTTGTGGTGCGACCGGAGGGTGAGACTTTTTACTGGTACAGCCAGGACCTAGTTACGACTGGTCCAGGGGCAGTAACCAAGGAACTGATGAACGTAGCCATCAGTAAGGCCCCCTCCCTTGACACTGACCAACAGCATTTGTTACACTGTACTCTATACTACTGTAGCATGCCAGGACCTGATAAAGAATATGAGCAAAAATTATTCAAAAATCCTGCTAACAAATTAGTATTACGAACCTTGTATTGGGATACAGAGGGAAACAGTGTGGTAAGCTGTTCATTACCTCAAGAATTCATAACACTGTACAAATCTAATCGACTACCGCATGTCAGCTTAACAAAAAACAAGAATATAAAATGGGCAGACTTAGGAGAAAAAGTAACAAGATGGAAAAAACAAACTGATTTAAAATTATCAGAGCAGGGAATACAAAAACAGAAATTAAATTGGCTAACACAGACACATCCAGCTGTACACTTACAAACTAGTGAAGACAGCTGATTAGCGTTCTTATTAGAAGAAGAAAAAAAAAGTCTTGTGTGATATACCAAAGATTCTTTGGTCAGCAGGCAAATCAGATGTAGGACTTATTCGAACAGCAGAACCAGTTACTATTACACCAAAATCAGCATTTAGACCACAAAAAAGACAATACCCCTTGAGGAAAAATGCAGAGCAAAAAATCAAGCCTATAATAGCAGCATTACTCAAGGAAGAAGTACTGGTAGAATCTTTTGATTCACCATGTAATACCCCTCTATTTCCTGTTAAAAATGCAAATGGGGAATGGCGGATGGTACAGGATTTACGAGCTGTAAACAATGCAATAATACCTAGAGCACCTACGGTGCCAGACCCACACACCTTGTTGAACGATTTGAAGCCGCAACAAAAATATTTCACTGTAGTAGACATAAGCAATGCTTTCTTTTCAATACCTATACATCCTGATAGCCAGTATTGGTTTGCATTTACATTTCAGGGTAAAAGGTATACCTATACTCGGCTACCATAGGGATATTGTAAAAGTCCAACAATATTTGCACAAGAAATGGCTAGCAACCTGGCAGGGTTTACCCCACCAGGAGGTAGTCAGATTCTGCTTTATGTAAATAACATCTTGCTAGCAGCCCCCACCCAGCATCAATGCAGGGAGAATACTATAGCATTATTGAAATTTTTAGCAGCACAAGGACATAAAGTAAACAAAAGTAAGTTACAACTTTGGAAAAAACAGGTTAAATACCTAGGATATGTAATATCCAATAAAGGTAGAATATTAGACGAAGACAGAAAAACAGCAATTTTACAAACACCTAAACCAGCAACCAAGAAGGAAATGATGTTCTTATTGGGAACAACTAATTTTTGTCGAAGCTGAATATCAAACTATGCTTTAGAATCTGCTCCACTGGCTAATTTAATATATAAAACACCAATGGCAGCACAAGATTTATTACAATGGACACCCAAAGCAGAAACAGCTTTCTGCAGACTAAAACAATTGATAGCTTCTTCATTAGTTTTAGGACTTCCAAATTACCACAAACGATTCTTTCAGACCGTAGATTGTAAACAGAAATATATAACGTCAGTTCTGACGCAACAGCATGGAAATAAGCAACGCCCCATAGCTTACTATTCATCACAGTTAGACCCAGTGACATGGTCGTTGCCTCACTGTGTGCAAGCATTGGTCGCAGCTGCAATTGCAGTACAGGCTTCGGCCTCAGTGGTGTTATTCCACCCTCTCACATTGAGAGTGCCTCATGCAGTCGCAATAATTTTACTGCAAGAAAAAATAGCATATCTTTCTCCTGCTAGACATCTTTCATGTATGACCATACTGCTGAGCCAACCTCATATGGTAATTGAACGTTGTACAACATTAAACCCGTCAACGTTACTTCCAACCCCTGTGGATGGCACGCCGCACAGCTGCCTGTAGGAAATTAAGCAAACAACTTTGCCCAGACAAGATCTCACTGATATGCCCTTAAATAATGCCGAGGTGACATTTTACATGGATGGCTCGTGCAGAAGGGGTCCTACAGGGAAAAATCTAGTGGGGTATGCAGTAGTTACAAATACAGAGATCTTAAAAGCCCAACCTTTACAGCATAACCTATCTGCTCAAGCAGCGAAATTAATAGCTTTAACACGGGCTTGCACTCTAGCGAAAGATAAATGTGTGAACATATATACTGACAGTCAGTATGCTTTCTCTACAGTGCATGTTTTTGCGCAACAATGGAAAAATAGGGGAATAACATCTAATGGTAAACCGATTAATCATGCGCAACTTATTTTGAACCTATTAGATTCTATTCAGTTACCTACTAAAGTAGCTATTTGTAAATGTTTAGCTCATACAAAACAACAGGATAGAACTTCAAAAGGAAATGCAAAAGCTGATGCAGCTGCAAAGCAAGCAGCCTCAGACTCAGAAACTTTACTTTTAACCGAGGAATTACAACCCTCTAAAATTTTAAATCTAGAAATGTTAAAAACAATGCAGACACTAACTACAAAAGCAGAGAAACAAAAATGGGAGAAACGACGTGCAATCCTTAAAAATGGACTGTATGTCTCCAAAGAGAAAAAAAACAATATCACCGTCTAATTTATTTAGATATGCAGCTTTGTTGAGCCATGGGCAGTGCCATGTCTCAACGGGGGGATGGTACAGTTAGTAAATCGAATATTCCAAACATACGGATTCATAAATTATACAAAAAAATTTTGTGCAGCATGCCATACATGTAACAAACATCATGCACAAGGGGCATTCAAACCCAAGCAAGGGAGTTTTCCTACACTACCATATCCGTTCCACACTATTTGTATGGATTTCATAGAGTTGAATAAATGGGAAGGGAAAAAAATAGAAGTTATGTTCTTACCATAACGTTCCATGTTAGTTGTCTTCTTCTCGCCTTCTTTCTTGCTGGATGGGTTCGGAGCCGACCTCAGCTCCGACTCGGCCACTCTAAAAGCTCGAGAGTTGGTTCCACCGGCTCGAGGCTCCCCTTATATCCCACAATTCTAGGCGGTATTACCTCAGATCTCGTTTGTAAGCTAGGCCCAGCCAATAATAAATCCAGAACTACTGGAAATGGGAAAACCCACCTCTATAAAAAGAAAGGAAGAAGGTGACCTGAAACCTGATGAAGGAATATATGCATAGTATAGCATATACATATATACAATAGAGGTGGTAGAAAGAAAGGTCACAATCAAACTCCTCTAGGTCTGTCTAGGCTAGGGGGAAGGAGGTGGGGAAGAAGAAGCGAGAAGAAGACAACTAACATGGAACGTTATGGTAAGAACATAACTTCTATATGTTAAGTTGTCCATCTCGCCTTCATTCTTGCTGGATGGGACCGCGTCCCTAGCACCTTGTCCCGGGTGGCCTATCGGAACAGACTCTTGAGTACAGTGGAACCAAAGTTAGCTCTATGTTTAGAAGCTAAATCCAACTTATAATGAGAAATGAAAGTGTGAGGAGTAGCCCATGTAGCTGCTGCACAAATGGTATCAATAGGCAGCCTGTCTTGGAAAGCTATAGAAGTAGCCAAAGCTCTAGTCGAATGAGCCTTAGGTCTGTTAGGCAACTTTTGGTGTCTAATCTCATACACAAAGGAAATCAAGGATGTTAGCCATCTGGAGAGTGATACCTTTGAAACTGGAAGGCCCTTTCTGCCTTCTGCATAAGAGACAAACAATTGGTCAGTTTTCCTGATCTGTTTGGTCCTATCCAAATAATACCTTAATTGTCGATGAACATCTAGCCAATGCAATTTTTGTTCAGACCTGTTAGAATAGTTAGGAAAAACACAGGGAGGTCAATGTTTTGATTTAGATTTGCCGCAGAGGCTACTTTAGGTAAAAAGGATGGATTGGTCCGTAAGGATACCCTATCCTTATGAAACAACAGATACGGTGGTCGACTGCTGAGTGCATGAAGCTCTGAGACCCTTCTAGCCGAAGTAATGGCTATCAGAAAGAGGGTCTTCCAGGATAGCAATTTCATTGAACAGGAAGCTGCAGGTTCAAAAGGAGGGAGAATCAAAGATGCGAGAACTAAATTAAGGTCCCAAGAAGGAGGAGGATTTCTTATAGGAGGCTTAAGAAGAAAAACTCCCTTCAAGAAAGCTTTGCAAAGCTTGTGAGACATGATGGCAGAATCTGAGATGCCCACATGAAAGTTAGATATAGCTGCCAATTGAACCTTAAGAGTAGATGGAGACGAACCTGCATGGAAAAGTTCGGCTAGGAAATCAAGGACTATTTGAATGGGAGCAGTGAAAGGATCTATGTCCCTTCCTTGAGCCCAATAGGCGAAACGTTTCCACTTACTAAGATAAATCTTCCGAGTGGAAGATTTATGAGAAGCTATCAAAATATCTCGAACAGAGTGAGATATTTGAGGAAGCCTGGCTAAGGTTGGAATTGGAGGAACCAAGCAGTGAGGTTCAGAGAGGGGAGGGAGCGATGTAACTGACCCGACTGATGGATCAAAAGATCTGGAACTAGGTCCAGATGCCAGGGTTGCTACAACAGAAATTGATGTAGAAAGGGGAACCAAACCTGTCGAGGCCAGTAAGGAGCAATGAGGATCAATGAGGCCTTCTGAGCGATAGCTTTCTGTATCACTTGAGAGATTAGTGGGAAGGGAGGGAATGCATACAGAAGTCCCCGGGGCCAAACTTGGACTAGAGCGTCTCTGCTGGGCTGGCCTGGTAAAGGAAAGAGGGTGAAATAATCTTTGCACTTGCTGTTTTGGGGAGTAGCACAAAGGTCGCAGCAAGGCTGGCCCCACTTGAGAAAAATTTTCTCCAAGATAGAATTTTTCAGAGACCACTCGTGAGGCATGAGAATAGCTCTGCTCAATTTGTCCGCGATAAGATTGGACTTTCCGGGGATGTGCGTTGCTATCAGAAACCACTGAGAAGAAATCGCCCATTGCCACAGTCTGAGTGCTTCTCGACATAGAGGGTAGGACCTGGTTCCGCCTTGTTTGTTGATATACCACACTACAGACATGTTGTCCGTCTGAATTGCTATCGTTCCCAAGGGAAGAGAGTCTTGAAGGGCTTGCAACGCTAAAAGCACTGCTCTCATCTCTAGAACATTTATATGCAAGTGGCGTTCGTCTGGTTGCCATATGCCCTGGACTGTTCTGCCCTGATAATGCCCCCCCCACCCGATCAGGGAGGCGTCCGTTGTCAGAGTAGCAACCGGAGGGGGAGGGACAAAGGGTCTTCCTAAGAAGAGCTGGGGGGAAGAAATCCTCCAAAGAAGATGATTCTTGCATGCTTGCGTTATCACAATGGTGTGGGACATCGGGAGTTGTTGGTACGACCATTGTGTGAAGAGCATCCATTGAAGGATTCTCATGTGAAATCTGGCTAATAGAAGTAGAGGGACAGCAGCCGCCATAATCCCCAGTACTTTTAGAACTAATCTGACTTTGACTCTGTTGCTGTGGAAAAGAAGGGAGACCAGTTTGTGTATGTCTGCTATCCTTTGGTCTGTGAGTCTCGCAGACATGTTGACTGTGTCTAGATTTGCGCCTATGAAGGTAATAGCACGACAAGGCGACAAAACAGACTTTTCGCAATTTATTGAGATATCTAACTTTTGAAAAATGCGAAAGGTGTAGTCTCTGGCAAGTAGAAGAAGATGCTTGGTAGGAGCTGTAAGGAGCCAGTCGTCTAAGTATGGAAACACCTGGAATCCTTGACGTCTCAGGTGAGAAGCTACCACTGCCATGCATTTGGTAAACACCCGGGGGGCAGTGGTGAGTCCAAAGGGCAGGGCTCCGAAATGAAAGTGACTGGTTCCCAGCCTGAAGCGGAGGAATCTCCTGGAGCGTCTGTTCATTTTTATATGATAGTACGCATCCTGGAGGTCTATAGAGCACATCCAGTTTTCCTTTCCCAATAGGGGTAGGATGGATTGTAACGTGACCATCCGAAATCTTGTTTTCTTGACAGACTTGTTCAAGATACTGAGATCCAAAATGGGTCTCCAGTCCCCTGTTTTCTTTGGAACCAAAAAGAATTTGGAGTAGATTCCGGATCCTTGCTGGTCTGCTGGCACTGGCTGAATGGCTCTTTTTGCAAGCAACTTTGATATTTCCAACGCTGCTTGATCCCTTTGAGCGGGTGGAACATCTGGAAGGGATTTTTTGATTGATTTGGAATGCGAAAGAACAGAATGGAATAGCCTTTGGAAATGATGGACTGTACCCACTTGTCTTGAGTTAGGGATCGCCAGGCTTCTGGGTACAGTGACAATCTTCCCCCAACTGCCTCCGAAGGTGGACAGTCGGGCAACACCTCAGGGATGCTGAAAGGGTTTATCGGAAAAGGTTTCTCGATTGCCCTGGTTCTGCGGACCACCCCTGCCTCTAGGGCGATGTCTACCATTATTGTTCCCCCCTCTGCCTCTAGAGGGGAACCGACTTGTGTGCGTCAGGCAAAGTTCCTTGAGATTGTTTGCGGAACCACATTTTTCCACTTTTCTGGCCTTTGGGGTAAGGTCTAGAAGGAGTAGAAAAACGGACTCCGACGGCAGAAAGAGTTTTGCCATCTGTCTCGCACCTTGTCAAGGTTTCTTTCACTTGAGGACCAAAGAGGGACGATCCATCAAACGGGGAATTAGTGAAAGACGTTTTAAAGGGGTCCGCAAAATTGCATAGCCGCATCCAGGCATGCCGGCGTAAGGCCACACCTGTCCCTGCGGCTCTGCTCGCTCCATCAGCCGCATATGAAAGAAGGCGCATGGAGGAGTCAGCTATAGAATTTAGGGTAGCCAGCTGAGCGTTCATCTTGTCCTGAAAACCCGCAGCTGTAGGATCCTTTAACATCTCACTCGCTTCCTTGATCAAGTCTCTTTGAAGACGAGTGAAATGACAGAGGTAGTTCAGCGAACGCATAGCAAAGGTCGCTGACGAAAACATCCGCTTCCCGTACCTGTCCATAGACCTAGATTCCTTGTTAGGGGGATGGACAGGCACCGAAGGATCAGCTAGCTCCTTCTTAGTGGCGGCAGCTACCACCATAGCATCCACAGAAACTCCCTTAGTCAGAAATTGCTTATCTGCTGGTGCTGTAATAAACTTTGAAGGTCTCCTGGGGGTAGGGTCCACAGAGTCAGGAGCCGTCCAAGCCTTTTTAGCTACCACCTGCATAAGGGGGTCAAAAGGGGGGGACACCCAGGAGGTGGAAGGGCGAGAGCCAAACGCCTCAAGATACACAGATTCATCCTCCGAAGGGTTAAGGGCTGGCCAATTTCCCCTCTGTTTCAGGATCTCTAGAATGTCTGCAAAGGAGATATCTTCAGAAGGGGAACGGGGGGAACCCTCAGAATCCTCTAAATCCATGTCAGAGGTGACAGACTCAGGTGAGTCTATGTGCTTCCTCTTGCACTTTCTCTTCCTAGGGGGCTCCCCTGCCAATTCAGGAGAGGCCTCGGAAGAGGATGAGATCCCCACAGGGGATTCTTGAGGAGCTGGCTCTCTGCAGTCTGGGATGAGGGAGTGAGTAGACATAACCTGAGGCACCAAAGAGGGAGGGACGGACGGAGCCGACTGTGGAGTTGAACCGGGTTCCAACACACTCCGCATGACCTCGAAGGCACCCCTGTCAGGCAGAGCCAGAGGTCCCCGCTCCGAAAAGCTGAAAACCTCCCTCGGCACCGACAGCGATGGCTCCGAGGCCGATGTCGGAGCCGAACTCACCAGCGCCGAGAGGGAGAGCAGGGTCGGACAAGGGTCCGATGCCACTCACCCCCTCGGAGCCGACGAGAGAAGTCCGGCGCCGAGATTCTTCCAAGGAAGAAATCGGAGCCGACGACGGCGCCGAAGACAATTGTATCGGCTCCGACGCTACCACAGTCTCGGGTCCGAAACGCCCCGGCTCCGAGCTCAAAGGAGTCGGAGGAGGAACATTTTGAGAGATAGGATTAAGCATCGACTGATGAGTCGGGCTCTGAAGCATTTGGGCCAGTGCCTCGGACTTAAGAAATCGACTCACTACCCTCTGAAGGTCATGGTCAGAAAGTCTCGATGACCTAGAGGAGTGAGATCTATGGCTCCGTTCAGACAGCAAGGGAGATGCTGGAGCCGAATGAACGGAGCCAAGGGATGGTGACCTGGACCTCTTCCTAGATATCGGTTCCGATAGTCTGATCGGAGCCGACTCAGATATTTCCAATACCTCGGCTCCAGCCGGAGCCGAGGGAATCACAGAAGTAGAAGTTCAAGTCTCATCGGCTCCAGCCGGAGCCGATGTTGTAGTAGACTTCGATGTCTTAGGTGTCGACTCAGTAGCTGGAGTCGAAGACCTAGAAGCCTTAGAAGGTTTGCCCGAAGAAACAGTCGGGGGACCCTCAGGCTTTAGTAAGCCCCGTAAAATGAGCTTATTCTTTCTTTCCTGCAGGACTCTAGGGCTGAAGCCATGGCATACAGCACAAGAGTCCTGCAGGTGTAAAGGTCCCAGGCAGTACACACAAGAAGTGTGACCGTCTGTCAGAGACATTTTCTGACAGCACGAGTCACACTTCTTGAAGCCTGAGACCTTCGAATCCTTGGACATTTCAAATAACAAGTGCAATCACACCCAAGCACAAACACACCGATTACACTCTGAAGTAAAATAAAACTAATTTAAACTAGTAAGTTTATAAGTCCCTACTAAAAAACACACACACTCTAGGAGGGATGAGAGGGCCCGAAGGCCTAAGGAAAGAACAGAAGTTCTTGTTTGGTAGGAGAGAGAAAAACAAGGGAAAAGGGATAAAATCCTTTAAAAATAAGGGGATACTGGTCAAAAACTAATTTAAAAAGGGATTTTCTAAAGTTTTTTAAACTGTTCAGTACACTAACCTGACGGTTGAAGCAACACACCTCGATAGCTGTAGCGGCAAACGAGATCTGAGGTAATACCGCCTAGCATTGTGGGATATAAGGGGAGCCTCGAGCCGGTGGAACCAACTCTCGAGCTTTTAGAGTGGCCGAGTCGGAGCCGAGGTCGGCTCCGAACCCATCCAGCAAGAATGAAGGCGAGATGGACAACTTAACATTACTGTTTAGTAACTATAGATATGTTTTCTAAAAGGGTAGAAGCTTTTCCAACTAAAAATCCGAATGCAGCAACAGTGGCAAAAGCCCTAGTAAAAGAAATAATTCCTAGATTTGGCATACCGGAAAGGATTTATAGTGACAATGGAACACATTTTGTTAATCAGACGATCCACCAGCTTGGGAGATTCTTTGGAATCTCCTTAAAGAATCATTGTGCTTACCACCCACAGTCTGCAGGACTGGTGGAAAGGTACAATGAAATTCTAAAAAGCAAAATGAGGAAGCTAGTGAGCAAGACACAGAAAAACTGGATTTGCTGTCTGCCTTTGGCACTGCTGAACATGAGAACAGTTCCAAATGTAAAGGGTTTAACTCCCTCTGAAATAATATTTGGAAGGGCATATTATGTGCTGCAGTGGAAAGCTCTCATGCCTGCAGAACTAGAGGCTGACAGCTCATTAGCTAGCTACATGAAAAAACTGTTAACAAATAAAACTGTTTTGCAGTTGAACTCTTTTTCAGATAAAAGACAGACCAGACCGTTGGAAGCAGTGCTGACTCCGGGGACCTGGGTGTGGCTGAAAGTTACGAAGAGGAAAAATTGGGCAAGTCCAAAGTGGGAAGGACCATACCAGGTACTGTTGGCAACGCCTACTGCAGTCAAAGTTGCTGAAAGGACGTCCTGGGTCCATCTGACGCACTGTAAACCCGTAAAAAATTTTCAACTTAATAAACATTTTGTGACTAATACACAACAAAGGCAGGATGGCCAAGAGCAAAACGAGTAAAAATACAGATCAACCCCAAAGATGTTGTTTAATCATCTTGTTGACTATGCATTTATTGACTATGATTGTTATGACCTTCCTTTTGTTGTGGTTTTTCCTACATGTAACCACACAAGTGAAAGTGAAGAGACGTGATGAACTGTCTATAGACTGGCATCCGAACTTTAACACATACCTAGCTATGAAGCGGGTATATGTAGAGACTATGAACATTTCAAATTGCTGGGTTTGTACTGCTATACCAACAGCATATGGAGGACTGTTAATGTCCGCTGTCCCCTTGGGGATAAATGAGACTTGGAAAAATTTACTTTTTATACAGGATCTGTAAAATCACAAGACAAAATTGCATTGTATTTGCCTGTCACACAGAAAAGAATTGTATGTTTCTATAAAAATAATACACTTCAGGTGGGTTGGAGTAACTGTAATATAACCATATCTTATAAATGTTACATTAAAGTTAAAGATAGAGGCACTGTTTGTAATACGAATTATGATTCATATTTGAGTTTAATGAAAACAACATTAAGTAAAGTGCAGAGAAATCCTGTTTTACATAAACAACTGTTTATTACAGACAAAAAAATGTTTCATGCAGAATTAACCCGCATCAGTACTAAAGTAAAAAACTGTTATTTTGTTTGTGGGAAAAAGGCATACAAATGGCTACCTGAGAATTGGTCCGGCAGTTGTTTTTTGGGTTATCTGGTTCCGGCCATAAGACATGCTGCAGAATTACCTCTGGGTAAAATACGAAATGTGAGAAATGTAGCCCGGAAACCTGAAGGTCCAATCAAAAAACCTGTAAATCCAGTGGGACAAATCAAAGCTGGTTGGAAAGACCATCATTCCGTAAAAAATAGAGAAAAATTGACTCATATGGACTTAAGTGACAGTGTAATATCCTGGGCTGGAATACTTCCAGCATATGGAGCAGTCAAATCGATCTGGAAGTTGAGAAAGCTGTCAAAATTTTCAAAGTATTGAGTAATGCAACTTTTTCTGCTCTCAAACTAGTGACTAATGAACTGAATGCAATGAGAACTGTTGTGCTACAAAATCGAATGGCCCTTGACTTCACCCTGGCGGCGAGAGGTGGTACGTGCGCGCTTATCAAAAAAGAATGCTGTGCGTTTATACCAGACAATCGACATGAAATTAATGACCACCTAGAGGTAATACAGCAGGTATCGGTCATGACTAAACCAGGCCCAAACCCACTGACGAACTTTTTCCAGAATCTGTTTGGTGGGTGGGGTTCTATCCTAATGAACATCTTGATTGCTATTTGTGTGGGTCTGCTCCTATTAGGAGCATGTGTCTGTTGTGGGATTCCCTGCATGAAAAGATTAATCAAAAATTTTATTAATATATCTGTAACTGAAACTTTGTACCAAGACACTGAGTTAAAAAAATTAATTTCAGATGAAATTCTTTCCAAAGTATAAACTAAATGACTTACCTGGTTGAAAGTCCTTAAAGGAAAAGGCTAGGAGACGAAATAACATTGTTTATATTTCAAAATAGAATAAAAAGTATTAAAAGGGAGGAAAATGTTAGAAAAATATGTATTTGAACATATATAAAGTGTTAGTTAAAAAGAAAATAATGTATAATGCATTTTATTCTATTATTAATATGACAATAAGAATGATTTTACATGTAATTGCTTGAAGCTTTGAAACTGCAGTGTATTTGAACTCTGACCCTGGCAGTAGCCAGCTCAGCAAGCTTATGTTTTTCACTAACGATTATCTGCTGGGTCAGGAAATTAAATGTATAAAGCATTGAAAATCTTCCTCTCCTTTCTTTGGGACAACTGGCCTTGTAAATGTTATCAAGATAAGACGCAGCTGTTGGGAGAATGTTGCAAGAAGAACAAAAAAGTGTATTACAAGACTGAACCAGCTACTGTATTCAAGCAGGCATGAAACCTTGAAGGAGTAACATTTACAGAAAGACATTATAGCTGACCAGGTGCTTTGCAAGGCTATATTATTCCCAAGGGAAAACTTTTTTAAAATATGTAACATCAGCAATCTTTATGAATAGAATGTTGTGAACCGTAGTAATGTAGGTGCCCTGTGACTAACCACGTCAAAAAGGTGGGCACAAACTAAAAAGTAAAAACTATAAGAATTGTATACTTCCTGTATCATGTCAGACAAAATTCTGTACTTGTACGTTTTTTGCCTCCTGGTGTACACTAGTAAATTTTTGCATCTGAGCCTCCTGTGTTGTAATCTTTATTTTTATTTAAAAATGTCAAATACAGTTTTTGTTAACTGACTTATGAAAACAGATGCAGAGTGAAGCCTTTAATTAAGAACAGATGTTGCTTTGGTAGCTTATTTTACAATCAGAAAATTAGACAAAGCAAAGCCCCTATCCTTTTCTCCGAAAGGCTGCTGCTACTGAAAGATATTTGGTAGAAGAAAATTGGGGGATAATAAAAGATCATAAGCTAGGGTAGTGAAATGGAAATAGTGTCTTACTATTATGAATCTTATGAATCTCTGATGACACCTTTAGATACTCATATGCAAATAAGCACTTAGTATGTCTGCAGTGCATCCCACAAACCCTGGGCAGAAGAATTAATAATTATTGCAGAAATAACACTCAGAACTATCAGTAACACAACTTGGCGTAAATCCCTATCTCATCAGGTGGGTGGCCAACTGGCTCACTGACAGGACCCACAAGGTTAAAATAGGTGTCTCCACTTCTGACAGTAGACCTGTCACTAGTGGTGCTCCCCAAGGATCTATCCTGGGACCCCTACTGTTTGGCATCCACTTCTCAGAGGTCCAGGCAAAGACAAAAGGCCTGTGGCTGACCAAGTTTGTGGACAACTGTAAGTTGGGTGCTGTCATTGACTCCCCAAATAATGTTAACATACCGCAAGAAGAGGGTCTCACAGCAACAAATGACTGGTGCCAAAGTCATGGCCTCAAGTTAAACACAAAAAAAATGTATCATCATACCATTCGGCAAAAACACGGTCCCTATTGTACGGCAATCCCTAAGCACACAACCTGTGGTGAGAGACCTGGGTACTCAGGTTGGCAACAATCTCATATTTGACCATCATTTAACAGCAGTAGTCTGAAAAGCCTTTTACTTGGTTCATCTCATAAGTAAAGTGAATGCATCCAGAAAAAAGGAGGCTATTACCTCTCTATACTCCTCCCTCATTAGACCAATAATTGAGTATAACGCCCTGTTTGGTATGCACCTCTCCAAACATCTGCACCAGCTAGAAAGGCCACAGAAATACCTCACAAAGAGAATCCATGGCCTCCAACACCTGTCCTATGCGGACAGGCTCAAATCACTATCACTCTACTTGGCATCATACAGATTGCTCAGAGGTGATCTGTGTCTTGCCTACAAGGCCTGCCCTACTAGAGGTGCTCCATATCTGTTAGTCTAACTCCTCGCGCATTACCTGTTTTAAAGGCATGAATCTAATATGCAACATCAACAAAACCTGCTAGAGAGACAGGTTTGTCTCCCAGAGGCTGCCCCGTCAATGTAAAAGATTTCCCATACACATCAAACAGAATACCTCGCTGACCCTCTTCAAGCGCAGCCTTGATGAGTGGATGGGAAAACACAAATTTGTCCCAGAGTTTCCACCTGTGTCCCTCAGTGACAAGGGCTACAGGTGCTGACTGAGGTTTCTTTTTTGGGATAAACTCTTGGCCAGGCTTGTAAGGGCCCCAGGGCCATTAGCTTAGTAACCTCTTATGATCCTATGGTATAAATGACTGATCCTACAGATGTCATCCTTCTATTATGGTTAAATCATTACCAGCAGGTGGGAATGAGTTTGATTAATTGGCTGCAGAAAGAAATATCCATTCACCATCTCCCTTTGCAGATAAGCAAACAGAGAGAATGGAGGAAACAGATATTTTTGATGGCTGTTTTGCCTAAAAGAATCACTCTAAGGGTGGCTCCACAACATAAGAAGCACTGATGTACCTTTTGCTACTTCTGCTTTAACACAGAAGATACTATGGCTGCCTGCAGAAAGGGAATGGCTGTGTTTAGAAGTTCTGATTATTCATTTTCCTCCTAGGTGGGTGATAATTATACTAAAAAATTAAGATGGTGCAGACCTTTTCAGAGAGACATTTAATCAACTCCTATACTTCAGGGATTAAAAAGATTAGTCCAGTCAAGATCTGTCTTTGAGATCCCCAGTGCAGTCATTATAGCACAGCAGTCATGGCAGCCTTTGCAGCTGACTGAGGAGTTTTGTTTGCTAGTAGTATCAGTGACAAAGGAGATACACAAATTGTACCTGAAGTGTTTCTGTCCAAATGTCAGAAGTATTCCACTTTAAATAAGTTCTGGAATGAGGTGTCTCTTGACCTTTACAGAACTTGTTTTAACAGTGAGTTCTGGAATGCCAGCATGTGTACAAAGTATAGATTAAACTGTTCAAACAGTCCACAGTTCTCAGTTCCCCATCTGGAGTTATGAATTAAATAACCATGATTTCGTTTTATGAGAAAATAGGTTAAGGCTTCTGGAGGAAAAGAAATCTAGTGTGCCTTTTTTGGAAGAAGAGGACTGGTCCCTTCGTACCACCAACTAAAATTAATAAAAGTTTTAGGATTTCAGGAAAAAAAGAGATGGCCAGTTGGATGTATATGCAGAATTCAATCAGATCCAGAAAGCTTTCTTTGGTGATTTC
This sequence comes from Protopterus annectens, assembly GCF_019279795.1. Lineage (NCBI taxonomy): Eukaryota > Metazoa > Chordata > Ceratodontiformes > Protopteridae > Protopterus > Protopterus annectens. The sequence goes on from NC_056725.1 coordinate 613,674,950, forward strand.
ACTGGAGTTACTTTGAGTCATTCAGATAACCCCTCCAAATGTAGGACAACTGGGACTAAGTCTCAGGACTGGGACTGCAAGATATACACTGGCTTCAAATCATATGGCAAAGTGAATTAAATAATGAGGAATGCGGACTTGGAACACAGGAATTATACTAGAAAAGTGATCACTGGGACCAAAACATGCCTAGCCATATACACTTTTAAATTTACATGTTCTTGCCACCTTTGTAAAGCACGTAATACTGTTTACCTCCCAAGCCGAGCAGAGCCTTACAAGATAACCTTGGTCTAAATGTGTGTCTTCCCATCAGTTATCAAGACTAGCCTTAAACATAGCCAAAGAAGTACTTTGTTTGACCTTTAGTGACAACTTATTCCATAAAATGCTGTGTTAAAAAAACATCTTTCCAGCAAGTCTTGTTTATCTTTTGGTGTATTTTTCAGTCCCTAGCATGGGTGTTTGCAGGGATCTATATTAGTTTGACAAAAGCTTTTTTAGCAAATACCTTTCCGTGGACCCCTATTCAGCAAAATTCACTTCTGCAATTCACTGAATTTACTAAGGGCAAGGAAGAAGTTGGCCAGCTACACAACTTTGCCCTTTTCCTCACTGTAGTGCAATCTCGGAGTTGGTATATACAGTTAGGGGGGTGGGGGGGCAAAGCCCCCACTTGGGTGGGTTTGATTTTGTTAGTTGTGGGTTCAGTTGTCCTGTGGAGCAATCGTTTCCTTGCCCTTGGTAAATTCAGTGAATCGCGGAAGTGAATTTCACTGAACAGGGGTCGATGGAATGGTGTTTGCTGAAAAAACTTTTGGCAAACTAATATAGACCCGTTTATAGAGCCACTGGTTTTGCAAAAAATAAAGAGGTCAAATAAGATTGGGTCTTTTATGGCTCAAAAGCCTAGACACAGGTCACCTTCGAGCAGCTGGTAGGCTACTGAGTAAAAGAAAAATTGTGTTAATCTTTTGGGATAGTCGAAAGATTTAAGAGTTTTAATCTTCTTAGAAATCTCTGGAGTCTTTTAAGTTGAGTGATATGCTTGGTTTTGTACTTGATGCCTGGAGAACAGCCACTGTGAGTTCTCCTGTGATATGTTCTGTGGCTTTGCATAAAAGGCTGGTGAGGCTAATGGGCCTATAATTACCTGGCTCTGTAAAGGGGCCAGTATTGTGTAGGAGAGTCACAGTGGTTGTTCTCCAGGCATCAAGCACAAAACCTTTAGACAGGCTGAGACTGAACAGTGTAAGCAGAAGCTTGAATAATGTATATCTGGCATTGATGAAAATGCAACCTAGTGTGCTGTCTGCCCCCGTGGAAGTATTATTTCAGAGGAAATTACATTTTCTGGGCTACTGGGGACAACAGTTTTGATAGGTGGGGGAATGCTGGCATTAAATGTATCTGCTAATATAGTAGCTATATCCTTGGGATCAAAACATATGGTATTATTATGGATGAGCTCAGTGTATTGCTGGACATTATTTATTAATTTTCTGACACAGCTGGTAAAGGATTTGTAATTTCCTTTGGTATCTATGGCAACCTTACGTTTATATTCTGCTTTACATTTTCTAATTGTGCAGTTAAGTTCCTTGCTGGCAAATTTCAGTGTGGTCTTGAGATGGTGGTGGGGAAGTTCTTGCAACTTTTCATTATTTTTCTTTTCTTACACAATTTACATTTATGAGAATTCCACTGGACAGGTTTACTCCTGAATTTTACATTATATCTGAAGAGTTTCTCCCCGGGCCTCTGCTGAAAACTGGCTTTGTTCCAAGTTGGACTTTCCCAGTTAACAAATGTTAAATAAATAAAAATTAAAAATAAATTTAGGGAAGATGATTTTCTATACAGCTGTCACGTCATGTAAAAGCTGGAGATGAGTGTAGCAGCCCTCTCATTTGGGTCAGTTTGCAAGGGACTGTTTAGAGTGAATTATTCATGTTATGCTATTTTCACTGGAGATGTCAGTCTGAAAAAGAATGAAAACAATACCACTTATTCGATTTGTACACTGCTTGATCTTAAGTTTATTCTTATTTATCTTAACTATGCAGCTGCTCATTGGCTCAGGTAATGGCTAAAATGAGCCTTCAGAAAGCCTACCCAATAGGTTAGCAAACTTAATAAAATAAAAATAAATTAAGCAAAAGGATGAGTGCAAAATCTCAGATCACATATTCATTCCACAAGAAAAAAAAGTAAAAAACAATGCATGTCTGAGTTCTGTTCTGATGACAAAACGAACTTGTGAATAACCAAAGGAACATTCTCTTAAACAGACATTTATTGACTGACTGACATTTATTTATCAGGAAAGTCCAACTAGACACATGTGCCCTTTTTCAGCAGAGGCCTGGGGAGAAAAACTCGAAGGTACCATATTTAATGTAATTGATAATTTCAATAACAAATGTAGTTTCAGTGAATATATTGCATAATAGTCAGTATAATACAATTTGTATTGACCTTAATGAGGACAGCATGTGTCCTTGGATCAGGAGAGGTCAAATAGGATGAAAGATAGAAATCCAAAAGATTAGAAATCAATGTCAGAGGTCTTTGGAGTCCTAAACGTATTTCTAACAGAAGCCATCTCAAAGTAATATCCAGATGAACTTAAGGAATCTATTCATGCACTGTCTTTGCTTATAATTCATTACATTCTTTACCTAGTTAAAGTACTATAAGTAAGAAATGAATTAATGTGTCAAAACATCACCTGAACTTTTGCAAAATAATACAAGAGTCTATATTCACTTACTTGTTACACTCCTTGCAAGGAAAAGGAGTACTTATATCTGTATCACCACTGGCTGTGCTGTGGGCGGGTGAACTCTTGACTGAGTCATATCCAGACTGCTGTCTTGGTTTTGGTTTAGAAGAAGCTAAAGAATGTGACTTTGATGCTTGGCTTGTACCACCATGGATACGTGCATGACCATTTAATGCTTGTCTAGAGCTGAAAATCTGAAAATGAAAGTATAGTTTTAAAGTTTTTTTCCCTAGTCAACTAAGTGATGTAGAACACAGAAAAGGCAGACTGATACATTCATACAAGCAATCAATATATTTTGCCAGAGGTGAGCACCAAAGTCCTCTGACTTCTGTAGGACATTAGAATCTCTACATGCATGGGAACTATTTGAAGAAAACATTAGGCTACTGCAAAATAGTCACCAAGACAAATGAGTACACCTAACAATTGGTAACATTACTGAGTTCTGAAAACAAAAACACTTAACACATTAAATCACTGACATTTATACTATACCCATCACTCAAAATGTAAACTAGTTGTGTAAGTAAACTTATTATGACAGTAGATATTCAAATGATCACTACTACAGTAGCCACAGCTATATGGGGTTATATCCTGAGAAGGATGTAACACCTGGCCAGCTAGTTTTCTTGGAGGTCTCTTATGCAAAAACCTCTTTCAAAAATATTTTGACATGAAAATGCATTGAAAGGGGAGAATCCATGGGCAGACATGCAGAAATGCCCAATAAATGAAACTTGATAGAGGAGTAAGAAAGGCCATAGAATACTAACTCACACAAATGTTGTAAAAAAAAGTTATGTACTGAGTTGTTGCTTTTCATTTCTCTTCAACCTGTGGGAATATGGATCCAGTAAGGATCTAACTCGAACGCATTTTCCAGCATCGGATCCAAGCTCCAAGCTCCTTCCCTACCCATAATGACCCTGTCTCCCTCCTACCCTTAGATTGAGTTTGCTGCAAACAGTAACACCCCAACTTACCCATGTGCCTAACACTCTGGGATTAGCACCCAAAGCACCATAAGGAAGACAAAGGCTCACCAGAGTAGGGACTATGCCTCTTCCATCCGGTCCACAACACAGCCCACATAAGACAGGGGGAAGGAGGGAGGGACGGTTGAAGACAAATGAAAAGAAACAACTCAGATGGAACGTTATGGTGAGTACATAACTTTTTTATCTGAAGTTGTTGTTTTCATTGGATCTTCAACCTGTGGGACAGAGTCCCCAGCTACCCAAAAAAAACCCCTGGGAGGTCCTCATGGAAGGATGTTGTGAAGCACGGTGGAGCCAAAGGATGCCCTGCCTATGGACAGGAGATCCAACTTACAATGTGAAATAAACGTGTGATGATGCCCAAGTAGCTGCAGAGCAAATGTCATCCAAAGAAACCCTTGACCAAAAGGCCGATGAAGTAGCCACAGATCTGGCAGACTGCACCCTGACATGACCTGGTGGAGATAATCCTTTGGCTTTACAGGCCAAAGCTATGCACTGTGAGATCAAATGAGCAATAGTTACCTTAGAAACAGGTTTACTAAGAAAGGCTTAGAAAAGCAAAAAACAGCTGATCAGACTTACGAAAGGACTTTGTTCTATGCAAATAGAAATGCAGTTGCCTATGAACATCAAGCAGATGCAATTTATACTTTCCTTTATTCTGGAAGTTCGGAAAGAAAACAGGAAGATTGATGATGTGGTTAATGTTAGATTCTGAAGCCACTTTTGGAAGAAATGAAGGGTTCGTCTGCAAGGAAACTCTGTCTTTAAGTAACACCATATAAGGGTCTTGACTGATAAGGCTGAATCTCCAATACCCTTTTAGCTGAAGTAATGGCAACCAGAAAGGCTGTCTTCCAAGACATGAATTGGAAATCCACTAGCTGCTGGTTCAAAAGGGGAAGAAAGAAAGGCTTGTAGGACTAGAGTAAGATCTCAAGGAGGTGTACGGTCTTTAACTGGAAGCCTAAGTAAAAAGGTACCTTTCAAAAAGGCTTTACAAAGCTTGGAAGAAGCTAAGGAAGCCAAATTGTCTCTTACATGGAAATTGGAGATAGCTGCCAACTGTACCTTTACCGTAGAAACGCTGGCACGCTGATGAAAAATATCTGCCAGAAACTCCAAAATGGTGGTGACTGGAGCAGTGAAGGGGTCCAAATCATGCTGAGAAGCCCAAATTGAGACATGTTTCCACTTACTGGAATAAACCTTCCTAGTGGAAGATTTGTGAGCTGCTACCAAAATCTTCTTAACAGGAGAAGACAGCCCGGGAGTCCTAGCTATCACTGGAACTGGAGCAGCCAAACCGTGAGCTTCAGACTGACTAGATCTGGATGTGGGACCCCTGAGGGATGCGAGATCAGATCCGGAACCGTATCTAATATCCAAGGAGGGCATACTGCATGAGACCACAGAGAGGGGAACCAAACTTGGAGAGGTCAGAAGGGGGCAATGAGGATCACTAAGCGCCCCAGCCGTTGAGCTTTCTGAATGAATTTTGGGATCAGAGGGAGTGGAGGATAAGCATAGAGAAGACCAAAGGCTCAAGCATGAACTAGAGCATCTCTAGGGGACTCCCCCGGAGAGGGGTTCAAAGTGAAAAACTCGCTGCACTTTGCATTGGAAGGCGAGGCAGAGAGATTGCAGCAAGGCGCTGACCCCACTTTCCGCTACTGAAGGATTCAGATACCACTCATAAGACATCAGGATAGATCTGATGAGCCTGTCAACCAGAATGTTGGACCTTCCCAGAATGTGCATTGCCACCAGAAAACAGCCAGAGGAGATCGCCCATTCCCACAATCTCATGGCTTTGCGACAAAGGGGATAAGACCTGGTTCCCCCTTGTTTGTTGATGTACCAGACTACAGATATGGTGTCTGTCTGGATGGCAATCATCCCTTGGGGAAGATGGGCATGAAGAGATTGCAATGCCAACAGCACCACCCTCATCACCAGGACACTGACATGCAGATGGGTCTCCAGAAAAGACCACGTGCCTTTGACTGTTCTTCCCATGCAATGCCCTCCCTACCCGAACAGGGAGGCATTCGTGATCACTGTGGTCATCGGGGTGGGAAGGATAAACAAACGACCCAGAAGAAGATCCGGGGACTGAAGCCCCCAGAGAAACGAATCCCTGTATACCTGAGAAAAACAAACTGGATGAGATAACAGCAGATCTAGCAAGGACCACTGGACTGCTACGGTCCACTGGAGAACCCTCATATGCAGACGAGCTGTAGGGATCAGGGTGATCATGGCTGCCATGGACCCCAATGCCCGAAGAACTGACTCCGCAGGGGTATATTGGGTCTGAACAATGTACAACACATGATGCTTGAGGGATTGAAGTATGTCCAGAGTTAGAAAAATCTTGCTCTGAGTGGTATCTAACCAAGCCTCAATGAAGTTGAGAACTTGAACTTGATCTAATTGGGACTTGTTGAGGTTTATGGTTATGCCTAGCTGGTGGCCAGTCTGGAGAAGGAGATCCCTGGATTGACAGAGTCGATGCCTGCAGGGAGCGGAAAGGAGCCAATCATCTAGATAGGGGAAGACCTGGAACCCTTGCAGCCGCAGGTGAGCCGCCACCACTTTGGTGAACACCCTGGGTGGCGGTGGTGAGACCAAAGGGCAGCGCTCTGAACTGCTAATGACTGGCTCCCAGCTGGAAGCAGAGGAACCTCCGAGACTGCCTGTCCATTTTGATGTGGTAGTACTCATTTTGGAGGTCCACTGAGCACATCCAAGTCGTTTTTCTGCAGAAAGGGCAGAATGGATTGCAGAGTGACAATCCAGAGTTTTGTCTTGGCAACTGACAGGTTTAGGGTTGAAAGATCCAGGATGGGTCTTACGTCACCTGTCTTCTTTGGCACCAAAAAGAACCTGGAATAGATGCCTGCTCTAGACTGGCCTGGAAGGGACACCCTGGATGACTCATTTTTCAAGCAGCTTGGAAATTTCCACTGGTGCGTCCTCCCACTCCAAGGGTAGAATGTCCAGGAGGTGCTTAGGTGGGACTGGTGGTTGAAGGAAGGGGATTGAGTATCCTCTGAATATAATTTGGAACACCCAAAGACTGACTGTGATTGACTCCCAGGCTGTTGGGTGCAGAGAGAGGTGTCCTCCACCTGCCTCCAGAGATGAGCAGTCGGGCAACCTTTCACAGGGCTGTGCGAGGGTCTGTCCGGGAAGGAATCCTGAGAGCCCTGGTTTCTCTGACCTCCTCTGCCACGAGGACGGCATCTGTCATATCCCCCTCTGCCACTGGGGGAAGGTGAATCCTAAGCATTGTGGAAAAGCCCTGAGACTTTCAGAACCACATCTTCTTCACCCTATGCTGATTCCGGGAAAAGGATCATTGTGGGGTTGAGAAGTGGATTCCAACAGCAGACAAGGTCTTCCCGTCTTTTCTCACTCTGGACTAAAGTGTCTCGAACGGTCTTACGAAAAAGGGTGAAACCATCATAAGGGGCATTTGTAAAAGATGCCTTGAAGGGCTCTGAGAATGCACAAAGCCAGAGCCAAGATTGACGCCTGATGGCAACACCTGCTGCAGCTGCTCTAGAGGCACCTTCCGTAGCGTGTGACATGAGCCTCATACAGGTATTAGAAATAGAAGTTAGGGTGGCCATACAGGAGGAGAACACCTTTTTCTCTTCTGCCAACATGGACCCTGGGGCAGACTCAGTGACCTCTTTGACCAGGTCCCGCTGAAGTCTGATGACATGTGCCATGTAGTTCAGCACACACAAGGCAAACGTGGCCGAAGCATAAACCCGCTTCCCGAAACAGTCCATGGCCTAGGACTCTTGGTCCAGTGAATGGACCATAGAGCTCTCCTGAGTGAGCTCTTTCTAGATGGCCGCCGCAACCACCATGGCATCAAACGGGGATCCTTCAGACCAATGCTGCCTGTCTGAAGGTGCGCTTAGAATTTTATCAGGAAGCTTGGGAATGGGCTCCACCGTGTTGGGCTCCATCCAAGCCCGGGAGGAAATCAAGTCCACAAGTGGATCAGCAGGAGGGGACACCCAGGAGGTAGAGGGTCCTGTGCCAAATGCCTCCAGGAACACTGACTCAGCTGGGTTGGGTTTCTGGCAGCTCTCCCCCACGTTGGTGTAGGATTTACATGATGCCTCCAAAGGAGACATCCTCGGGGGGGGGGGGTGACCGGGGGAACCCTCCCCTTCCTCTAAGTCGGTGTCTTCTGTGTGGGACTCCGGCGTGGAATACAAGTGCCTCCTTTTGCATATATGTTTCCAAGGGAGCTCCTTGGGGGGGGGGGGCTCTCGGGAGGACTCGGAAACTTCTGGCCGTCTGGCCATTCCCGGGGGGGGGCTAGGGCAGAGAGGCAACAGGCTGCCCCTGAAGCGGCAGGAAATGGAGGGAGCCAGGACAGACTCCGAGGACGATAACGTCAAGGGTCTGGAGGGAGCCAAGAGCACCCTCTCCACCATAACAAAAGCAGAGGGAGAACAAATCCCTGAAGATGGGAGCAGTACAGGATCTGTAACCCTCTGAATCATTGGGGAAGCCAGATCTGAGCCTCAAGGCACTGAGACTAGTGGAAGGGCCAACTCAGAAAACCTTGAAGCAGCCACCATCCCCTAGGATCTGGCACCAAGACTACTGCTCCGAGAGCTGGACTGCTCAGAAGTAGTTGGAGCTGAGCCACTCAGGGCAATGGTTGGCATCAAGGCACCTGGTACTATCGGCGCCAACCCCTTAACGCCGAGAAGCCTCAGACCCAAAGACTCTGAAGCTGGGGGTCAGATCGGAGAAGGGGCAATGGAAAGTATGGCGGACTGCATGCTCCCAGCCCCAGAGGTGGAGGGGGCAGGCAAGACTCCCATCTGGATCTGGGCCCAGATGAATTTCTACATCATCCTGTCCACCTCAGTTTCAGAAAGACTACAGGTGGATCGGATGGAGGAAGCTACAGATATGGGCCTGGAGAGGTGCCGGGGAGATGGCGATAAGGGGGATCGCCCTGAGAGACCTCAGACTCCGGTGAGAAACATAGAGACTGGAGCTGAGGGGAACCTAGGCTGGGATCTAGGCGGGATTTAGCCAGGGGCTTGGCCGAAGAAGTTTAGTCAGAGGACCGCTTACTGGGCCTATCCCGCTCCTTGTGATGCCTGATGGTTTTTCTCCCTGTCCCCAGCCTTCTTGGCGGGAGGTTAAGTCCCAGAGGCCAGGGAGGAGGAAGAAGAAGCAGAGGCCTCAGAGGAAGGTGGAGGAAGGAGGCCTTTCAAGATAAGTTTGTTCCTCCTGTTGATCAATGCGCGGGGGTTGAAACCTGTCCAGATCAAACAGGAGGTGCCCTGGTGTGGTACTCCCAAACAGACAACACATCGAGTGTGGCCATCAGAAGGGGAAAGCTTATGGTCACACACAGTATATTTCCGAAAGCCCGGCCTGGGGGTCTCAGCTATGGCATACGGAAACCAAGCGTGCATGCACACACACACACTTACTAGACAGGAAAGAAGAAAAAGAAAAGAAAGGGGACTTTTTTTTTTGTATTAGAGAACCGACATCTGAGCGCAAGGAACGGGTAGGGTATAAAACTAGAGGAAAATAGGAAGGCTGAAAAGGAAGAAAGAAGACAAGAAAAAAAATACCTTCACTTACCAGGAACTTGGAGCAAACAGACCACGATGCTGACTGAACACACGGCAAATGAGATCTGAGGGTAGGAGAGAGACAGGGGCATTATGAGTAGGGGAGGAGTTTAGTGCTTGGATCCGATGTTGGAAAATGCGGCCAAGTCGGATCCGTACCATATCCGTATTCCCACAGGTTGAAGATCAAATGAAAACAACTTCAGATCTGGAGAACAGCTGGCCCTGAACTGGTGCTGGTTATGCTGCTGGCACCAATAGAAAACCTCTTCCATTTGCTAATATATGCTTTTTGAGAAGAAAGCTTTCTTGCCTCCATTAACCCCTGCTGCACATCCTCAGTAAACAGATGCCTAAAGTTATTTAAGACCCTATCATCCAGCCAGTCAACTGAAGCTGAATTACGTCGCAGTGCATCAAACACCCCTGGTCTTGTGTCAGTAGATCCGGTCTGTGACGAAGCTTGTGGTAATTGCCCCTGGCCATTTCCAAAAGAAGGGAGAACCATAGTTGCCTGGGCCAGAAGGGAGTTACCACAGTGATCTTGGGGGATTCCTTTTCAATCTTCAGAAGTACCCTGGATATTAGTGGAAAACAGTGGAAATGTGTATAGGAACATTCCTGTCCATGGAAAAGAAAAGGCATCTGTCTCTTTGGCCATCTTGCATGAAGTCCTGGAACAGAAACTTTCCAGCTGATTGCTTACAAAGGAGACAAACAGGTCTACTTGAGGAACTTCCCACAGATTAATCAAAACTTGGAAGAGCCCTGATCTAGTTTCCATTCTTGAGGGTCTGCCCTTCTGCTGTTCATCTCGTCTGCCATACAGTTTTGCCCTGATGGAATGTCGATACATATAGAGTGAGATTATGCTGTGAAGCTATATCCCAATCTAACATGGCTAGTTTGCAAAGGGGGGTATGACCTGTTTCCTCCTTGTTTGTTGATGTACCACATGAGTCTGGTATTGTCTGTAATAACTTCAAGAGGTCCTAGGGACCAAAGATCATTCAGACTTAAATGCCTTGATCAGGGCAAGCATCTATTTTATATTTATGTGTTTGTGTCTGTCCTTGGTGTCCCACACACCGTGCACTTTTATCCCTCTTGAAACTGCTCCCCAAGCAAAGTCTGAGATGTCCGTGGTGACTGACTGCCTTGGAACAGGGAGGGAGAAGAGTAGGACTCAATTTAGAGATATTTTTTTGTATCCACCAAGTGATTTCCCTTTGGACAAACCAACCACAGCACTGGGATCTGAAAAGACAAGGGCTGTTGGTGCTGGGACCAAAGTGACGTCAAATACCAGTGTATATTTCTCATGTGGAGTCTTGCCAGGGGGTATCATGAGAACCATAGGTTCATAGGTGAATATTAGGCTAACTTGCTGGAGCCTTCCTGTGTCTTGACAAAGTGCTCTTCAAACTATCTGGAGATATACAGAGCTGAGTACATTTTTCTGGCATTTCAGAGTTGTGCACTGGTAATTGTTGTTTGACTAATTTTATATCACCGCTGGCTGACTTTAGAGTTGTGCACTGTTATTTTTGCTTCACAGTATAATTTTTCAGATCTCTGCTGAAGGTGTTGGTTTTCCCATACCCACCCTCCCTATTCCTGTGTTGTTTAAATTTGGAGGCTTTTGCAGTTGCCCACCCCCACTGTAGATTTGATCTGGGACACTCCCCCCAGTCCCATTTCTTTACCTCATTCTACCTAACACAATCCTTCTGCACTTGTTTTTAGTCATTTTTAATTTAATTGCATTTTTAAACTGTTTGGTCTAACATTGCTACATACTCAAGTGTGCTAGCTTGCACTGCATTTGAATTGTTTTTACTGCTGTTTTAGCTACTTTTCTGTATATATATATATATATATATATATTAATATAGCTTTCCTGTAACTAGTGTAGTCCAGATTCAGATTTGCTGTATCCAGGACTGTATGTAAGCTTCTGAGCCCCCAAGCTTGCTGTGTTGGAGGGAAGCCTTCTAGCTTATCAGTGGGAGTGGTAAGCACTAGGTAACCTATCTACCACATAAGGAGTGGTTCTGGCCCAGAAATTGTAGTTATTGGCCGTTTGGGCAGTTTTTCCATCTCTCTCAACTTTCTGATTTAAAAGCCCGCATTTGCACTTCTTTCCCCCCTTTCCTGTAACTAGTTTAGTCCAGATATAGATTCTTAGTTTTAGCACTTGAATTTGCTTATTCGTGATCAGCACTTGTTCAGAATTTGTAAGCACTAAATAACCTACTAATTACTATAGCACTCAATCTTCCTCATTACCTAGAGGAAAACAGTTTTTGTACTTACTTTTCTCACTGGCGTTGAGAAAAACAGCTCTTGTACTCACTTTCCTCACTTGTCTAGAGGAAAATAGTGTTTTATTCAGGCATGTCCAAGGGTCAGCTCCCAGAGTTCTCTCCTGTCTATCTGATGAATCTGGGCATCTTGGGGCAATGTAAAAATTGTCTCATGTACACAGACAACCCTCTCCTCCTACCACCCAACACTACAACCTGTGAGAGATGCATGTATCTAGCCAAACTGGAGGTAAAGCTCTCTCCAATCAAGACTGTACTTGACAGTCAAGAGGAGAAGTTAAACACTTGCACCACACCACACTCATCAAATAGTCTCACTAAATCTACACCACCAAAATCCACACATAGAAACACAAAAACATTCGCGGAGGTTCTCAATAATAATCTGCTCAAGCAACAGAGACCACCAAAGCAGAAATTTAAGCAACCTCCACCCACCCAAATGACACATAGCCCGCAGACTCAGTGTGCCAGCCAATATGGCAAAACAACGTACCCAACACACTAGTCATAGGTGACTCTATAGTCAGGCACACTGATGTCCCACTTACCAGGCTAAACAAGGAGAAGGTTACTGTCAGCTGCCTATCGGGTGCCAGGATCTGGCACATAACCCACGCACTCGGGTCACTTCACAACAAGTACAAATATGACTCTGTCATTGTCCATGTTGGTGTGAACGACCTGAGACGTACCTCCCTGGACTACATGAAAAGAGACATGGAAGAGCTCTCCGATCTTGTAGCCCAGGCAGGTATGACCCTAGCCCCGAGTAGCATTCTGCCATCACCCAGAATGATGCCACAGCACAAGGACAACATGATTGACTTCAACAATTGGCTAAGCTTCTGGTGCCATTCTAAAGGGATCCAGTATCTGTCTGCCTGGGATGACATGGTCGACAGACCACGATGCTTTGCCAGAGATGGCCTGCACCTGTCACCCCTGGGATTTTGGATACTGGCTAAGGTTCTTGCTGCCCCTATAGTGCCTTTTTTTGGGCAATGTTCAAATGACAAATTCACCACCGTAACAGGAACAGGCAAGCAAAAACCGAGGGTGATGCTACTCAATGCTAGAAGTCTAAATCTCAAAATGCACTCACTCGAGGCACTCCTTAAAATGGAGAACATCGATATCTGTGCAGTGACTGAGACCTGGTTCAAGGCTCCAGAGAGCACCCCTGCACTACCAGGCTATAACTCATACCACACTTTTCGGCCATGTAACCTGGACCGGAACACCAAAGGCGGAGGTGTGTCCATACTCATTAAGGATATCCACACCTCCAGGCTAGTTGCTCATTATAATGCAGCCGAGGTTATACAAGTGCAACTAACTCTGGGCAAAACTGCAATCCAAAGTGTAGCTTGCTACAGATCACCCACCATGCCCCAGGATTCCCACTCCTCCTTTCTTGATGTACTGGAAAATATTAGGGTTCAACCAAACAACCTAATAATGGTCAATTTCAACTACCCCACCATTAACTGGGAAAACTACTCATGTACCAACTCCTTCGCTCAAAGCTTTCTGGAATTCATAAACTCCAATGCCCTGGATCAACTTATCCACACCCCCACCAAGGGCAACAATATCCTAGATCTAGTCATTACCAACATGAGTGACCGGTGTTCCACACCTGAAGTCAATGCCTCATTGGTCCCATCTGACCATAAGCTAATTACCCTAGATATCCACATCCTGCCCCCACCCCCCATTAAGGAAACCATAGTAGAAAATTTCTCCAAAGCCAACTTCATGCTTCTTAAGACAGAAGTGGTGAACTTCATGACACCCATGCAGATGGACAATACAGTTACTACTACTGAATCCTATACAATTGCACTTTATAAGCACTTACATGAGTGCATGGATCGTGTTATCCCAAACAGAACCAAGATGCTATCCTCCAAAAAAAGGAAGCCAATCTGGTGGTCTCCTACCATAAACAAACTGTACAACAGAAGGAAGAAACTGTTGCAAAAGAGAGTAAAATCCCATGAGTGGAGGAGCTCCCTGGTCAGCCTCAGTAAGAAGCTGCGATCCCTGATAAAATCCTCCAAAGCTAGTTACGAAAACAAAATCGCCACTGATTCTAAAGACAACCACAAAGCATTCTATAGCTATGTCAAGAATCTCAATGGCAACACTCAGATCTGCTCTGAGTTACAGCACAATGGCACTAAATATACAGACCCAACTGATATTGCCAACATCCTGGCAGATAGGTTCAGTGCTAACTTTACCCCCCTCTCACCCCCTAAAGAGCCCATCTCTATACCGGAAGAATGCAAAGTTCCTGTAATCACGGCTGCATAGGTAAAAACCACACTCTCCAAAGCCAAGAACACAGCATCCATGGGACCAGACAACATCCCAGGCTGCGTTCTACACGAACTGGCACCCCACCTAAGTATCATGTTCAATCATAGCCTCATCTCAGGCTTTTTGCCTGCTGAATGGTGCACAGCGACAGTTATCCCACTCCACAGGGGGGGAGCCACCACGGACCCCGGGAACTATCGCCCCATTAGCCTGACAAGCCTGGTCTGCAAGGCCATGGAACATATCATCATGGAACTTATAAACAAAGACATTGGGAATCTCCAAACTCTGGACCCCACCCAGTTTGGGTTTGTAAAAAGCAGATCATGTCTCCTAAACCTGATAGACTTCTTTGAAGCAGTCACCAAAGCCGTAGACAAGGGTAAGGTGGTTCACACAGCCTATCTAGATCTTGCCAAGGCTTTCAACACCATCCCCCACTCTGGAATTATAGATAAACTCACTAAACTAGGTATAAATCCCTATGTCACAAGATGGGTTGCCAACTGGCTCACTGACAGAACCCACACTGTGAAAGTAGCAGACTCTAAATCCGACTTCAGACCAGTGACATGTGGAGTACCACAGGGTTCAGTCCTGGGTCCTCTCCTTTTTGGTATCTACTTCTCTGAAGTACAGGCTAACACAGAAGGTCTTTGGCTAACGAAGTTCGCAGATGACTGCAAACTAAGAGCCATAATCGAAACTCCTAACGATGTGGACATCCTACAAAAGGGCCTCACTCACTGAGACAGATGCCTGGTGTCAAAGCCATGGCCTCAAGCTCAATGCCAAAAAGTAAATTGTCTTCCCCTTTGGCAAAAACTCTGTACCCATGAACTACAACAGAGGCGGTAGTATACTTAACACCGAAAGTGTGATAACAGACCTTGGGACACAGGTGAACAGTAGTCTCTCCTTTGATAATCACATCGCCACAGTAGTCAGGAAATCCTTATACGTGGCACACCTCATCACAAAAGGTTTCTTATCCAGAAAAAAAGAGGTCATTGTTCCCCTCTACTCATCACTCATTAGACCCATTATAGAGTACAATGCCACTTTTGGTATGTACCTCACAAGACATCTACAACAACTGGAAAGGCCGCAGAAATACCCCACAAAGAGGATTACAGGCCTCAAACAGATGCCCTACGCAGACCGTCTCAAAAAACTCCAGCTTTACTCCGTCGCATATCGCCTACTCAGAGGTGATCTCTGCCTAACATACAAAGCTATGTCAAATCCAGAGCTGTTGGACATGCTCCACTTAAAGAAATCTCAATCACTCTGAGCTACACGCTCTAGGGACCTAAACCTTGTCACCACAATAAATAGAACATGCCGGAGGGATAGATTCCTGTCTCAGAGACTTTCCATACTCTGGAATAAACTACCTATCTATATCAAACAAAGCTCCTCATTAGCACTCTATAAGAAAAATCTTGATGACTGGATGGGAAAAAGGAAATTCACCCCGGGGATCACCTCTGTGGCTCTGGTCGACAGTGGCACAGGAAAATAATTTTCTTGGGTGGCAAAAGCCAGGGTACCTTTTTGGCTGGGCTTGTATAGGCCCCAGGGCCGACAACCTAGTACCTAGCTATGAACCTATGAACCTAAAGGGCCATTTTAAGCCTAGCCAATCACCTAAAGTTAGAATCAAAGCCTGTACCTTGTCTCTATGAAGTAAAGACATTAACCGCACCTCAACCTGGCCAAAGCTGCTGACACAATTCCCTAATCAGGCACAGCAGAAAAGCTAAATAAACTGGGAATAAACCCTTATGTCATCCGATGGACTGCCAACTGGTTCACAGACAGGACACAAATAATCAAAAGAGAAGTTACCTCCATAAAGAGACCAGTCACTAGCACAGCCCCCCAGGGTTCTGTGCTGGGACCTCTGCTGTTTGATATCTACTTATCTGAAGTAAAAGCCAATACCAAAGGGCTCTGACTCACTAACTCTAAAGATGACTGCAAGCTAGACATCCTGCATGAAGGTTTGAATCAAATAAATAACGGTTGTCAGAATCATGGACTGAAACTAAATGCCAAAAAATGCATAACTGTGTCATTTGGGAAGTCATCTACCCCAGGGAACTACCACATTGACAATACAACCCTAAGAGATGACCCCGTTGTTTGGTATTTGGGAAGTTATGTGGACAGTGACTTAATTTTTGACCAACACATGTCTATTGTTGTAAGAAAGTCCTTCTATATTGCACAGCTTATAAACAAAGGGACTGTGTCTAGATCTAAGGATGTCATTGTCCTCCTTTACTCAGGCCTCATTAGGTCAGTCGTTGAATATAATGCAACCCTTCTGGCATGTATGTGTCCAAACACATGCGAGAACTGAAAAGCCCACAGAGGTACCTTACTAAAAGGATACAAGGCCTAACTAACATGTCCCACATGGAGAGACTCAAAGCCCTGTTATTACACCCGGTATCCTACAGACTGCTAAAAGATGACCTGTGTCTGGCATGCAAAGAATCCTCCAGCCTATTACTGATGGATTTATAGCATATCAGCAAGTCAAATGGCATCAGAGATGCTCATTCCAGGGATCTAAGCCTCTTCTGCAACATCAAAAGTCAGTTATATCTCACAGGGGTACCGCTGATGTGGAACAGACTCCTCATCCACATAAAATAAAGCTCAGTCCTGTCCATTTTCAAGTGCAACTTAAACCTATGGATTGAAAATAGAAAATGTACCCAAGGACTGCCCCCTGTACTACTAATGGACATAGGCAGCTCCTAAATGCTTTATCCCATGCATGGGTCCTCTGAAATTATCTATGGTATATACGATTCCAGTTATTCTCATTAGGGATAATATATAATTATAGACCATGTGATGGGTAAGGACAATCTTTAACTAAAAGTGATTGGTTATTTTGAGTACTAAATAGGTAATTAGCTAGGCCTAAAATAGCCTGCAAAAGCAGCTACCCCAGTACTTAGCTACGAACCTATGAACCATTATGCCAAACCCACCTCTAGAAGTTATTAGACCCAAAATCCTGAGGTATTCCTCCCAGTGACCAACCTCTGAGTGGAAAACCCTAGAAATGGATATAGATGTAGATCTATTTTTCCTGAAGACCAGCTCTTTGAACTGTGGTGTCTAGTTGATATCCGTTTTGCTAGAGAAACCTTCGACTGCTTTTCCCATCTTGATGTTAGAAAAGGAGACAAACTGATCTGTTTTCTAAACTCCTTGGTTCTTTATAGGTAAACAAAAAGAAGATATGTACTTACCATAATGTTCCATCTGTGTTGTCCATTTTCATTCTTCCTCAACATATGGGTTCAGATCCGATACTTGGATCCGACTCGGATGTTATTCTAGCTCATGGACACCAACAAACTCTCAAGCTCCTTCCCTACCCATAATGCACCACCCCTAACACCCCTCAGATCTTGTTTGCAGCTTGATATAAAGACCATAAAGAACTGTCATAATTAGAGTTCAACACACGGGACATGTAGTGCCCCAAGAATTTAATTCCTCCAGAATTCACTTGTGATAAATGGAGGGGGATGAAGGGTGGGGAGTTGAGGAAGAATGAAAATGGACAACACAGATGAAATGTTATGGTAAGTACATAACTTCTTTATCTGATGTTGTCAATTTTCATTCTTTCTCAACATATGGGGCAGAGTCCCCAGCTATCTAAATTCCTGTGCAGATTTTTATGAAGGATATTCCTGAGTACGGTTGAGTCAATGGTCTCTCTTTCTTTCGAGACCGGCTCCAATTAGTAATGAATGATAAAAGTATTAGGATTTGACCAAGTAGTTGTCCCATAACTAGACTCCATGTGTAGTCTAGACTGGAATATAGTGGAAGGTCATAGGTGTAGTTGAAAGAGCCTGTATTGGTTTGTTAGGGGAAATTCAATTTAGTGGAGACAAAATATAATCTGTCAATCACTTGGTTACAGTTACATTTGTGTCCAATTTGCCCATTTTGTGATGTGTCAAGGAAGCCAAGAATTGATCTGTCTTCCTAAGTTGTTAGTTCTGTGCAGGTAGAAATGCCATTATCTATAAACATCTAGTAATTGCATCATATATGCTCCTTTATTTAGAAAGTGTGAGAAAAAATAATGGCAGGTTAATTTGGTTGATTCTGACACTTCCCTCAGTAGGGAGGAAGCATTGGTATGTGAAGTGTCCCTATCCATGTGGAAAAACAAGGTGGGGACTTAGAATATAATGCTTGAAGGTCTGACATTATCCAATGGAAGTAAATGCAACTAAAAGGATAGAGTTCCAGGTAAAGAATTTTAGATTACATTTGGCTGTAGTTTGAAAAGAAGACTGTCAAAAGTTCGCTGTACCAACTGTATATCCCATGGTGGTATGGGATCTTTGTAAGGAGGTCTAAGTAGAAGAAAACTATTAAAACATGTTTTGCAAAGTTTAGAGGAAGCCAGAGAAGAATTCTGAAAATCTACAAAGAAATTCGAGAAAGGCTGTGAGTAGAAGTTAGACATTCAATAAACTAGCACCCTCTTAAAATAAACTGGCTAGAAATTCAAGGACAGAATGTATCAGAGCTGTGAAAGGTTCTACCTGATACTGCTCTACTCAACAAAGAAAAAAATCTTCTCCATAAATTTCTGTAGAGATTCTTCACATAGAGTTGTTATGAGAAGGTAACAGAATGGAAAGGGTGAGTGAAAAAGAAAGCATGGGTTGCCTGGCTATCAATATAATGAGAAAAAATATGTAGTCAGTTTTAGGCTAGAGATGTGGGGATGAATCATGCCCTTCAGGTGAGACAGACATTCTGTAGGCATCTAAAATCGAATGTGATTACAGAAAAAAAGAGGTGAAAGGAAGGGGAACCACCTTAGTCAAGAGATACAATGAGGATGGCTTGTTCTTCAACGTGGCTGCTTTCTGAAGTAGTCTTTATTAAGATGCATAGTAAGTGCCTATCACATTTTATATTCTTCCACCTTGTTGCTGTACATGTTTAGTTTGCATAAATTGTTTCTTCCATTTAAATATGCAATTTCATTTGCCTCAAATGTCTGTACTACTGGGCACAGAATGAAAAATTGTCCTTATGATAAGTGAATGAATAAACAAAAAAACAAACCAACAAATAAACTTTGTTGCTGAGACACACGCTGTGAGGAAGTAAGATGGGCCTGCTCAAGTTGACAGCTAATATGCTGAACTTCCTCGGAAATGGACTACAATTGCAAAGTAGTTGGAAGAAAATCGCTCATTACCACACCTTCAGTTTATGTAAGTTGGCCTCCTTGGGGGACCAAATACCCTGGACTGCATTCCCCAGCAATTGTTCACTCTATCCCATCTGGGAAGCATCCATGTGGCCTTGGCTGGAGAAAGAAGAAATGATGGGGCTAGCACAGTTGTTTTGACTGCATCCACCAGGAAAGATGACCTTTGCTTAACTGAGTTATTGTTATCTTTATTGACGCAGGTTGAGAGAGAGCTTATTATTGTGTTCATAGCATCTCTTCTTGGTAAGGAAGTAGGTCTATTGCCATTGACATTGTTCCCAGAATTGCGAAATTAAGCCGGCTGATATTCTGGTACTACCAAATATTTTCTGAGCTATTGTCTGTAGTCTGTAAAGGGGTAGAGATGCTAGGATACACACAGTGTTGAAAAAATGTTCCTATAAACTCTAATGTGTAGATTGGTTAGAACTGTGACTTGTTATTGATGGATATCCCAAATTGTGGACCACACAATCTCAAATTTGCACCAGTAAAAGCTTGGTTGGAGCAGTAACAAGCCTGTCATCCCAAAATGGAAACACATGGGATCCTTGCAAAGTTAAGTGAGATGCTAGTACTGCAATACACTTTGTGAACACCCTGAGGGCTGTGGTTAAGCCAAAAGGCTGAACTCTGAACTGGTAATGACTGGTTCCCAGCCTAAACTATGACAACTTCTGGATAATCTGTTCATTGCAAGTGATAGTACTGATCCTGAAGGTCAATCAATCTCATCCAGATGTCCTGCTCAGAAGGGGAAAATTAGACTGAACCAAGACTAATTAGGACTTAGTATGCCGAACAAAATTGTTGAACACAGTGAGACTTAAACTCGATCACCAGTATCCTATTTTATTTACGCACTGCAAGAATCTTAAGTCATTTACAGATTCTATTGGTTTAGAGGCAACTTTCGGATGATTCTAAGCTGCTTTTTGGGTAATGGGGGTGGAAGGGAAAAAAAGAGAAGGATATAATCTCAACAAAAGCTTCTCCGCAAGGAAGCATCCTTTATTATGAGTACCCATGCTTCCTGGTGTATAGAGAAGAGATTCCCGACTGTCTGCAGAGGAGTGCAGTGAGATCTCCTTCCAGGAGCTGTGGCAGGGTCTAACAGAAGTATCTATAGACTCTTGGAATTGTGGGAGTCTTCTGCCATGGGGGGGGGGGGTTCAGCTATTAATGCTCCCTCCTGTGCCTTGGGGCGAACTATCTTCTCATGTGTCCTGTAAGGGACCCTGAGACTTCCTGTAACACATACCTGGACCTCCTGATTGATTCCTGGGAAAAAAAAACTGAAGGGACAGAAAAAGTGGTGCCCATGGCAGATAGGGTCTTTAGATCCTTACCTATGGGCCAAACCAAAGTGAATTGTCAAAGGTAGCACTGACGAAAGATGACTTGAAAGACAGCACAAAATCATGGAGACTCATCCAGCCATGTTTCTTGATGGAAATGCCTGAATGCACAGCCATAGATACGCCTTCTGCAGTATGCAAGATAAATTTCATGGACGAATAGGATATCATCCATAGTGCAGCCTCAGACAGACTACAGAGGATGAGCATCAGCAATTTTGGTTCTAGAAAGCAAGTTAGTCCTTTAATCAAATCTGTTTGTAGCCTCTTAAAAGGTACTTTAGGACTGAACGGCTGTGTAGGTGGTACAAGTGGGAAGGATCCAAAAATAGGTCTTGGGTACCATGTAAGAGAAAAGTGACACAACAGGGGAAAAAGTCCCCCGTGTTACTCAGAACTGGAGCTTTCATGAAAGGAAGGTAAAATGTTAGGACCGATCCAAAAAACTCTTAGATCTGGTGTTCCAGACCCACTCTGATAGGGTATCTAAAAAGAAATGGTCAGGTACATCTAAAGAGTGAATGAGAGTACCCTTATTTTATCCGATTCCGAAACTCTCAGGGGTACTACTGGCCAAGTAGGAAAAGGGGGCAGATTAGACTTAGCAGACCCACTCACAAATCGATGAAAGGGTGGAACTGATAAGATCTCCATCTGGAGCTGAGCCGCCGAAAATTTCACATCATCTTATCCACATCCTGAAACAAAAACTGAGTGGGAAGGGAAAATTGGAAGGAAAGAAACTAATCACCACAAGAACTGAGCCCATTGGATCCATGTAGGATTTAGGAACCAAAGGAGATCTAAAGGTTTTTGCATCCCAAGAGTTTGGATGCAAAATCTTTCAGATTCTGTTTAATAAAGTTTGTCAGATCTGAAGGCTATCAGATCTGAGGAGGACTTAGGGCCCAAAGAAACACTAGGGCTTTGGATTCAAAGTCTTTCTAGTTTTTCTCTGGAGTTAAAATGTGTCTATTGGAGCTGAAGGCTTAGGATGAGAAGGAGATTCTAAAGGCTTTGGATTTGAAATCTTTCAAATTCTCTGGAATAAAACTTGTGTCTGTTGGATCCAAGACTCAGGATCCAATGTAGAAGTAACAAACAAAACCTGTTGGATCCAAGGACAGATTAGGATCCAAAGAGGACCCAAGGGGCTTTGGATTCGAAAAACAATGAAGTTATGTACTCACCATAACGTTCCATCTTGAGTTGTTGCTTTTCATTTGTCTTCAACATGTGGGACACGGATCCTGGCCAGATCCGACTCGGCCACCTTTTACCAGCATCAGATCCAAACTCCAAGCTCCTCCCCTACCCATAATGCCCCTGTCTCTTTCCTCCCATCAGATCGAGTTTGCTGCTCCCCATAGCATCCCAACCTGACTCAATGCCTTACCCCTTGGCAAACTTACCTAGAGAGTAACATAAGAAATTACCAGATATGCCAAAGGAAAGGGTCATGTCTCTTCAGCCAGATAACCACACAGCCCACATACGGCAGGGGGAAGGAGGGAGGGACAGTTGAAGACAAATGAAAAGCAACAACTCAGATGGAACATTATGGTGAATACATAACTTCTTTATCAGAAGTTGTTTTCATTTGGTCTTCAACCTGTGGGACAGAGTTCCCAGCTAACAAAAACCTGGGAGGCCCTCGTGGAAGGATATTCTGGAGCACAGAGGAGCCAAAGGATGCCCTGCTTCTGGATAGAAGGTACAACTTGTAATGGGAAATGAAAGTATGCAAAGATGCCCATGTAGCCACAGAGCAAATGTCGTCCAAAGAAACTCTGGACCAAAAGTCAGCTAAAGTAGCCATAGACCTAGTAGAATGTGCCTTAACGTGACCTGGCGGAGAGAGCCCTTTGGATGAATACACCATGAGTATGCAATGAGAGACCCAAGGAGCAATGGTCACCTTCGATACAGGTTTCCCTTAAAAAGGGCATAGAGTAGGAAACAAAAAGTTGATCAGACTTGCGAAAGCCCTTTGTTTTGTGTAAATAAAACCGTAATTGTCTGTGAACATCTAGCAGATGCAATTTATACTCTCCTTTATTCTGAAAGTTCAGAAAGAAAACAGGGAGATTGATACTCTGATTAATGTCTGACTCTGAGGCCACTTTCGGAAGGAAAGATTAGTGCATAAAGACACCCTGTCTTTATGGAAGATCATATAAGGAGGCTGAATTGATAAGGCTTGAAGCTCTGACACTCTTTTAGCTGACGTAATGGCAATCAGGAAATCTGTTTTCCAAGACAGGAACTGCAAATCCACCGAAGCAGCAGGTTCAAAGGGGGAAGAAACCAAGGGTTGGAGGACCAAATTAAGGTCCCAAGGAGGCTTTGGGTCCTTCACTGAAGAAAAGTGCCCTTCAAAAAAGCTTTACAGAACTTAGAAGAAGCTAGGAGAGCTGAATTATCCCCTAAGTGGAAGTTAAAAATAGCTGCCAGCTGAACCTTAACCCCAGAAAAGCTGGCACCCTGTTGACATATACCGGGGCAGTAAAAGGATCTAAGTCACAGTGAGATGCCCAAATCAATCGAAAAACACTTCTCCTTGCTGGAATAAACCTTCCTAGTGGAAGATGTATGAGTCACTACCAAAATCTTCTTAACCGGAGAAGATAGCCTGGGAGTCATAACTATCATGGGAGCTGGAGCAGCCAAGTGGTAAGCATCAGGCTGGCCAGATCTGGATGTGGAATCCCTGAGGGGTGTCAAATCAGAACTATAAGGGGATCCAGCATCCAGGAAGGGCACACTACATGAGACCACATAGAAGGGAACCATACTTGGGGAGTTCAGAAGGGGCAATGAGGATGACTGAGCTCCCCAGCCATTGCGCTTTCTGAATGAACTTTGGAATCAGGGGAAGTGGAGGGTAAGCACAGATAAGACCGGAGGGCCAAGCATGAACCAGAGCGAGTCTGGGGGACTACCCTGAAGGGGGTTTCAGGGCGAAAAATTTGCTGCACTTTGCATTGGAAGGAAGGAGAAGCAGAGATGGCAGTAAGGCTGACCCTACTTTAGAAAGATCTGTTTCATTACTGAAGGATTCAGAGATCACTCATAAGGCATTAGGATAGACCTGCTGAGCCTGTCCGCTAGAATGTTGGACCTCCCCGGAATGTGCACTGCCACCAGAAAATGGCCAGTGGTGATCACCCACTCCCACAGTCTCATGGATTCGCGACAAATGGGGTTAGATCTGGTTCCCCCTTGTTTGTTGATGTAACAGACTACTGACATGTTGTCTGTCTGGATGGCAATCATCCCTAGGGGAAAATGGGCATGAAGAGCTTGCCAAGCCAATAGCACCGGCCTCATCTACAGGACGCTGATATGCAACTGGGTCTCTAGGGAAGACCACATGTCTTAGACTATTCTTCCCAAGCAATGCCCCCCCCCCCCCCCGGAGTAGGGAGGTGTCCGGGGTCATCGTGGTCAGTGGGGAAGGAAGAATAACCGGATAACCCAAAACAGGTCTGGAGACTAACTCCACCAGAGATGAGAACCTCTGCAGGCTCAAGACAGACGCGTAGGATGGGACAATGGTAGACCTAGAAACAACCACTGGACTGCTAGAGTCCACTGGAGCACCCTCATGTGTAATTGAGCTGTGGGAAAGAGGGTAATCATGGCCACCATGGACCCCAATGCCCTTAAGACAAATTCCGCTGGGGGAAACTGGGCTTGAAGGATGCACAAGACATGATGTTTGAGAGACTGAAGTCTGTCTGGTATCAAAAATACCGTGATCTGAATGGTGTCTAAGCAAGCTCTAATGATATCTAGAACTTGAACTGGTTCTAACAGGGACTTGTTGAGATTTATGGTGATGCCCAACTGGTGGGTGGTCTGGATAAGGAAATCTCTGGCTTGGCAGAGTTGATGCCTGGAGGGAGCAGAAAGGAGCCAATCATCCAGGTAGGGGAAGACCTGGAAGCCCTGCAGTCATGGGTGAGCTGCTACCACCGCCATGAATTTGATGAACACCCTGGGGGCTGTGGTGAGACCAAAGGGTAGTGCACTGAACTGGTAATGATTGGCCCTCAGCCGGAAGTGGAGGGACCTCTGAGAGTGTCTGTCCTGTGATAGTACGCATCCTAGAGGTCCACTGAGCACATCCAGTCGTTCTCCTGCAAGAAGGACAGGATAGATTGGAGTGTGACCATCTGGAATTTCCTCTTGGCAACTGCCAGGTTTAGGGTTGACAGGTCCAGGATTGGTCTTAAGGCCGTCTTCTTTGGAACTAAAAAGAACCTGGAATAGATGCCTAATCTGGTCTGGTCTGTGGGGACGGACTGGATGACTCGCTTTTCGAGTAGCTTGGAAATGTCCACTGCTGCATCCTCCCTTTGCAAGGGTGGAACGTCTGGGAGGTGTTTGAGAGGTAGTGGACTTTGTGTGAAGGGGATTGACTATCCTCTGGATATGATTTGCAACACCCAACAATCATCTATGATGGACTCCCAGGCCGTTGGGTGTAGCGAAAGTCAACCCCTGACTGCCTCCAGAAACGAGCAACCGGGCAATCCTTCAGGGCTGCTGCGCAGGCCTGTCCTGGAAAGAATCCCAACACCCTTGGTGCCTCGGCCCCCTGTACTGCGAGGGCAGAGTCTGTCAAATCCCTCTCTGATTCTGGGGGAAGGCGAGTCCTGAGAGTCCTGGGATTAACCCTGAGAGTTCCGGAACCACATCTTCTTCGCCACTTGTTGATTCCTGGAGAAGGTACGATGAGGGGATGAGAAGCGGATTCCGATGGCAGACAGTCTTCCCATCCTTCTCGTTCTGGACCAGTGTGTCACGTACTGTTTTACCAAAGTGAGTGGAACGATCACATGGGGCATTTGTAAAAGACACCTTGAAGGGCTCTGAAAAAGTACAAGTCGGAGCCAGGTGTGACACCTGATGGCAATGCCTGCTCCAGCTGCTCTAGCGGCACCCTCGGAAGCGTGAAATAGAAGCCGCATAGAGGTATTTACAATGGAGGTGAGGGTAGCTATCCGTGAGGACAAAACCTTCTTTTCCTTCGCCGACATGGACCCTGGGGTAGACTCGCCGACTTCTTTAACTAGGTCACTCTGAAGCCTAATCACTTGTGCCATGCAGTTCAGTGCACGTACTGAGAATGCTGCTGAAGCGTAGACCCGCTTCCCAAAATGGTCCATGTTCCTAGACTGTCAGTTTGGCAGATGGACCGTGGAGCTCTCCTGCGCGAGCTCCTTCTTGGTGGCTGCCGCCACCACCATGGCATCAACAGGGGATCCCTTCGACCAGTGCGGTTTATCGGATGGGGCACTCAGGATCTTATCAGGGCATTTGGGGATAGGCTCCACCATGTCGGGCTCCTTCAACGCCCAAGACGTAACAAGATCCACCAGGGGATCCAAGTGAGGGAACACACAGGATGTATAGGGTCCTGTGCCAAACACCTCCAGGAACACCGACTCATCAGGGTTGGGCTTTTGGACAGACCACCCCCTGAGCTGACAAAGGATCTTCATGATGTCTCCAAAAGAGATATCCTCTGGGGGTGAGTGGGGGAACCCTCCTCTTCCTCCAAGTCGGTGTCCTCCGTTTGGGACTCTGGCATGGAGTGTAAGTGTCTCCTTTTACACGTGTGTTTTCGAGGAGCCTCCTCATGGGGGGGGGGAGGGCCTCTGGGGAGGACTCAAAAATATCCAGCTGTTCCCGTGGGGGGAAATTCCTGGGGCAGAGAGGCAGCAGGCTGTCCTTGAGGGGGCAGGATGGCAGAATCCAGACCATACACAGAGGGAGCCAGGATGGACTCCAAGGACAAAAGCGTCAAAGGTCTCAATGGAACAGAGAGGACCCTCTCCACCATGTCAAAAGCAGAAGGAGAATGCAACCCTTGAAGTTGGGACCTTGCCTGGTTCCGTAATTCTCTGAATCAACAGGGGAACTGAAGCTGAACCTCCAGGTGCCAAGACTCTAAGCAGACAGCTCGGCTCCAAAAAACTTGGACCCAACACCAGCACGTCGGATCCAGCACCGAGGCTATGGCTCCGAGAGCCGGTCGGCGACGAGCTGGTCAGAGTCAAACCACTCAGGGTAATGGTCAGCATCAAGGTACAGGGTACCATCAGTGCCGACCCCTCGATGCCGAGGGACTTTGGACCCAAAGATTCTGAAGCTGGGGGTCGGATCATAGAAGGGGCGATTGGGATGCAGGCAGACTGCATACCCCCAGCCCTGGAGGGGGAGGCGGCAGGCAAGACTCCCATCTGAATCTGTGTGCAAATGACTCTCTGCATCATCCTGTCCACCTCGGCTTCAGAGAGGCTGCGGGTGGACCTGGCAGAAGAGGCCACCGACACCGGCCTAGAGAGGAGGTGAGCGGAAGCTGACAACAGGGAATGGACCCAAGACACCTCCAGTTCTGGGGAGAAGCCAGGGGAGATTTTGCCAGTGGTTCAGCTGAGTAAGAGTGGTCAGGGGACCACTTCCTTGGCCTATCCTGGTCCCTATATTTGCCCATCTTGCCATCCCTGGTCCTCTTGTTGGGAGGTTGAGTTCCAGAGATTAGGGAGGTGGAAGCAACAGAGGAAGGTGAAGCAGAAGCTGGGGCCTCCGCAGTAGGAGGAGGGAGGAGGCCCTTTAGGATGAGCTCATTCCTCCTGTCGATCAGTGCGATGAGATTGAACACCGTGCAGATTGAGCAGGAGGATTTTAGGTGTAAGACACCTAAACAAAGTATACAGAGAGTGTGGCTGTCTGCTGGGAAGAGCTTATGGACACACTCCGAGCACTTTCTGAACCCCGATTTGGGTGTCTCAACCATAGGAAATGGAGAGAGAGAGAGAGATGCAAAGCACTCACACACACAGAGTCTAGAGAAGAAATAGAGAGGGGAATAGCAGAAGAGATTTTTTTTTTAACCTAACAACTGACGCCTGAGCACGAGAAGAAGGAAAAGCGTGAAAGAAGAAGCAGAAAGTTAGAAAAGTATAGCTAAAGCACCAAAAATACTTACCCCAAACTGCCTAGAACATGGACCATGATGCTAGCATTACACGAGGTAAATGAAATCTGAAGGGAGGAAGGAGACAGGGGCATTATGAGTAGGGGAGGAGCTTGGAGCTCGGATCCGAGGCTGGTAAAAGGCGGCCAATTCGGATCTGTCCCAGATCTGTGTCCCACAGTTTGAAGAGCAAATGAAAACAACTTCAGATTTCCTGCTTCTCTGGAGTCAAACTTCTGTTTGTCAGATCTGAAAGCTTAGGATCCAAAGGAGGCTGAAAATGCTTTGGATCCAGAGAGCTTGGATCCAAAACCATTCGATGTCTCTGTAAAAAGAAGTTATGTACTCACCATAACGTTCCACCTGAGTAGGTAACTTCATTTGTCAGCAACCTGTGGGTATCGGATCCGACCTGGATCAGAGCCGGCAGCTTTCCAAGCTAGAGATCCGAGCTCCAAGCTCCTCCCCCTTACCCACAATACACTGCTACCTCCTTCCAATCCTCAGATCGCATTTGCCCACCTATATAACCTCACAACCACAAAACAACAACCTGAAGAATCCTAACCTAAGGATTAACAAAGGACCTGATAAACCATCCTAGGGTCCAGGTAATCAAAGAACCTGGTTAGGGGGAAGGAGGGAGGGTCGGTTACTGACAAATGGAGTTACCTACTCAGACGGAACGTTATGGTGAGTACATAAATTCTTTATCTGAAGTAGTTAACTTCATTTGGTCATCAAACTGTGGGACAGAGTCCCCAGCTACCAAAAAACTTGTGAGGTCCTCAAGGAAGGATATTCCGGAGCACTACAGAGCCAAAAGCCGCTCTTCCTCTGGACACTAAATCCAATTTATAGTGAGAGATAAAGATATGAGAGGATGCCCAAGCAGCCGCAGAGCAAATGTCATCCAAGGGAACTCTAGACCAGAATGCAGCAGATGTAGCCATAGAGCGAGTAGAATGAGCATGAACCCCTATAGGCTCTGGTAGGCCAGATAGTTTGTATGTGAGCAGAATGCAATTAGAAATCCATCTGGCCAGAGTCACCTTCGAAACTGGCTTACCCAAGAAGGGTTTTGCAAAGGAAACAAAGAGCTGATCAGACTTGCGGAAGGCAGCTGTTCTGTGTAAATAAAAGCGTAACTGTCTATGAACATCTAACAAATGAAGTTTGTACTCCCCTTTGTTTTGATAGTTAGGGAAAAAAAAACTGGGAGATTAATGGACTGATTGATGTTCGCCTCGGCGGCCACTTTGGGTAGGAAAGATGGGTTAGTCCTGAGAGAGACCCTGTCCTTATGGAATACGAGGTAAGGGGGCTTAACATAGAGGGCCTGAAGCTCCGACACCCTTCTAGCTGAGGTAATAGCTACCAAAAAGGCAGTTTTCCAGAACAAGAATTTCAAATCAACAGAAGCTGCAGGTTCAAAAGGTGATCCAGTCAGAGCCTGAAGGACCAAAGTTAGATCCCATGGAGGGGTGGAGTTCCTAATAGGAGGTCTCAAGAGAAACATACCTTTCAGAAAGGTCTTACAAATCTTGGTGGAAGCGAGGGGATTGAGATTGTCTCCAATGTGAAAATGGGAGATGGCAGCCATTTGAACCTTTACAGTAGAAGAACTGGCCCCTTGCTGAAAAATATGAGATAGAAAATCGAGCACTGTTGGGATGGGAGCAGTGAAAGGGTCCAAATTCCTATGAGACGCCCAAATGGAAAACCGCTTCCATTTACTATTGTAAACCTTCCTGGTAGAAGGCTTATGTGCCACTACCAGGATAGATCTAACTGCAGACGAGATACTGGGAGTCCTAGCAACTAATGGAACTGGATCAACCAAGCTGAGAGCTTGAGATTGACCAGATTCGGGGGTTTCAATCCCGAAGGATGAGATATCAGACCCGGGATGGGATCCAAGATCCAGAAAGGAGCCATAAGATGAGACCGTAGGCATGGGAACCAGGCTTGACAAGGCCAGAATGGGGCTATGAGGATAATCTTGTTCCCCAACCGACGAGCTTTCTGTAAGAATTTTGTCATCAATGGAAGAGGAGGATAAGCATAAAGAAGACTGGGTGGCCAAGCATGGACTAGAGCGTCTCTGAGGCTTTCCCCCGGAGGGGGGATTAGAGCGAAAAACTCGCTGCACTTTGTGTTGGAAGGCGACGTGAAAAGATTGCAGCAAGGCTGACCCCACTTGCGGAAGATCTGTTTCGCAACTAATGGATTCAGAGACCACTCGTAGGGCGAGAGGATAGTTCGACTCAGTTTGTCTGCTAGGATGTTGGGCCGACCCGGAATGTGCTCTGCTAACAAAAAATGGTTGGTGGATATCGCCCAATCCCAAACTCTCATGGCCTCTTGGCAAAAAGGGTAAGACCTGGTTCCCCCTTGTTTGTTGATGTACCAGACCACTGACATGTTGTCTGACTGAATTGCAATAGTCCCTGGAGGGAGAAAGGCATGAAGGGCTTGCAACGCTAGAAGCACCGCCCTCATCTCCAGAACATTTATACGCAGAACGGTCTCTGTCTGAGTCCACGTACCTTGGACAGTTCTGCCCGCGTAATGCTCCCCCACTGAAGAAGGGAAGCGGCCGTGGTCACCATGGCTTGGGGTTGCGGCATAACAAATGGTCGTCCTTCCCGAAGCTTGAGATTGGAGCCCCCACATGAGAGAATTTCTGCAAACTCTGCTGATAGGAATCAGTAAGTCCAACAGGTGGTGAAGGATGGATCACTGAACCTGCAAAGTCCACTGGAGAACCCTCATGTGCAAGCGAGCTAAGGGCGCGAGACTGATTGCTGCTGCCATGGACCCTAAAGCTCTCAGGACTAACTCCGCTGACGGGGCAGGTTACTGAAGAAAGGCTAAAATGTGTAAGGTCAAACTGCGAAGTCTGCCTGATGTCAAGAAGGCCTTGGTCTGAAGCATGCCTATTCTGACCCCTATGAACTCCAAGATGAATTGGTTGAAGGGATGACTTCTTGAAGTTTATGGTGATCCCCAATTGGGAAGCTAGTAGTAGGAAGCAATCCCTGGCTAAGCAGAGTAGATGCCTGGTGGGGGAGGTAAGGAAAAAGCTATATTCCCTGAAGTCTCAGGTGGGCTGCTACAACTGCCATAACCTTGGTGAACACCCTGGGGGCTGTGGTGAGGCCGAAGGGTAGGACCCTGAACTGGTAATGACTGGCCCCTAGCCGAAAGTGGAGGAACCTCCTGGATCGCCTGTCCATGAGAATGTGATAGTACTCATCCTTGAGGTCTATGGAGCACATCCATTCCTTCTCCTGCAAAAGGGGCATGATGGATTGAAGCGTGACCATCTGAAATTTCTCCTTGGCAATGAAGAGGTTCATTGTTGAAAGGTCGAGGATCGGCCTTAAGTCCTCCGTTTTCTTTGGCACCAAAAAGAACCTGGAGTAATTGCCTAATCCAGACTGGCCTGGGGGGACGTGTTGGATGGCTTTTTTTTCTAGCAGCTTTTTTTACCTCTAAAGCTGCAGCCTCCCTCTGACTGGGTGGTACATCGGGGAGGAGCCTCGACTGAGGAGGTAGGTTTATGAAAGGGATTGAGTAACCTATGGATATTATTCAAAGCACCCAGCGATCTGTTGTGATGGACTCTCATTGAGCCAGGTGCTTCAAAAAATGCCCCCTTTCTGCCTCCAGAGAGGAGTAGTCAGGCAACCCCTCAGGGCTGCTGTGTGGGTCGGTCAGAAAAGGGTTCCCGAGACCCAAAATTTTTCGGCCCCCCTCTGTCTCTGGGCCGGCATCCACCTTGTCCCCCTCTGCCTCTGAAGGACGAAGGGTCCGGAGCGTAACGGGACTGCTGAGACTTCCGGAACCACATCTTCTTTTGTCCTCTCTGGTTCCTGGAAAAGGACCTTTGAGGAAACGAGAAGCGGATTCCGATGGCAGACAGCGTCTTCCCGTCTTTCTCGCTCTGAACCAATGTGTCGCAGATGGTCTTCCCGAACAGGGTAGAACTGTCGAAGGGTGCATTCGCGAAGGACACCTTGAAAAGTTCCGAAAAATCACAAAGGTGGAGCCAGGCATGAAGCCTTACGGCAAAGCCGGACCCACTGGCTCTAGCGGCCCCTTCCGTGGCATGGGAAAGTAGCCGCATAGATGTGTTTGAAACAGATTTCAGAGTGGCCATGCGAGCCAAGAAAGTCCGTTTGTCCTCGGCCGACATGGACTCAGGGGGAGAGTCAGCGTATTCTTTCACCAGATCCCGCTGAAGTCTAATTACATGGGCCAAATAATTCAGCGCCCTTATGGAAAAGGTAGCTGAAACAAACATCCGCTTCCCGATACGATCCATCGTCCGAGACTCCTTATCAGGGGGGATGGACCGAGGAACTAATCTGGGCAAGTTCCTTCTTGGTGGCTGCCGCCGCCGCCACCACCATGGCATCTACCGGGGAACCCTTACTCCAAGCCGTCCTATCCGCAGGGGGACTAAGAATCCTATCTGGCCTCCTGGGGATTGGCTCTATAGTGTCCGGATCCTTCCACGCCCTGATAGTGATGAGGTCAACCAGGGGGTCGGCCGGCGGGGATACCCAAGAGGTAGACGGGCCTGCGAATGCCTCCAGGAACACCGACTCATCCTAGGAAGGTTTTTGAGCTGACCAACCCCCTTTTGGTGAAGCATTTCCATAGTGTCTCCAAAGGAGATGTCTTCGGGGGGGTGACCTGGGGGAACGTTCCCCTTCCTCCAAATCAGTGTCCTCCATGAGGGACTAAGGGGAGTCCAAGTGCCTCCTCTTACACTTATGTTTGTGAGGGACCTCCTCGGTGGGGCTGTCCGAGGAGGGCTCACCAACAGGGTCATGTTCTGCCAGTGGAACGGGCTGGGGCATCAACACAGGCTGTCCCTGGGACTGGATGATGGAAGACAAGCCCAGTTGCAAGGGAGTGGGGGCGGATCCCGAAGAAAGAGTAGGGGGTCTCGAACCTCTCGAGAGAACCCTCTCCACTACGTCAAAAGCCGAGGGTGAACCAATCTTTCTGGGCTCCGTGGTTAACACCCTCGGATCCGGCACGGGAATCGGAGTCGGAGCCAAAGCGCTCGGACCAGAGACGGAAGTGTGCTCCAACCGAAATTGAGCCGAAGACACATTGGCCCCCTCAGATCCGACGCATGGCTTTCGGCCCCGACAGCTCGGATCCGAAAAGGGATCTGACAAACTCGAGTGCATGGCCTGTGTCATGGTAGTGATAACCATCGGCGCCGACTCCCTGACTCCGAGACTCCTCAGATCCAAAGGCTCCGAAACCCGATAGTGGATCGGAGAAGGAGCTATCGGGGCAAAAAGTGGGGCTGAACTCCCCCCGGAGGGGGGGGAGGCAGCAGCACTCCCATCTGCAGTTGGGTTTGGAGAAAGCGACGCATCATCCGGTCCATATCAGCGTCAGAGAGGCTACGGGTTGACCTTGAAAAGACTGGCGAAGCTGGCTGGGGGGGCCCCCGCGACGACCTTGAAGATGGTCAGGCCTCCTCCTCCAGGGAGAAGCGTGGATAATGGAGCCGAAAGGAGGAAGGCCCGGAGACCTTCTGGGGTGAGGAGGGCAGCTTGGCAGGCGGGGCCGAGGGGGCTGAGTTGGCCCACCGCTTGTGGCTTCTGTGCCTCTCTTTCTCCCTCTCTCTTCTCTTTTTTAGAGTCCCTCTCTCCCTGGGAAGAAGTGGGAGGTTGAGTCCCAGCCAAAGGAAGGGGGACAGTAGGCTGAGCAGCCGCAGCCACCGAGGGAGAGGCGTAAGAAGCTGACTCCGCGGTAGAAGACCTGCCAGAATCAGCTTATTTCTCCTATCCCTCATGGCCCGAGGGTTAAAGGCTGCGCAAATCTGGCAGCCCGAGGTCAAATGTGGTACCCTCAGGCAGAAGACGCACTGAGTGTGGCCATCCGCTGGGGATAGCTTATGGCCACACTCAGTGCACTTAGAAAAGATGGCCTTTGGGGCCTCGGCCATGATTTTTAAACAAAAAAAACACACACGCCCGCACAAACACCTAAGGGAAAGGAGGGGCCTACTAGGATTTAAACTATGAAGTTAAACTAACCACACACACTAAAAACTAAGAGAGATTTTAGGAAAAAAACACAAATCTCCTGAAACGCTAGGAGCTCGAAAACTCGTGCTTGACAAAGCCGTGGCAAACGAGATCTGAGGATTGGAAGGAGGTAGCAGGGTATTATAGGTAAGAGGGAGGGGCTTGGAGCTCAGATCTCTAGCTTGGAAAGCTGCCGGCTCGGATCCAGGTCGGATCCGATACCCACAGGTTGATGACCAAATGAAGTTAACTACTTCAGATTAAGACTTATGTCTGTTGGATCCAAAGGCTTAGGATCTAATGTAGACGTAACAGCAGACTTGTTGGATACTAGAAGAACTTAGGGTCCGAAAAAAGCCCTTGGGGATTTTGGATTCGTAATTATTGTCTGAAGATAAAAATTATGATTGTCGGATCCAAAAAACTTAGGATCTGATGACAGGAGTCGAACCTGTCGGAACTGAGGAAGACTTAAGATCCGGAGGAGATTTTCAAGATGTCAGATCTGAATTCTGACTCTCTCTTCTTTTTTTTTTTTTTTGGTTTATAATGCTGATGAAGCCAAAGAATTTGAATACCTGGACCTTTTGAAAGGTCCATGAATACCAAACTCCAGCAGTGTTCTGAGAAAAATGTAGTTAACTGCCAACATTTTAATATTAATTTATTTCTTCTTTTGTTCAAGTTCTAAAGAACCGTGTGGTTGGATCCGATGATGGTTGAATTGGACTTGGCTTCAGATGCAGTTTTTGTTCTTTCTTTCTAGTTCTGAAGAAGCAGGGACTAGAGAAGCTGAGAAACTAGATCTTTTGACAGGTCTTTACATTTTTTATGGGGGGGCTGAGCCCCAGCAAAGGTTTCAGAAAAAAGAAAATGGCAGTAAAGCCTTTAACATCAGTTTATTCTTTCCTGTCCGCAGAAACTCACAATAAAAACTGCAGTCCTAAACAACATTACCAAGGTTGTGTTAAAAGAATTTAAAGAAATACAACAAATGTTGTATATAAAAGAAATATTGATAGTAAATCAACACTGACACTAAAATAGAAAAATAAAGCCTTAAAATAAATTTTCACAATAATGGGGAAAATGGCTGGTAAAAGACAAAAAAGCTTTGGGATTTTACTCCATTTTAGATTTTCTGCATTAATAGTTATAAAACAGTTCAAAATGTAAAGGGAAGGAGATTTTTCCTAGAAGTAAAGGAGAAAAGTCGATAAACTCTACTTCAGATTAAAACTGAAGAAACAGTAATTCCTTAAAGTTAGAAAGAAAAAATATCTTTGACAGAAAACTTGAGAGTTAAAGGCGACCACGTAAAAACTCTAAAGCAGCAAACGAGATCTGAGGGATATTAGGGGTGGTGCATTATGGGTAGGGAAGAAGCTTGAGATTTTGTTGGTGGCCATAAGCTAGAATAATGACTGAGTCGGATCTGAGTACTGGGTCCGAACCCATGCATTGGGAAAGAATGAAAACTGCCAACATCAGATCAAAAGTTATGTACTTAGCATAACTTGGCATCTGTGTTGTCCATTTTCATTCTTCCTCACTGATGGGTTTCAGATCTGATCTCAGATCCGACTCAGCTGCATTTCCAAGACTTGGATTAGAGTCTCGAGTTCCTCCCTCTTTCCATAATGCACCATACCTTCCCCAACTCCTCAGATCGAATTTGCTGCCCTACTGCCCAAAGAATTATAGAGACAGGGCAGACCAAGAAAGTTTGGGGCCCAAACCAGGAACCTGTGGTTTCCAAATGTATCTATACATCTTCTAGAAAAGACAAAGGCCAGGGGATGGATGAGAGGGAAGTGAGGAAGAATGAAAATGGACAACACAGATGCCAAGTTATGCTAAGTACATAACTTCTTTATCTGATGTTGTCCTTTTCATTCTTCCTCACTGATGGGTCAGAGTTTCCAACCATGTAACACTTGGGAGGGTTTCAAGGAAGGATATGCCGGAGCACTGTCCAGCCAAAATATGCCCTGCTTCTGGAGACAATGTGCAATTTGTAATGTGTAACAACGGCATGAATCTTTGACCAACTGGCTGTAGCACAGATATCATCAGCTGAGGCTCTAGAAGAAAAGGCAGATGATGTAGCCATAGATCTTGTAGAGTGGGCCTTAGGAGGATGAGGTAATTATACATCCTTTTGGGAATAAATGAGAGAGATGCAATCAATAATCTATTTGGTCAAAGTAATTTTGGAGACTGCTTGACCTAAACAGGAGAGAAAGATACAAACAGTTAATCAGACTTCCTGTACCTTTTGGTTCCCTAAAGGTAAAAACATGGTTGTCTATGAATATCAAGGAGATGTAACATATATTAACCTTTATTAGAAAAGTTGGGAAAGAAAAATGACAATTGAAATGATTGATTAATGACTGATTCCATGGCCACTTTAGGCATAAAGAATGGGTTAGTCCATAGATATAACCTATCTTTGTGGAATATAATAAAAGGAGATCTAGCCGGCAAGGCGTGAAGTTCTGACACTCTTTTCGCCAAAGTAATAGCCACCAAAAAGCTTGTTTTCCAAGAAAGAAACTTCATGTCGCAACTGTCAGCTGGTTCAAAAGTTTTATGAGCTAGCCCCTGAAGGACCAACATCAGATCCTAAGGGGGAGAAGGATGTTTTATAGGAGGTCTAAGAAGAAAGATTCCTTTCATAAAGGCTTTACATAACCTGGAAGATGACAGAAGGATTTGTTTCCAGTATGAAAATTAGATGTGGCAGCCAGTTGTAGCTTTATGGTAGAAAAATTAGCTCCTTTTTTTAAAAATAGTACTGAGAAACAGAAAGATAGCTAAAATAGGTGCTGAAAAGGGGTCAATGTTCTCTTTAAAAGCCCATACGGAAAATCTCTTAAACTTACTGTTGTAGACCATTTTGCTGGAGGCCTTCTGGGAAGCCATAATAATGCCACGGACTGCAGAAGGTGAGCCTGGACTGTTTTATTACCACTGGAAGTGGAGAAACCATGCAGTCAATGTGAGGGTGTGGAGATTGGAAAGCTGGGGCTCTGACTGGTGAGACAGGAGATCCTGAGTGGGTTCCAGTATCCGTGGAGGATATCTGAGGTGAGACCACAGGAAGGGGAACCATACCTGTAGAGGCCAGAAAGGGGAAACGAGGATTGCTAAGCTCTTCAACCTGCTGGCTTTCTGTAAAAATTTTTGGATTAATGGGAGAAGAGGAGGGTAAGCATAAAGAAGACCTAGGAGTCAATCCTGAACCACAGCATCCCTTGGTGACTCCCATGCAGGGAGATCAGTTTGAAGTATTTGCTGCATTTGCTGTTGAGGGGACAGGCAAATAGGTCGCAGCAAGGCTGACCCCAACAGCTGAAAATCCTGTTTGCTACTGATTGATTGAGGGACTACTTATGAGGAATCAGAATGGACCTGCTCAGTCTGTCTGCCAATGCGTTGGTGTTTCCCAGAATGAGTTTTGCAATTAGAAAGTGGTCTGAAAAGATTGCCCACTCCCAGACTATTATGGCCTCTCTGCACAAGGGGCAGGATCTGGTTCCTCCTTGTTTGTTGATGTACCAGCTACTGACATGTTGTCTGTGTGGATGGCAATAGTCCCCAGAGGGAGAATGTCTTGCATGGCTTGCAATGCTAGAAGGACTGCTCTCTTCTCAAGGACACTGATATGCAGCTTGGTCTCATAAAGAGACCATGCAGCTTGGACCATCTTTCCCTTGTATTGTCCCCAAACCCCAATTGGAAAGTGTACATGGTCACTATGGCTATTGGGGGGGGGGACGGCTTGCCCAGAGACAAGTCGTCTAATGGCATCCACCACTGTATATGAGGTTTGCAAACTGGAGTCAGTTTGATGGGAAGAGACAGAGCTTGGTAAATAATGGGCCACTGAATTGCCAAGGTCCATTGCAGAATTCACATAAAAAAATCTTGCTAACGGGACTAGTAGGACAGCAGCTGACATTGATCCTTGGGCTTGTAGCACTAACTTTGCTGGAAGAGATGGAGGATGTAGTAAATCTTGTACTTGATGATATTATGAGATGTAGAGGTAGTGAAGCTACATGGGTTGTAGCATTCATATGGGTTCCTATGAATTCTAGATCTTGTACAGGAATCAAGTTTAATTTTGCAAGATTTACCATAATGCCATGGGAGTTGGATCTGAATTAAATAATCCCTGGCTTGTAGTAGTTGATGCCTTGTTGGGGCAGTAGAAAGCCAATCGTCTAGACAGGAAAATATCTGAAAACCTTTTAGCTTCAGGTGAGCTGCTATGACTGCCATACACTTGGTAAACACCTGGGGGGGGGGCTCTGATGAGTCCAAAGGGCAAGTGCTGTGAATTGGTAGTGACGGTCTCCCATCCAAAAGCACAGGTATCTCCTGGAGTGCCTGTCTATTTTGATATAAGAGTATGCTTCCTGGAGATCTATGGAGCACATCCAATCGTTCATGCAGAGAAGTGGAAGAATGGATTGAACATAACCATCTGGAACTATGACTTCTTGACATACTGATTTAGATTGCTTAGATCCAGAATTGGGCTTAGGTCCCCTGTTTTCTATGGTACCAAAAAGAAGCAGAAATAAGTTCCGAATCCTAATTGCTCAGTCCTGACCTTTTGGATGATTCTTTTCTGTAATAGTTTTAGAATTTCTTAGGTTGCATATTCCCACTTTGTGGCATGTCAAGAGTTTCCTCCTGGGACCTGGAGGTAGAAGGGAACATGGAATGTAATAACCTCTGGATATTATACTAGCAACCAAGCGTTGTTTGTAATGTTTGTCAAGGCATCTAGGTGCAGGGACAGTGACCCCCAACTGCCTCCAGAGATTAATAGTTGAGCAGCTCTTCAGGAGCACTGATAGGGCCTGTCAGAGAGAGGTTCTCTGAACCCTGGTTTGCAGACTCCCCCACCTTTGGGGCAATGCCTACCACTGAAACTTCCCCCAAAACCTTGGGAGGAAGTGTCTCTGCGCGAGTCTTGGAAAGGTCCCTGAGACTTCATGAACCAAGTTTTCTTCCCTCCTCTCAGGTTCCTAGAAAAGGTCCTCTGAGGGGTGGAAGACTTGATCCCCATGGCAGACAGGGTCTTTCCCTATTGCTCGCTGTGGGTTAGCTTATCTTTCACCGATGGCCCAAACAAGGAAGAGCCATCAAAGGGAGCATTAACAAAGGATGCCTTGAAGGGTTCTGCAGAGTCCCAAAGCCTCATCCACGCATGTCTCTTGATGGCTAGGCCTGAACTGGCTACTCGAAAGGTGCCTTCTGCAGTATGGGAGATCAGCCTCATTGAGGACTTAGCAATGGACGACAGAGTAGCCAGCTGGGGGAAACCTTCTTGAGGTCTTCCTTCGACATGGTCTCAGAGAGAGAATTTGAAAGTTCTTTGATCAAATCTCTCAGTAAATGGGTGAAATGTGCCAGATAATTTAACAACTTCAGTGCGAAGGTTGCTGAGGCATAAATGAGGCTTCAAAATCTGTTCATCTCTCTGGACTCCCTGTTCACTGGATGGAGAGTGGAGCTTTGTTCATCTATTTCCTTCTTCATAGCTGCTGCCACAACAATGGCATCAACTGGAACGCCCTTACTCCAGTGAGGTATGTCTGCAGGTGGGCTAAGGAATCTGTTGAAGCATTTGTGAATAGGCTCAACAGTGTCCAGTTCATTCCAAGCCCAGTAGGAAACTAAATCAATAAGTTCGTCTGCTGGGGGGGAGTTCATCCAAGACGTAGATGGGCCTGCCCCGTAATCCTCCAGGAACACCGACTCTTGAGAAGGAGGAGGTTGGGAAACCAGCCACGTTTCTGCTTAAGGAGTTCTAGGATGTCTTCAAAGGAGATGTTGTCAAGTGCCGATCGGGGGGGGGGGGGGGATCTTTCTCCCTCTTCAAAGTTGGTACCTTCAATGAGGGACTCTATAGAGGAGTCTATGTGTCTCCTCTTGCATGTCTTCTTCCAAGGGATCTCCTCCATGGGGTATCTGGACAGGTATTGGAAGAAGGGGGAATTTCTTAGGGGGAAAAGTTCTGGAGGTTCCTTGGGGTAGGCTGCGCCTATGGCAGGAATGATGGGCTCAGTGTTCAGACCCAATGAAGGATGGGGGGAAGGATCTCGGATGTGAGAGGATGGTTCTCTGAGCATAGAGAAGGCCTTTTCTGCAATCTGGAAGGCCAATGGACCCACAGAAACTCCCCCGTGTAGCCGAAGCAGTCAGAGGAAGACAGATCACAGACCACAGCCAACCCTGGATCTGAGGCCTCCCAACAGAAGTGGACCCAAGCTGTCAAGTGCCAAGGCCCCAAGGGGAATGGATGGATCCAACCAAGTTGGAGCCGATGCCATTCCCCCAGACCCAATGCCAACCTCTCGGATCCAAGACCTGCTCTGATGAGATCGGAATAGGACTGGTCAGGGATATGGTCGCAGTCGAGGAAGGGTATTTCTTTGGATCCAACGACAATTCACTCAGGTATCCAGGATCCTGGGGTTCCGAAACCACAGGTCAGATTAGAGAAGGAGTCTGTAAGGAATGAGATGGTATACTCATGGATCCAGGAGGGGATGGAGTTGCAAGACCCCCATCTGGATCTGAGCCCTGAGGAACTTCCGTATCATCCTGTCCATATTGGCCTCTGTCAAGCTCCTAGAGGACCTAGATGAAGCTGAGGAAGCTGGTCTGCATGGTTTAAAAGGTGTCTGTAGGATCTTAGAAGGAGGAGTCGGGGAAACTGGTTTCAATGTATGTTCTGGAGTACAGCTCCTAGCAGATGGATCTGATACTCTAGGATCTAATGAACAGCTCCTAGTGGTCGGATCCAACACTCTAGGATCTGATGTAAAGGGTACTGGCTAAGATAAAGTCCTTGTGACTATAGTTCCTGTCACATATGAGGATGTCTGTGGATCCGATAGGGGTCTAGTTTTGCTTGTATCTGAAGTAGTTGGATCGGAGAGTTTTTTTCTCTTTTCAGATGGCTCCAAAAAGGCAGTCAGGAAGGCTGAGAGGACTTTTTCTTTTTGACTTTTTGGAGCTGGGAGGCTTGGGGAGTTGAACCCCAGGAGAAGGTGAAGAAGATGGTAGCAGTCCCTTTAAAATAATTCTGTCACACCAATCTGACAACGCTCGTGGGTTACATGAGGTGCATACATCACAGTCCACATTCAGATGCCTTGGTCCTAAACAGTAGATACACTTCTTGTGGATATTTGAATTAGAGATTTTGTGACCACAAGAAGTACATCTTTTGAAGCTTGGTAACTAACAAGCAAAAATCGTTAAACAAGTGCTGATATTTATACATATACCACGCACACACCTATAGAAGAAAAGTTTTCCAAATACCAGTTAAACTCACTGGTTCAACAATATTAAAAAAGAAGTTATGTACTCACCATAACATTCCATCTGAGTAGTTCTACTTCATTTGTCTTCAACCTGTGGGTATCGGATCAGTAACGGATCCGAGCCGGCAACTTCACAAGCATCTGCTCTGAGCTCCATGCTCCTCCCCTACCCATAATACACCACCACTTTCTTCCAACCCTCAGATCAAGTTTGCTGCACCCTACACTAAACAACCCGATCCAAAACACCTTACACAAACAAAATGCCAGCTATGAGCGCTGTCCATATAGTAAGGCCAGGGGAAGGCGGGAGGGACGGTGAAGACAAATGAAGTAGAACTACTCAGATGGAACATTATGGTGAGTACATAACTTCTTTATCTGAAGTAGTTTATTTCATTTGATCTTCAACCTGTGGGACAGAGTCCCCAGCTACTAAACACCTGGGTGGCCCTCATGGAAGAATATTCTGGAGCACGGTGTAACCAAAGGATGCTCTCCTTCGAGAAATCAAATATAATTTATAGTGAGAAATAAAGGTATGAGATAAGGACCAAGTAGCCGCAGAACAAATGTCATCTAAGGACACTCCTGACCAAAAAGCCGCAGAAATAGCCATGGACCTTGTCGAGTGAGCTCTAACCTGACCCGGAGGAGACAAACCTTTATCCTTGTAGAGTTGAAGGATACATAGAGAGATCCATCTGGCAATGGTCACCTTGGAAATAGGTTTACCCAAAAAAATTTAGAAAAAGACACAAACAACTGGTCAGATTTA
The DNA here is from genome assembly GCF_019279795.1 of Protopterus annectens. Lineage (NCBI taxonomy): Eukaryota > Metazoa > Chordata > Ceratodontiformes > Protopteridae > Protopterus > Protopterus annectens. The sequence goes on from NC_056725.1 coordinate 613,716,846, forward strand.
CGAAAAGTTTTGGTCCTGTACAAACAGAACCGTAACTGTCTATGAACATCCAACAAATGCAACTTGTATGACCAGAGGATGTACGAGGACGGTACTTTTGATAAAAGCTTTGCACAATCTGGAAGAGGCCAAAGAAGCAGAGTTCTCACCAACGTGAAAATGAGAAATGGCAGCTAGTTGAACCTTGGCCGTAGATGAGCTAGCCCCTTGTTGAAAAATATTTGCCAAAAAGTCAAGGATAGCCAGAATGGGAGCCGTGAAAGGATCTAAACTCCTTTGAGAGGCCCAAAACGAAAAACGCTTCCATTTGCTGCTATGAACCTTCCTGGTGGACAACGTATGAGCTGCCACCAGAATAGACCTGACTGAAGAAGACAATCTGGGAGTCCTAGCAATTAAGGGAACTGGAGCAGCCAAGCAGTGAGCTTCAGACTGTCCAATTCGGATGAGGGACCATCGAGGGGTAAGAAATGAGATCCAAGATCCAAGGAGGAGTTAGAAGATGAGACCAAAGGTAGGGAAACCATATCTGGCGAGGCCAAAAATGGGCAATGAGGATCACTTTGCTCCCCAGTAGACAAGCCTTCTGTAGGAACTTCAGAATAAGGGGTACAGGGGGATAAGCATAAAGAAGACCGGGAGGCCAAACATGGACTACAGCGTGTTTGGGGAACTCCCCCGGCGGTGGGTCCAGAGCGAAGAACTCTCTGCACTTCGTGTTGAATGGAGATGTGAAGCGATCGCAAAGCCGACCCCACTCTAGATAGGTCTGCTCTGCTACTGAAGGATTCAGAGACCACTTGTAAGGCATCAGAATAGTCCGGCTTAGTTTGTCCGCCAGAATGTTGGACTGCCCTGGAATATGCATTGCTACCAGAAAACGACCAGTGGAGATCGCCCATTCCCAAACTCTTATGGCCTCTTGACAAAGGGGGTAAGATCTGGTCCCTCCCTGTTTGTTGATATACCAGACCACCGACATGTTGTCTGACTGGATTGCAATGGTTCCCAGAGGTAGAAAGGCATGAAGGGCCTGCAACGCCAAAAGGACTGCCCTCATCTCCAGAACATTTATATGCAAACTGGTCTCGATCGGGGACCACATGCCTTGGACTGTCCTTCCCGAACAATGCCCCCCCACCCTAGCTGGGAGGCGTCTGTGGTCACTGTGGCTTGGGCAGGGGCTGGAGCAAAAGGTCAACCTTCCATGATTTCCGAAGACTGCATCAACCATAGAAGGGACGACTTGCAAACTTTGCTGATGTGTATTGGGTGCGACTGAAGATCCAACAAAGACCATTGCAACGCTAGAGTCCACTGTAGTACTTGCATATGTAAGCGAGCACATGGTAGAAATGTTATCGTCGCTGCCATAAAACCTAGGGCCCTTAAAACCGACTCTGCTGAGGGAAGATGAGATCGGCAAATGAAAGCAACATGCATTCTTAAATTTCGAACCCTCTCCGTGGTCAGGAAAACTTTTGTCTGTAACATGTCTATCCGTGCTCCTATGTATTCTATAACCTGGACAGGGTTCAGAAGAGATTTGGCTGTGCTGATTGTAATCCCTAGATAGTGTGCAAGACATACAAAATAGTCTCTGGTCTGGCAAAGGTGACATTTGGTGGGAGCAGTAAGGATCCAATCGTCCAGGTAAGGGTGGACCTTAAACCCCTGAAGCCTCAGGTGAACTGCTACTATTGCCATTACTTTGGTGAACACCCCGGGGGCTGTGGTGAGAACAAAGAGTAGGGCTCTAAACTGATAATGACTGGTTCCTAGCCAGAAGCGGAGAAACCTCCTGGTGCTTCTGTGCATCTTTATGTGCTAGTAGGCGTCCTGGTGGTCAAATGAGCACATCCAGTTGCTCTCTTCCAGGTAAGGCAGGATGGACTATAAGGTGACCATCCGGAACTTCTCTTTGGCAACTGACAGGTTCAAAGTAGACAGGACTAGAATGAGCCTTAATTCGCCCGTCTTTTTTGGCACCAAAAAGAACCTGAAGTAGCTGCCTGATCTGGACTGATCAGGGGGGACGGGTTTGATGGTTCGTTTCTGTAGCAGCTTGGAAACCTCTAGTGCTGCTGCCTCCCTTTGCACAGGTGGTACGTCTGGGAGGTGTTTGTAAGGTGTAGGGAGAACCACAAATGGGATTGAATAGCCACTGGAAATTATCTGAAGCAACCAATGGTCTGATGACATGGACTTCCATGCCACCAGGTGCAATGACAGGCAACGCCCGACTGCCTCCAGAGCAGAGAAGTCGGGCAACCCCTCAGGGTTGCTGCGCGGGCCTGTCCAAGAACGGTTCTCGAGATCCAAAATTCCTCGGACCCCCTCTGCCTCTGGGCTGGAATCTGTCCTGTCCCCCTCTGCCTCTAGGGGAAGAAGGGCCCTGAGTGTCCCAGGAATACTGAGGCTTCCGGAACCACATCTTCTTTTGGCCTCGCTGATTCCGGGAAAATGATCTTTGAGGGTTCAAGAAGCAGATTCCTACAGCAGACAGTGTGTCTTCCTGTCTTTCTCACTCTGGACCAAGGTGTCACGGATGCTCTTACCAAAGAGGGAAGAAATGTCACACGGAGCATTCGCAAAAGACTCCTTGAAGGTTTCCATGAACTGACACAATCTGAGCCAGGAGTTACACCTCATGGAAACGCCAGACCCAGCCGCCCTAGCCGTTCCTTGGGTCGCTTGTGATAGGAGTCGCATAGATGTATTTCAAACCGCTGTCAAGGTAACCATCCTCGCGGAGAACGTAGCCCTGTCCCTCCTGCGACATGGACTTTGGAGGAGACTCAGCCAGTTCCTTTACCAGGTCGCGCTGCAGTCAAGTAACATGGGCCAGATAGTTCATTGCCCTGATAGAAAAGGTAGCTGATGCATAAACCCGCTTTCCTAGATGATCCATCATCCTAGACTCACGGTCAGGAGGATGGACCAAGGAACTCTCCTGGGCTAGTTCCTTCTTGGTGGTGGCTGCTACCACCATAGTGTCTACCGGGGACCCTTTATTCCAAGCTGGTCTGTCTGCAGGGGGACTCAATATTTTGTCTGGGCGTTTAGGAACTGGTTCCACAGTGTCCGGTTCTTTCCAAGCCCGTGAGGTGACCAAGTTCACTAATGGATCCACGGGTGGGGACACCCAGGAAGTAGATGGGCCCATGCCAAAAGCCTCCAGGAAGGTTTTGGGGAGGACCAACCTCCCCGCTGGCACAAAGTTTCATGATGTCTCCAAAGGAGACATCCTCGGGAGGTGATTTGGGGGAACCTTCCCCATCATCTAAATCAGTGTCCTCAGTGAGGGACTCCGGAGAGGTGTCCAAGTGCCTCCTTTTGCACGTTTGCAAGGAACCTCTCTGGTGAGGCTTTCCGGAGGGGGCTTGCAAACTACTTGTTGTTCCTCAAAGGAAACTGACTGGGGCTCCTCTAGCATGGGCTGTCCCTGTGGTAAATTGACAGGATTTACACACTCAGCAGATGGACGGAGTCCGACGATATAGTCACGGGCCTCGATCCACTAGGGAGAACCCTTTCCATGACATCGAAAGCTGAAGGAGAGTGAGCTTCCTGGGACACCATTAAGGGAACCACTCTCCTCGGATCCGACGCAGGAATCGGAGCTGGGCCCGAAGTAGACTGAGTGCAGACGAGGTGGTCGTGACCTGACAAAGTCGGAGCTGACAGAAAAAACTCCCCTCTCGAATCCGACACCCAGGCTCTGGTTCTGAGAGCCACTCGGATCTGAACTAGTTGGATCCGACATGCTCCAGGCAGCTGCCGGAGCCGAGGAAACAGGTACCATCGGCGCCGACCCCCTGACTAGGGGAACTCTTGGATCTATGTAATCTGAAATTGGGGGTCGGATCGGAGAAGGAGATATAGGTGTAAAGAAGGGAAGCGAGCTCCCCCTCCAGAGGGAGAGGGGGCCTGCAAGACACCCATCTGAATCTGTGTGGGGATAAACCTCCACATCATTTTATCCATATCAGCTTCTGAGAGACTGTAGTGACGAAGCCATGAACTCCGATTTGGCGGGTTGAAGAACCGAAGCTCTAGAAGGTGGCCTGGGCACCTCTGGCTCCGAAGAAAATCTAGGAGATCGGAGCTGAGGAGAGTCAGGTCGGTGCCTAGACTGAAGTTTGGTGGGAGGCCAGATCGGAGCCGAAAGGTCTGGGGACCTCTTCCTCTTGTCACTCCTATGCTCTCTCTCCTTCTCTCTGCCCTTTCTACACTCTCCTTCCACAGGCTTAGCGTCAGGAGGATGAGTCCCAGCCTGGGAGGGAGGAGAAGCAAGGATGGGAGTAGGAGAGGCGGTCACAGCCACGGCTGTGACCAAAGCAGAAGTGGAGGCGGCTGCCTCTGTAGAAGGGAGCAGGCCCTTCATAATAAGTTTAGCCCTACGGTCTTCAAGGGCTTGCGGGTTAAAACCCACCCAAATATTGCAGTCTGTAGATAGATGGGCAGCACCCAGACAAAGAACACAAAGACTGTGGCCATCAGCAGGCGACAGTTTGTGGCCACACTCAGTGCATCTTTTAAAGACTTGTTTCGGGAGATGAGCCATACTAGTCCCAAGAAACAAAAAAGGGATTTTAGAAGACACACTCCACTTGCCACACACTCAGAACCACAAGCACACAAAAGACTGAGGGGGGAGGGGAAAAGTCCAACTACTACAGAACAACCTGAACACTAAGGAAAAGTACAGTGAGGGGGAGGAAGGGAGGAAACTTACACTACCAGTGCACACACTAAACACTAAGAAACGGCGGGGAAAAAAAAAACAGTTCAAGAAACCTATTCACAACCTGGAGTGCAAGAATCACAATGCGTTGGAAGCCGCGGCAAACAAGATCTGGGGGTTGAAAGGTAGTGGTGGTGTTTTATGGGTAGAGGGAGGAGAGGTTGGAGCTCGGAGCAGATGCTTGCGAAGTTGCCGGCTCAGATCAGTTATGGATACGATACCCACAGGTTGAAGATCAAATGAAGTAAAGTACTTCAGATCAGAAAAGTTTTTTTTTTTTTTTTTTTAACAGCAACAAGCATTAAATAAAAATGATAGAAAGTCACAACTGCACAAGGAGGAAGCCAGAAAGATAGGCAGCAAGGTCTGTGATAAAACTGCACAGAGGGAGGATGTGACAGAAAAAGGTTACAGTTATATCAAAGAAACTTAGCTCTATGTAGTTTAAAACTCAGTGGAAACTCAAGACCAGGAAATCCGCATCTGGTCGCAATGGTGGCAAACGAGCTCTGAGGAGTTAGGGAAGGTATAATGCATTACGGGAAGAGGGAGGCGCTCAAGACTTGGATCCAAGTTTTGGAAATGTGGCCAAATTCCTTCCAAGATCAGATCCGACACCCATCAGTGAGGGAGAATGAAAAGGACATCAGATCAAAGTTGTCTATGTACATCTAAGAGATGAAGGGTATATTCTCCTTTACTTTCAAAATGTGGAAAGAAATCTGGCAGATTAATGACCTGATTGATGTTTGACTCAGAGGCCACTTTAGGTAGAAAGGAAGGATTAGTGTGTTGGGTAACACTACTCTTAAGAAAAATTAGATACGGTGGTTTTGCAGAAAGCGACTGGATTTTTTAAACTTGTCTAGCTGAAGTAATTGTCACCAAAAAGACAGTTTTCCAAGATAAAAACTTAAGCTCTACTTTAGCTGAGGGCTCAAATGGAGGATGTACTAAAGATTAATACCAAAATCAGATCCTAAGGTGGAGTGGGATCTTGAATTGGAGGTATAAGCAAAAATGTACCTTTTAGGAAGGCCTTGCACAGCTTAGCTGAAGCTAAAGGAAAAGCCTTATCGCCTATGTGGTAATTGGAGATGGCCGCTAACTGTACTTTAATGGTAGAGAAGCGTGCCCCAGTTTGAAAAATAGAGGCAAGAAAATCTAAAATAGTTGGGATTGCAGCAGTAAATGCATCTAAGTCTCTTTGATGCGCCCATAAATAAAATCTTTTCCATTTACTCTTATAAATCTTACTTGTTGAAGGTTTGTGAGATGAAGAAAGGATTCTATGAACCGGAGAGGAAAGCCTGGAATGTCTAGCCATTATTGGAACTGGAGAAACCATGCAGTCAACTTGAGGCCTGCAAAGTCCAGATGAATCATCTCTTACGGGTGTGACAGGAGATCTGGATTGGGGTCCAGTGTCCATGGAGGACATACTAGGTAAGAGCATACAAAAGGGAAACCACACTTACTGTGGCCAGATAGAGGGAAGGGTTGGGAGGGTGGCCTAATGGTTAAGGTGTATGCCTTACAAACACAAGGTGCAGAGTTTGAGTCTCACAAGGGATAACTGGCTAAGCTTAAAATGGCTCGCAAGGGCAGTTAGCTTAGTACTACCCTATGAAGCTATGAACCAATGAAGATTAATTTGCTCTTCAACCGACTGGCTTTCTGAAGAAAAAATAAGTTATGTACTCATCATAATGTTCCATCTGAGTTGTTGCTTTTCATTTGTCTTTAACCTGTGGGACACGGATCCCATACGGATCCGACTCGGCTACATTTTCCATCATCAGATCCAAGCTCCAAGCTCCTCCCCTACCCGTAATACCCCTGTCTTCCTCCTCCCCTCAGATCAAGTTTGCTGTAGACAGAAGCACCCTAACCTAAACATATGCCTAAACCCCTGGCATTGGCACCCATTAGATCAAAAAGAAAGAAGCTCGCCAGAGTAGAGGGGCTATGCCTCTTCCATTCGGTCCACTACACAGCCCAACAAGGCAAGGGGAAAGGAGGGAGGAACGGCTGAAGACAAATGAAAAGCAACAACTCAGATGGAACATTATGGTGAGTACACAACTTCTTTAGCTGAAGTTGTTGTTTTCATTTGGTCTTCAACCTGTGGGACAGAGTCCCCAGCTACCAAGAGCCCTGGGAGGTCCTCATGGAAGGATGTTCCAGAGCACAGCTGAGCTAAAGGATGCCCTATCCCTGAAAAGAAGATCCAACTTATAATGGGAGACAAACATATGTGATGATGCCCAGGTGGCTGCAGAGCAAATATTATCTAAAGAAAACCTAGACCAAAAGGCTGCAGAAGTAACTACAGACCTGGTGGAATGCACCCGGACATGACCTGGTGGAGATAACCCTTTGGTTCGACAGGCCAACGAAATGCACTCAGAAATCCATCAAGCAATAATCACCTTTGATAGGTTTTCCGAAGAAGGGCTTAAAAAAGGAAAGAAAAGGTTGATCAGATTTATGAAAAAATTTTGTTCTATGCAAATAGAAACACAATTGCCGGTGAACATCAGGCAAATGCAATTTATACTCTCCTTTATTCTGGAAATTTGGGAAGAAAACAGGAAGATTAATAATCTGGTTAACATTAGACTCTGATGCAACTTTCGAAAGGAATGAGGGATTTGTCCATAGGGAAACCTATCTTCATGAAACACCATGTAAGGGGACTTGACAGATAAGGTTTGGATCTCTGAAACTCTCTTGGCCGAGGTAAGGGCAACCAGAAAAGCCTTCTTCCAAGACAGGAACTGCAAGTCAACTGTAGCTGCTGGTTTGAAGAGGGTTGAAACTAGGGCTTGTAGCACTAGGGTGAGATCCCAACGGGGTGCTGGGTCCTTGACCAGAGGCCTAACTAGAAAGGTACCTTTCAAAAAGGCCTTACAAAGCTTGGATGAAGCCAAAGAAGCCAAATTCTCTCCTATATGAAAATTAGAGATCGTTGTCAATTGTACCTTTACCGTAGAAAAACTGGCACCATGACTAAAAATATCTGCCAGAAACTCAAAAATGGCAGGAACTGGGGCAGTAAAGGGACCAAGATCATGCTGAGAAGCTAAAATGGAGAAACACTTCCACTTACAGGAGTAAATCTTCCTGGTGGAAGACTTGCGAGTCGCTACCAAAATCTTCTTAACAAGAGAAGACAACCCGGGAGTCCTAACTATCATGGGAACTGGAGCAGCCAAGCTGTGAGCTTCAGGCTGACTAGCTCTGGGTGCGGGATCCCTGAGGGATGCGTGATCAGATCCAGAACTGGATGTAATGTCCAAGGGGGAAAGACTACATGAGAAGACAGACATGGGAACCAAACTTGGTGAGGCCAGAAAGGGGCTATGAGGATCATTAAGCTCCCTAGCCGTCAAGCTTTCTGAATGAATTTCGAAATTAGAGAGAGGAGATTAGCATACAGTAAACTGGAGGGCCAAGCATGAAATAGAGCATCTCTGGGGGACTCCCCCAGAGGGGGGTTCAAAGCTAAACACTCACTGTACTTCTCGTTGGAATGAGAGACGAAGAGATTGCAGCAAGGTTGACTCCACTTTAGAAAGATCTGTTCTGCTACTGAAAGATTCAGAGACTACTTCCGAAAACCTCAAAGCTGACGCCATCCACTCGAATCCGGCATTGAGACTACGTCTCAGAGTCAGATGGCTCTGAAAGAGTCGCAGCTGAGCCACTCAGGGCAATGGCTGGCATCAAGGTACCTGGGACCACTGGTGCTGACCCCCTGATGCTGGGAAACCTCGGACTCGATGGCTCCGAAAGCGAGGGTTGGATCGGAGAAGGAGCAATGGGAAGGAAAGTAGACTGCATGCTCCCAGCCCTGGAAGGGGATGGGGCAGGCAAGACTCCCATCTGGACCTGGGTCTGGATAAACTTCTGCATCATCCTGTCCACCTCGGCTTCAGAAAGACTATGGGTGGACTGAATGTAAGAAGCCACCGACCCAGGCTTGGAGTGGCACCGAAGGGAGACATAAAGGGGGGAACGGCCCTGGGAAATCTCCGGCTCTGGTGAAAAGTGTGGAGACCCGGAGTCGAGGCGAGCCTCAGGTCTGATCCGGCTGAGACTTGGCTGCAGGTTCCTTGAGAGATGTGTGGTTAGGGGACTGCTTTTTAGGTCTGTCCCGGTCTTTTGAACGAGACGTCTGCCAGTCCCCAGACTCCTTCAAGGGAGGTTGAGTCCCAAAAGCTGGGGTGGAAAAGGTAGAGGGGGCAGCAGCCTCTGAAGGAAGGAGGTCCGTAAGAATTAACTTGTTACTCCTGTCGATCAACGTGGAAGGGTTGAAACTCACGCAGATCGAACAGGAGGTCTCCAGGTGCTGAACCCCTAAGCACACAACACACAGAGTGTGGCCATCAGAGGGGGACAGCTTGTGGCCACACTCAGAACACTTCCTGAAGCCTGGCTTGGGTGGTTCTGCCATGGTTAAAGGAAATACACACACTCACACACATTAGAAAGAGAAAAGGAGAGAAGGTGGGAAGCTAGAGAGAGAGAGAGGACTTTGTTTTTTTTTTTAAAGAAACTGACGCACTAGCACACAGGGATAGGGTAGGTAAGGAAAGATAGACACAGAAAGAGAGGTTTAGAAGGTTAAGGGAAAGATGTTACTAACACGGAAAACAGTCTAACATTGAGGAAACTTGGAGATGCACTCCACACTGCTGTCTCACACGAGATCTGAGGGGAGGAGGGAGACAGGGGTATTATGGGTAGGGCAGAAGCTTGGAGTTTGTATACAATGCTTGAAAATGTGGCCGATACAGATCTGTACCAGATTTCTGTCCCACAGGTTGAAGACCAAATAAAAACAACAACTTCAGATATTGAGTATTAGGGGTAGAGGATGTTAAGCATAAAGGAGACTGGAGGGCCAAATGTGGACCAGAGCATCTCTCTGTGACTGTCCCTGGGGGTGGAATTAAGGCAAAGAACCTGCTGCATTTGTTGTTGACAGGAGAGGCGAAAAGAACACAGCAAGGATGACCCCATTTGTGGAAGATCATCTTTGCCACTGATTGATTGAGAGACCGCTCATGAGGAGTCAGGATGGTCCTGCTAAGCTTGTCCACTAATATGCTGGATTTCCTTGAACGTGTGTCACTACTAGAAAGTGGCTTGTGCAGATCGCCCATTGCCAAGCTCTCATTCCTTCTCAGCATAGGGGGTAAGATCTGGTTCCCCCGTTTGTTGATGTACGAGACTACTGACATGTTGTCCATCTGAATAGCAATAGTTCCTAGTGGAAGAGAGCTCTGAAGGGCCTGCAATTCTAAAAGCACCACTCTCATCTCTAGAACATTTACATGCAAACTGGTTTCTTCTTGAGACCACGTGCCCTGAACTGTCTGCCCCAAGAAATCTCTCCCCACCCTAACTGGGAGGCATTCATGGTCAACATGGCTTTCAGGGGAGGAAGGACAAATGGGGGGGCCTACATACATCTCGTCGGAGTGTATCCACCACAGCAGAAATTTTCTGCAAATGTGAGATAATTTTATTGGATGTTGACGAGATTGTTGATGAAAATACCATTCCACTGCTAGAGTCCATTGAAGAATTCTCATATGAAGACAAACTGCGGGTAGTAAAGTTATTGCCGCAGCCATTGACCCTAGGACTTTGAGTATAAATCTAGCTGGAGGTGAGGGATGAGACAGAACATGATTGACATGCAATTTCAGAGTAAAAATTCTGTTTTGAGGAAGAGAAACCAGGCAACTGACTGTGTCTAGACGAGCCCCTATGAATTCCAAGGCTTGAACTGGCTGAGGTTGTGACTTCCAGAATTATTGTAATTCCCAGAGATTGAGATAAAAATAGAAGGCAATCGCTGGCCTTTTCCAGAAGATGCCTGGTTGGTGCGGTTAGGAGCCAGTTGTCTAAATATGGAAACTCTTTGAATCAGCACAGTCTTAGATGAGCTGCTACTACTGCCATGCAATTGGTGAACACCCTGGGGGCTGTGGTAAGACCAAAGAGCAGGGCTCTGAACTGATAATGACTAACTCCCAGATGGAAGTGTATACATCTCTGGGAGCATCTGTTCATTTTTATGTTATAGTTCTTGTCCTGAAGATCTAGAGAGCTCATCCAGTCATCCTTCTGGAGAGGCAGAATGGAGTGAACTGTGACCATCCAGAACTTGGAATTCTTCATAAACTGCTTGAAATAACTGAGATCCAAAATGGGACTCAGGTCCCCTATTTTCTGTTGGCACTAAAAAGAACCTTGAGCAAATTCTGGATCCTCTCTGGTCTTATGGAACCTTTTGGATGACTCTTTTGTCCAGCAGCTTTGGAATTTCTAGAGCTGCTAGTTCCCACTGATTGGGTGGAACATCTGGGAGACTTCTTCTCTTCTGTGGAGGAACTTGGGAAACCGGAATGAAGTATCCTCTGGATATGATGCAGCAGCCAATAATTATGAGTGATGGCTGTCCAGGCTTTTTGGTGCAAGGATAAGCACCCCCTGGTCACCTCCAGAGAGGGACAGTCAGGTAAACTTTCAGGAGTGCTGAAAAGGCCTGTCCAAGAAAGAATCCCGAGAACCTTGGTACTGTGGACCCCCTCTGCCATGAGGGCAGTGCCTCCCACTATAGTTATTTCCCCCTCTGCTTCTGGGGGAAAAATCTCCACATGATTCTTGGAAGGTCCTTGGGAGTTTCTGAACCACACATTCTTACTACCGCGTTGATTCTTGGGAAAAGGTTCTTTGCAGGGTAGAAAATGAGATTCCCATGGCAGATAGGGTATTTCCAGGTTTCTCACTGTGAGACAGTCTCTCTTTAACAGTTGGTCCAAAGAGGGAAGATCCAGCAAAGGAAGCACTGACAAATGACATCTTAAAGGGCTCTGTGAAAATACACAACTGCATCCAGGCATATCTCCAAATGGCTACGCCTGAACCGGCAGCCAGTGACGAACCTTCAACTGTATGTGACATTAACTTCATGGACATGTTAGTAATGAATTGTAGGGTGGCCAGCCATGAGGAAAAAGATTTCTGCTTCTCTCAAAAATGGATCCTGGGGGAGAGATAAAAAGTTCCTTTATTAAGTCCCTCTGTAACCTTGTGAAATGCACCAAATAATTCAGTGAATGTAAAATGAAGGTCCCTGATGCATACACTCACTTCCTGAACCTGTGCAATGCCCTTGACTCCCTGTAAGAGATGGACAGAGGAGCTCTGCTCAGCCAACTCCTACTTAGTATCTGCCGCAATGATCACGGCATCTACAGGAACAACTTTTGTCCAATGTAACCTATCTGAAGGGGCACTAGAAATCTTGGCTGGGCATTTAGGGACTGGTTCTTCCGAGTCCCGTTCCTTCCATGCTCTGCGGGAGACCAGGTCTATCAGCTCATCCGCAGGTGGGGTGACCCAAGATGTAGATGGTCCAGACTTGAAGGCTTCTAAGAACACGGATTCTTCCTGGGAAGGGGGTTGGGCAGACCAACCACCTTTTTGACAAAGGATCTCTAAGATGTCTCCGAATGAGACATCCTCAGGTGGAGATCTAGGGGACCCTTCCCCTTCATCAAAATTAGTGTCTTCTGTGAGGGATTCCTGTGGAGAATCCAGGTGCCTCCTTTCACAATCTCTTCCGAGGGATGTCCTCAGTGGAGTGCTCTGGGAAGTGTTGGAACAGACATGAAGTTCCCTGCTGGAAACTGCTTGGAAGCTCATCTAGGGTGGCTGTTCCTGAGGTGTAAGACGACAGACTTCAGACATAGGATCCAAAGGAGGTTAGGAACACAGATCTGAAAAAGGAAGAGTTGAAGTCCATCTAGGTAGAGACAATACTGTCTACCCACCTCAAAAGCAGAGGGCTCAGAAGATGCTAAGCGCAATCCCACCAGAGCCAAAACTCTCGGATCAGACAGCCCCCATGGCCCCAAAACCCTTGGATCTGAGGGGAGAGTCAGAGCTGAGCTATCCAGAGTTGAAGCTCCAAGAAGAAGTGACGGCTCAAGAAACTTCAGAGCCGAGATCAACCCCTCAGATCTGGCACAGATGCTTTGGCTCCAAGAGCCATCATGCTGCAAAAGGGTCTTAGCCGATCAGGTCAGGGAAGTCATCAGAATCGAGGATGCTAGGACCTTCGGATCTGATGGTTCAAATCTCGGGACTTTCAGATCCAAGAACTCCAAAACCGCAGGTCGGATCAGAGAAGGTGCATGCACAGGCTGGAAGGTAGATTTAAGGCTCACGGATGCAGTGGGAGCCATAGCCAGCAGGACCACCATTTCGATACATGTTCTGAGGAACTTCCTCATCATCCTATCCATTTCCAACTAAGAAAGACTCTTGGGAGGACTTAGAAAGAAGAAATGGATGTCTTTGAAGACTTTTTTTGGGGTCTCTTAGAGGAATGACAAAGTAGGAGATATCGGCTCTGGGGAAAATCTTGGAGAACGGAGCCGAGGAGACTTAATACTACAGGTATCAGATCCAAAGCTTTCAGATCCGAGGTCTTGGGTACCTTCCCAGGAGGCTGAGAGAAAGGTACTGATTGAGGCAACTTGGATGAAGAGCATTACCTATGCTATTTAGCCTCTTTAGATTTCTGAGTGGGGGTTTCATCCCTGATGAAGATGTTCCAGTGGCAGCAGCCGAAGCTGGAATAAGTCCTTTAAGTATTAATTTATTCCTGCAATCACTTAATGCCCTGACAGTAAAGGCAACAAACATAGAGCAGGAGGTGTCCAGATGTGCTAGCTCCAAAGAGTACAAGCACTCCCTGTGGGCATTAGAGTTTGCCCACAGGAAGTGCAGTTTTTAAATCCAGTAGGCTTATCAGCCATACTGGAAAACAAAAAGTTCGAAAGCCAACAAGTCAATAACAGAAAAAATAAAAAGAAAAAAAAAATGTTTTTTTTTTTTGGAAAAGGACTACCAGATATGGTAGTTAAAGAATACCTCAAAAAGGTAGAGAAGGAAACAAAAGTCTACCGACTATGGTAGTTGGAAAATAACTCAAAAGGAGGTAGAGAAGGAAATGCTATGAAGTTTAACTTACCATTGAAAAAGGATTGAAAAAGAAGGTAAGGGAGATAGTCCACATTATAAAGTCAAAGATAATTGAAAATTCAAAGTTTTAATGCTAAACTCATGAAAAAAATATCCTCAAGCTCGAATATCCCTGAAAACTAAGAGGTGGTGATTTAACTAGTATAACAGACAATAGTGAGTTAAAATGTATTTTATGCTTTAAAGCACGTCTTTCAATATTTAAATGGAACTGTGACAATATGTACTCACCATAACGTTCCATCTGAGTTGCTGCTTTTCATTTGTCTTCAACTTGTGGGACACAGATCCAGGATGGATCTTACTTGGCCACATTTTTCCAACATTGGATCCGAGCTCCAAGCTCCTCCATACCCATCATGCCCCTGTCTCCTTCCTCCCATAGATCGAGTTTGCTGCTCACCATAGCATCCCAACCAGACTCAATGACTTACCCCTTGACTAAATTACCCAGAGAGTATCAAAAGAAATAACCAGTTACGTCAAAGAAAGGACCATGTCTTTACCAGCCAGACAACCACACAGCCCATGTAAGACACGGGGAAGGAGGGAGGGACGGTTGAAGACAAATGAAAAGCAACAACTCAGATGGAACGTTATGGTGAGTACATAACTTCTTTATCTGAAGTTGTTTTCATTTGGTCTTCAACCTGTGGGACAGAGTCCCCAGCTACTAAAAACATGGGAGGCCCTCATGGAAGGATATTCCATAGCACGTCGGAGCCAAAGAGTGCCCTGCTTCTGGAGAGAAGATCCAACTTGTAATGGGAAATGAAAGTATGTGAAGATGCCCAGGCAGCTGCAGAGCAAATGTCATCCAAAGAAACTCTGGACCAAAAGGCAGCTGAAGTAGCCTAAGACCTAGTAGAATGCGCTTTTCCTTGACCTGGCAGAGATAATCTTTTGGTTGAATACGCCAAGAGTATACACTGAGAGAATCATTGACCAATAGTGACCTTCGATATAGGTTTCCTTAAAAAAGGGCTTAGACTAGGAAACAAAAAGTTGATCAGACTTGTGAAAGGCTTTTGTTCTGTGCAAGTAAAAATGTAATTGTCTATGAACATCCAGTAAGTGCAATTTATACTTTCCCTTATTCTGGAATTTAGAAAGAAAACGGAGATTGATAACTTGATTAATGTTTGATTCCGAGGCCACTTTCAGAAGGAAAGAAAGATTAGTGTGGAAAGATACCCTGTCTTTATGGAAGATCATATAAGGAGGCTTAATCGATAAGACTTGGAGCTCCAACACTCTTTTAGCTTAAGTAATGGCACTCAGGAAGGCTGTCTTCCAAGACAGGAATTGCAGATCCACTGAAGCAGCAGGTTCGAAGAGGGAAGAAACTAAGGCCTGAAAGACCAATGTAATGTCCCAAGGAGGTGTAGGGTCCTTGATTGGTGGCCTACGAAGAAAAGTACCCTTGAGAAAAGCTTTACAGAGCTTAGAAGAAGCCAGAAATGCTGAATTATTCCCTATGTGGAAGTTTGATATAGCCGCCAGCTGAACAGTAGAAAAGCTGGCACCCTGTTGAAAAATACCTGCCAGAAACAATAAAATAGGAGGATCCGGGGCAGTGAAGGGATCCAAGACATGTTGAGATGGCCAAATCGAAAAATATTTTCACTTACTCGAATAAACCTGCCTAGTAGAAGATTTATGAGCCGATATCAACATGTTCTTAACCAGAGAAGATAGACCGGGAGTCCTAACTATCATGGGAACTGGAGCAGCCAAGCGGTGAGCTTCAGACTGGCCAGATCTGGATGTGGAATCCCTGAGGGATGTGAAATCAGATCCGGAATCGGATCCAACGTCCAGGGAAGGCACACTACATGAGACCACAGAGAAGGGAACTATACTTGGCGAGGCCAGAAGGGAGCAATGAGGATGACTGAACTCCCCAGCCGTTGCACTTTCTGAATGAGCTTTGGAATCAGGGGAAGTGGAGGATAAGCATAGAGGAGACCGGGGGGTCAAGCATGAACCAGAGCATCTCTGGGGGACTATCCTCAGAAGGGGGGTTCAGAGCAAAGACCTTGCTGTAAATCACACTGGAAGGTGAGGTGAAGAGATCGCAGCAAGGCTGACCCGACTTTAGAAAGATCTGTTTCACTACTGAAGGATTCAGAGACCACTCGTAAGGCATCAGGATAGACCTGTTGAGCCTGTCCACTAGAATGTTGGACCTCCCTAGAATGTGCATTGCCACTAGAAAACAGCCGGTGGAGATCATCCACTCCCACAATCTCATGGCTTTGTGATAAAGAGGATAAGACCTGGTTCCCCCACTGTTTGATGATGTACCAGACTACCGACATGTTGTCTGTCTGGATGGCAATTGTCCCTAGGGGAAGATGGGCATGAAGAGCTAGCAACACCAACAGCACCGCCCTCCTCTCCAGGACGCTGATATGCAACTGGGTCTCCAGGGAAGACCATGTGCCTTGGACTGTCCTTCCCAAGCAATGTCCCCCCCAGATAGGGAGGCATCTGTGGTCACCGTGGTCAGCAGGGAGGGAAGAATAAACAGATGTCCACAAAGAAGGTCCAGGGACTGAATCCACAAGAGAAGAGAATCCCTACAGGCTCAAGATAGATAAACAGGATAGGACATCAGCAGATCTAGAAATGACCATTGGATCGCTAGAGTCCACTGGAGCACCCTCATGTGTAACCAAGCTGTGGACAGAGGATGATCGTAGCCATGGACCCCAATGCCTATAAGACAAATTCCGCAGTGGGAGACTGAGCTTGAAGGATGCACAAGACATGAGGTTTGAGGGACTGAAGTCTGTCTGGCGTCAGAAAAACCTTGGTCTGAATGGTGTCTAACCGAGCTCCAATGAAATCCAGAACTTGAACTGGTTCTAACGGCGATTTGTTGATATTCATGGTGATGCCAAGCTGGTGGACGGTCTGGATAAGGAAATCCCTGGCTTGGCAGAGTCGATGCCTGGAGGGAGTGGAAAGGAGACAATTGTCCCAGTAGGGGAAGACCTGGAAGCCCTGCAGCCACAGGTGAGCTGCAACCACAGCTATCACTTTGGTGAACACTCTGGGGGCTGTGGTGAAACCAAAGGGTAGCATTCCGAAGTGGTAATAATTGGTCCCCAGCTGGAAGCGGAGAAACCTCTGAGAGCGTCTGTCCATTTTGATGTGATAGTACATGTCTTGAAGGTCTACCCACGCACATCCAGTCATTCCCCTGCAGGAAGGGCAGGATAGATTGGAGTGTGACCATCCGGAATTTCATTTTGGCAACAGACAGGCTCAGAGTAGAAAGATCCAGAATTGGTCTCAAGTCCCCTGTTTTCTTTGGCACTAAAAAGCACCTGAAATAGATGCCTAATTCAAACTGGTCTGGGGGGGACGGGCTGGATGACTCGGTTTTGAGCAGCTTGGAAATTTCCAGTGCTGAATCCTCACTTTGTGTGGGTGGGATGTACAGGAGGTGTTTGAGAGGGAGAGGTGTTTGAGTGAAGGCGACTGAATATCTTCTGGATATGATACACAATATCCAATAATCATCTGTTATAGACTCCAAGGCTGTTAGGTGTAGCGAGACTTGACCACCGACTGCCTCCAGAGACGAGCAGCCAGGCAACCTATCAGGACCGCTGTGCGGGCCTGTCTGGGAAGGAATCCCAAGACCTGTGTTTCCTTGGACCCCCTCTGCTGCGAGGATGGCGTCTGTCAAATCCCCCTCTGCCTCTGGGAGAAGGTGAGTCCTGAGCTTCCTGGGAATAACCCTGAGACTTCCGAAATCACATATTCTTTGCCCCTCATTGATTCCTGGAAAAGGTTCGCTGAGGAGGTGAGAAGTGGATTTGGATGGCAGACAAGGTCTTCCTGTACTTTTCACTCTGGA
Source organism: Protopterus annectens (assembly GCF_019279795.1). Lineage (NCBI taxonomy): Eukaryota > Metazoa > Chordata > Ceratodontiformes > Protopteridae > Protopterus > Protopterus annectens. The sequence continues at coordinate 613,734,533 of NC_056725.1, forward strand.
CCAAAGTGTCACGTACAGTCTTCCCAAAAAGAGTTGAATCATTGTACGAGGTGTTCATAAAAGACGCCTTAGAGAGCTCCAAAAAGGTACAAAGTCAGAGCTAGGCGTGACACCTGATGGCAACGCCTGCTCTGGCCACTTGAGCAGCACCCTCAGTAGTGTGAGATAGGAGCTACACAGACGGCTTGCAGATGGAGGTGAGGGTGGCCATCCAGGAAGAAAAAAAACTTCTTTTCCTCTGCCTACATGAACCCTGGGACAGATCCAGTGATCTCTTTAACCAAGTCACGCTGGAGCCTGATGACATGTGCCATGTAGTTTAGCACACGTACAGAGAACGTTGCTGAAGTGTAAACCTGCTTCCCAAAAACGGTCCATGGACCTAGACTGTCAATCCGGTGGATGGACTATGGAGCTCTCCTGTGCTAGCTCCTTCTTGGTGGCTGCCATCACCACCATGGCATCAACAGGGGATCCCTTAGATGAGTGTGGTTTATCTGAAGGGGCACTGAGGATCTTGTCAGGGAGTTTGGGGATGGGCTCCACTGTGTCAGGCTCCTTCCACACCAGAGATGTAATAAGATCCACCACAGGATCCACGGGAGGAGAAACCCAGGATGTAGAGGGTCCTGCACAAAACGCCTCCAGGAACACCGACTCTTCAAGGCTGGATTTTTGGGCAGACCACCCCCCCATGCTGACGAAGGAACTCCAAGATGTCTCCGAAGGAGAAATCCTCAGGGGGTGATCAGAGGGGAACCCTCCCCTTCCTCCAAGTTGGTGTCCTCTGTGAGAGACTCTGGCAGGGAGTCTAAGTGTCTCCTTTTACACGTGTGTTTTCATGGAACCTCCTCAGGGGGAGTCTCTGGGGAAGACTCAAAAACGTCAAGCTGTTCCCGTGGGGGAACACCCTGGGGATGAAGAGGCAGCAGGTTGTCCCTGAGGGGCCAAGATGGTGGAATCTGGACCTGACACAGAGCGAGCCAGGATGGACACAGAAAACGAAAGTGTCAACAATCTCAATGGAACAGAGAGGTCCCTCTCCACCACGTCAAAAGCAGAAGGAAAATGAACCTTGGAGCTGGGACTGTGACTCGGTTCATAATCCTCTGAGTCAACGGGGGAGCTGGAGCCAAACCTCCAGTCGCCAAGACTCCACGGACAGCCTGGCTCCAAAAAACATGGAGCCAAAACCATCCCTTTGGATCCAGAGCAGAGTCTATGGCTCTGAGAGAGGGTCAGCTCCAAGCTGGTTGAAGCCGACCCGCTCATGGCAATGGTCGGCATCGAGGTACCAGGTACCAGTGGCGCCCACTCCTCAATGCCGAGAGCTCTCGGACCCAAGAACTCCGAAGCCGGGGTTTGGATCAGAGAAGGAGTGATCAGGATAAAGGCAGACCACATGCCTCCAGCCCCGGAGGAAGAGGGGGCAGGCAAAACTCCCATCTGAATCAGACTGCGGATGAATCTCCGCAGCATCCTGTCCACCTCCGCTTCAGAGAGGCTGCGGGTGGACCTGGCAGAAGAGGCCACCGACACTGACCTAGACAGGCTGGGAGGGAAGCCGACACTGGGGAATGGCTCTGAGACACCTCTGGCTGCAGGAAGAAGCAAGTTGAGTGGAACCTGGGAGAGCCCAAGCTAGAAGCTGGATGAGATTTCACCAGCGGCTCGGCCGAAGAACAGTCAGGGGACCACTTCCTTGGCCTATCCTGGTCCTTGTGTTTGCACTTCTCTCTGTCCCCAGTCCTCTTTGTGGGAGGTTGAGTCCCAGAGGCCATGGTGGAGGAAGCAGCAGGAGTAGCAGACGAAGCTTGCAACTGCACAGTGGGAGGAGGGAGGAGGCTCTTAAGAATCAGCTTATTCCTCCTGCTGATCAATGCATAGGGATTGGACCCTGCACAGATCGAAAAGGAGGAATCGAGGTGCTGGACCCCTAAGCAAACTACACATAGAGTGTGGCCATCTGCAGGGGAAAGCTTGTGGCCACACTCTGTGTACTTTCACAACCCTGGTTTGGGTGTCTCAGCCACTGAGATGGTGAGACATCCCATTCACACTCACACACACACAGTTACTTTAACGAGGGATAGACAGGGGAACGGGAATAGTTTTTTTTTTTTATGACTAGAGACTGACACCTGAGCGTGAGTGGTAGGGGAAAGAAAAAGAATGGAAAGGGAGATAGAAAAGATTGAAAATTTGGAATTAAAGCACAAATTCACTTACCCAAAAAAGCCTAGAGCACGGACCACGATGCGAGCAATACACGTGGCAAACAAAATCTGAGGTAAGGAAGGAGACAGGGGCAATATGGGTAGGACAGGACTTTGGATACAATGCTGGAAAAAATGAGGCCGAGTCGGATTCGTCCCGGATCCATGTCCTACAGGTTGAAGACCAAATGAAAACAACTTCAGATCCTGTGCTAAAAGAATTATAAAATAAAGTAAGCTGAATGTTTTTTTTAAATTTTATATATTGAGTCATGTGATTTTAACTTTAATGAAAATGATCATGTGACTTTAACAGAATGCTGATTGTGTGATTTTTTTTGAGAGTATTTAAATTTGAATGTAGTTGTAATACATTAAGCCTTATGAAGCTGATTGCAAAAGTTTTGCTAGCGTTATTAAAGAGATTTTACATTGACCTGTTTCCTGGTTGAATTGTGTTTATTTGTATGACTTTTAAATGTTCTCAGGGAATCTCAGCTTGTGTAAGAGATCTCTCACCCAAAAGAGAGATTCCTGACACTTTGAAAAAGACTCTACAAAGATAAGTATGTCATCTAAATGTGGAAAATGTTGATATCTTGTAGCCTGCCATGAACTGCAGCTGGAACTAGATACTTTGTGAACACTCTTGGTGCAGTGAATAGTCAAAGGAAAAGGAAGAGAACTGATAACGTGATCCAGACACACAGAACCTTCAGAAACACCCGAAGTCTGGATGAATAGGAATGTGATGATTAGCATCTTTTAAATCTAATGTTACAAGGAAAGTTGAATAAGAAAGAAAAGGTAACAGGTGAAGTGACATAATTTTAAGTCTGGATACCATCACAGACAGGTTTAGGAAAGAAAGTTCCAGAACGGGTCTCCAAACATTTTCTTTCTTTGGCACTAAAAACATCTTTGAATAAAACCCATTTCCCCACCTGGGAAGGGGGGACAGGTTATATCACTCCCTAGGACAGTATGTGATTAAGGACAGGTGGACATAAATTAATCTATTCTAGTGGATTAGGAATTTCCTCCCTCTGTCATCTGTAACCTTGATGAATGATCTTCAGAACTCATTTATCTGGAACAATCTACTGCCAAAGGAAAAAGTGGGAATTCACACTTTCTGGAAGGGAAATGAGGCTGCCAGGATGGGAGGGGGAACAAGACCCCTTGAAAATCATTCTGACTTGTTGGACATTCTTTAGTTTGGGGCATTTCCTAAACTCTTTTTGGAACACCCTATTTCTTTGTAAATGTCTGTTTACCTGCATTTTGTTGAGGGTGTTTATTTATTTTTGACAAAATTAGATGAGAAGTTACAGAATCCCTTAGAAAATTTGGAAAAGGAGAACTGAAAGATCTTTAGAGATTCCCTATATTAACTTACACTTTTCATCACACTTCTTGATTGACAATGCAGTAGAGGAAACAAAAACTAAATTTCTATCCAAAGAAGAATTTGAAATCTCATTTTTTACAACATATGAGAGGTTCTGAGAATGCAGCCAGACAAAACAGTCTCAAAACAGTACCAGTGGCCATAGCCCTGGAAGAAGCATCAACTGAGTCACACACACACACACTGTAAAGAATGAGTACCAACTTGTGCAACAGCAGTAGCTAAACTACTTAAAGCAGGTTTTTCCTGACAAGAAAAAAATACAGACAAAACTTTCCTCATACTTTCAAAAATAGTCAGAACAAACTTTCACTTATAAGCCTGATAATTCAAAATTCTGAAAATCAAAGTTGCAGAAGCATACACTTCCCCCCATACTATTAGTAATCTTTCTATCCTTATTAGAAAGAGTAGGATTGGAGTTAACGAAATATTTAGCAGCAGGAGGAGGATTAACTAAAGCTACAGCTGTTAGATCAGGTTTGGAAAGAGTATATAAAAACTTAAAAACTGAGGAACTTTATAAATTCTATCTGCCTTTTTAGGATCAGCTGAATGACCAACAGGAAAATTTCAGGTAGGAACACACACACACTACAAAGCTTACAGAACTGGAAGAATGGGTGAAGGTTCTGGAAATTCCTTCTGTAACAGCTCACAGTACTTTCTGAGGGACTGAAAAACCTCAGTGTTGTCCCACTGAAAACACTGGCACATTCTGGAAAAAGTCTCAGAGAAAGAGAAACGCCCACAGGGAGAATCAGAAACTAAGGTCGCTGTCACTCGTCCGGTCAGGATAAAACAGACGAACAGCTGTGGGTTCGGTACAAGCAGCTTTATTATATAAAACACATCAGGACTGAGGCTTAGTAACTTAAATGTAAATAAACTTATAAAAAGACTGCCTACTGCACTCATACATGTTAACACTCTGGCTTTTCTCTCAAAATGGCACTCCTGCCTGCACCTGTTCTGTGTTTATATGCATATGCCATCACTTTCAAATGCTCCTTAAAGCTGCAACACAAGCTCTGTTCTACATCCTCTTTCATTGAGAAATAAGTCATACACTGAAAATGACAACATTCATTGACATGCAATTGTACAGAAATGATCCTTTGACATACAATTAGACAGAACTAATTCTATGACATGCAATCCTACTTAACTAAATACAAATAAAACAATGTCCAGGTTGCCGTGTATTTTATACTAGATCTAGAAATATGACTTGATCATGTGACATAAAAATTACAACTGGGTCCAGAATTACAGACTGTCTTTAATGAATGTTCATCTTCAGGGACATCTGGGGCATCATTAGGAACAAGAATAGGTACAGAGACATGCCCTTCAACAGGAACATCGTCTGGGTTACTTTGAGATCTAGAGTCTGTATCACAGTTACAATGCTGTGATATTGATTCAGACACTGGAAGAAGATCCCTGCAATTTCTTCTGTATTCGATACCCTCGGATTCCACTAAGTAAGATCTCGGCTCAGCACATATACCTCTCATGTGACCAGTTCGATCAAAATCTTTCACTGTTTGCATCCACACTCTTTCTCCTTTTTTCAATGGATGAAGCACTCTCCTCGTTTTATCACAGCTGGACTTTTGAAAGGAAAGCTTTTTTAAATAGTTGGACTTTGATTGCTCTGGTGTTTTTAGCATTAGGCACCGACAAACTGGAACTGATAGGCAAGGTTGTTCTGGTCTGCTTACAAAGAAGTCTCTGAGAAGGTGAGCCAAGAAAGTTGTCATGGGATATATTTCTGAGATTAAGCAAATTCAAGAAGATATCGGTATTGTCACTCTTTGACCTCTCTAGTCATTGCTTTGCAGTTTGTACAGCACATTCAGCTAGGCCGTTTGACAGTGGATATTCCGGACTGCTAGTAATATGGATAAAGTACCATTCTTTTGCAAATTTCTGAAATAACTGACTAGTAAACTGGGCACTGTTGTCAGAAATAACTGTGTGGACTACCAAGGACTGAGAAGTGACATTTCAACTTAGTAATAACAGTACTGGAAGTTAGGTTAGGTAGCAGATCGATCTCAAACCAGTTCAAATAAGAGTCTACTAACACTAAGTAATTCTGATTGTTCCACTCAAATATGTCAGTTGCTGTTGTTGACCATGGTAGTTCAGGAATCTGGCTTAGCTGAAGTGGCTCTTTTTGCAAATGCGGTTTAGCACTACTGCATACTGAACAAGATGATAGTACTTTATAGGTTCATAGGTTCATACTAGGCTATCTGCCCAAGGGCATTTATAAGCCTAGCCCATAGTTATGTGGCTTTCGCCACCCCTTTAGTTTGAAGAAAACTATGCCTATTATTTTGCTGTGCCTCTGTCAAGCAGTGACACTGAAGTAATCCCTGGGGTATATCTGCGATCTCCCATCCATTGGTCAAGATTCCTCTTGAACACGGCCAGCGAGGTGCTCTGCCTCACATGTACCGGGATTTTGTTCCACAGCATAGGGAGTCTCTGGGTGATGAATCTGTCCCTCCAGCACGTTCTATTAATAACCGTGTCAAGGTTTAAGTCTCCCGCCCTTGTGGTTCTAATACAGTGTCTTTTGACAGAGAAGGCCAAAATACTAGTCCCCTCGCCCTTCTTTTGGTAGCTTCAGAACCTGGGTGACCACAATGCAAAATCTGGATGTACTCATGTTGTAAGGACATAGAAACAATAACTTTAGGACCTTTGAAAATGATACCATTTTCCATCAGCATCTCATCTCTGTAAGGAAAATAAGGCTGCACTTCTGTTGGTACAAAAGATTGCTTTGATGGCCATCCAACATTGATGAAGTGGTTGAGCTTTTGCAAAACTGGATCAGTGTTTGTATGATCTCTTAGCTCATTAAGTCTTGTGGTAGAAAGATTATGCACTTCCATGACATTGAAGTCAAAATTCTCTGCATCAAGCTTTTCTGTAGTATTTCTGGGTGATCTGGATAAGGAATCACCCAGATTAAAAAAAGGTTTCCCTTTTGTAGAGACCATTTTATAGTTGTACTTTTGTAATCTGAGCATCATTTTTTGTAGTCTTGCTGGAGCTGTATGCATAGGCTTCTTTGAAATAGTGACTAGAGGTTGATGATCAGTATTGATCTGGATAGCTCGGCCATAAATATAATCATAAAACTTTGAACATGCGAACACAACTGCCAAAAGTTCTGTCTTAATTTGAGCATACTGCATCTCAGTTTGGGTAAGAGTTCTAGACACATAGGCTACTGATCTGCCCTCTTGAAGAATAACTGCACCAAGACCAAACTTTGAAGCATCACAGAAAAGAATTACTGGTTTGTGGACATCATAGTATCTTAACGTAGGTGGACTAGCAATTTTCTGTTTCAGGTCATTAAATGCTCTCTGGTGTTGTTTCAACCATGACCAGGCAACATTTTTGCATGTCAGCTCTCTTAAGAGTGCTGATAATTCACTGAAGTCTGGTATAAACTTGCCCAAATAGTTAACCATACCAAGGAAACGGTGTAAGGCTTGGACAATGTCTGGAGCAGGCATCTCAAGAATGGCTGTTTGTTTGGATGGGTCTCGACCGTAAGACTGTACTGCTAAATAAATGACCTACATAAGTAACTTCTGGTAACCTGAATTTACATTTCAGAGGACTGAGCTTTAAATTCACTTCACACACTCTGTCCAAAACTTTCCTGAGGTTTCTGTCATGCTCTGCTTCACCATTACCTCTATCTAGTAAATCATCTACTATTATAGCACACGAATACTCTGAAAAAATTTGAGCCATTACATGCTGAAAGACTTCACTGGCAGAATTTATTCCAAAAGGCATTCTGAGAAATCTATACCTACAAAATGGGGTACTGAATGTAGTCAGTAATGAAGATTTGCGATCAAGCATTACTTGCCAAAATGAACTCTTTGCATCCAAGACAGAAAAACAGTGGCAAATGGCATCAGGGTAGCAACTTCCTCGACTGTAAGCATAGGATGGTGGGGCCTCTTTAATGCTTTGTTTAAGTCTCTTGGGTCAATACATATTCTGATTTCATCTGAGCTTTTCTTATGAGCAACTATCATGGAAGATATCCATTCAGTTGGTTCTGTGACTGGACAAATCACACCTTGTTGCACCATTTTATCTAAGTGGACCTTGACATTTTCCTGCATAGCTATCAGAACTTCTCTCCTGGTCTGACCACTGGACTGACCTCTGGGTCTAATTTCATGAAGTACACAACTGGAAGTTTACCTAGCTTATCTTCAAAAACATTAGCATACTGTGAGAAAATAGCATCAGTGAAACTGGAACTAGGACAGGAGCTTACATGACGGACTTCTTTGGTAAAAGAATGTTTCATTCTTAAACTGTCACTAAGACCTAATAATGACTGCACAGGTCTTCTGACTACATAAAATTGCAAGCTGTAACTGTTCCCAGCTGAATAGCATGAAAGCACTACTAAGCCTTCAGTTTGAATCTCTTCACCCCTATAAGCAACAGGCTTCGCAAAACTGGCCAAATTAAGTTTTTCACCAACTCTTACTCTAGCAAATGTTTCTGCTGACATAACAATGCACTTTAAACCAGTGTCTACTTTGAGTTCTGTGGGTTTACCATTGATCAGGACAGTACAAAACACTTCATTCTTTGCCAAGAAATCTACTGCACTAATCTTTTCACCAACCACAGATACACCATCTACATAGAAAGTAGAGTTGCAGCTTTCTATATGATCAACTTGCTTTTTTGAGTGACCTTTCTTAATAAATGAATGAGGCTTGCTTGATTTACAAAACTTTTGTAAGCGTTTCCATTTTTTACACTTGTGGCTTTGCTGACCAAATAACTTCTACCTTTTAGACTCATGATTGACACCACAATTACGACAGTTAACAATGAGACTTGACTTGGGTTTTGCTGACTTACTCTTGTGCTGCACTGAGCATGTCCGTATTACTGAGCTAGTCTTAGAACTTGCTGGAAGAGTACGGGCTCTCCCTGGGAATCCTGCAAGGGCTGCAGCTACCATGTGCTTAGGCCTGTTTCTGCTAGCCAAGTGCTGCATGCTGTCTATGTTTGCTCTAGAAGCTGCTGAAACCATGCTCTTATCACTTGCAAGCATATTTGTGTGCCTTTATGTAAGCTCATGTATTTTACAAATTTCTGTAGCTTTGCTCAACGTTAAATCACTGTCACAAAGCAAAATCTTTCTTACTGCATTATTATTAACAGCACACACAAGCCTGTCTTAACTCTTTCAAATCACCAAATCTGCACATTTTTGCCTTATTTCTCAATCAGTAATATAAGCTACAAAAGTTTCTCCTGGCTTTTGGGCTCTTGTATAAAATAGGTACCACTGCAATCTAACATTTGTCTTGGGGTTAAACATTTCTCTAAATTTACATTTTAAGCAGTCAGGGTAATCCCTTGATTCAGCTTGTACAACAATATGGCGGTTCTCCCCTTCTCCTGCATATACTGCTGGTGCATACACAAATGAACATTCTCTTTCTATGGCTTCTGACCCCATTAAGTTAAGCAAAATAAATGTCCTTGTTCGGGCATCTTTATCAGAAAAAGCCAGTAGTATGAAAATATTGTATTTCTGCTCAAATACTCTATAGTTCTATGCAATATTATGATCAAACACAAGTGGACTGGGTCTTAAAAATGCCTTTGCCATATCAACATACAGTAATAAGGATTCTTAGAATTATCTAAGAACATACACGTATACACATCAGAAACTTATGCCAAAACTTGTAACTAACAGTACTTTGTGAAGTAAGTTTCTGTAGTACAAGAACACTTTGAAATCACTGTACTTTGGAACTTCCCTGGTAATCAAATTGCAAATAAATAAAATCAGTGTAAGAAACACTTTGAAATGACTGCTGTACTTTTCAAATAAACTGTACACAGCACATGAACCTTCTTGAAATGGCTGTACTTTGCGAAATAACTCTGTACAATGTAAGAAACAAACACTTTAAAATGACTGCACTCTGTGAATAAAATGCACACAGCAGAAGAAACTTTTTGAAATGACTGTATTCTGACAGCACTTTGCGAAATAACTGTACTTTGCACAAAGTAAACGCTTCGAAATAATTGTACTGTAATAAAGCACACACTGAAATACTTCGAACAACTCTGGTTATGCTCTAAATAGCTTTAGTCGATGCGAAATAGTAGTTAATATCAAAACATGGTCATTTACTAAAAAACATGAAGTTGCTTTGCTTTTTTATGCTTATTTTGCCCTTTTATGGTATTCGTTATGCCCATTTGACCTCTTATCATGCTCGTTATACTTTGCTTGCGCTCGTTTTACTTTTAAAATGCTCATTATGTAAACTGGAACAACTCTGAACCCCTCATAAGTATTTCTGATAACTCCATCAAATATCATGGTTTTGAATAATTTATTTAATCAACAATGTGTTTTTGTGCCTTTCATTTGACTGATACTGCGTTTTATGCTACTCATTTGATTAATAATACGTTTTGTGCTTTGTGAATGCCTCATATCATTTTCTTTACAAAATAAATAATTTATGTGAGTTTTGGTTACCTGAAGTTTGTTTCTGGCCTTTTTTAATCATTTGAGCACTGTATCACCCAACCTGCTCAATGTACCTTCACAGTTAACTCTGTACCTCATGGCTTGAAGAAGTTGCACTCTCTATCCCAGTTCTAACATCATGTCGCTCGTACAGTCGGGATAAAACAAATGAACAGTTGTGGATTCGGTTCAAGCAGCTTTATTATATCCAAACACATCACGATTGAAGCATAGTAACTTCAACTTAAATACACTTATAAACAGACTGACTACTACACGCATATATGTTAATACTCTAGCTGTTCTCTTAAAATGGCACTGCTGCTTGCATGTGCTCTCTATTTATATGCATGTGCCCTCACTTTGAAATGCTTCTTAAAGCTACAGCACAAGCTCTGTTCTACAGTCTCCTCTGAGTCCAAGTAAGAAATCTTGAGGAAAAAATCCTGTATCTGTTCCCTCTTCCTGTCCAGATTCACAGTCTTGAATCTCTTCAGAGGCATCCCTCTTTCTTTTAGCAGAAGCCACCTTATAAGAAAGATCAACAGCCTGAATTAAACTGTGAGCCAGACCCAGTAAACTACACTTATCTAAGGAAATCTGATACATGTTTAGTTTTCTGTTTCTTTCTGACAGGAAAAAAATGGGGCCAACAGTGCTATGAATGGCAGCAGCAGTATCCCTAGGAATGGGCACAACATTCTGATAAAACAAGGTTCCTCTCAGATAAGCTCTGTTTGAAGACAGGAACCAGGCAGGGATGTCCCCCCCCCCCTTTTTTAACACCTTTATTGAATTATCCTTTCTGACACAGGAAAATTTACATTTATACAAAAGTAATCAAACTATTAAATTAACATTAACAAACATTATACATCACATATATTGTTACATAACCTAAGCAATGTTACATAAATTATTCAATTCCTGCCCCCTTTTTTTAAATCAAGAAACATTTTTATTAAACTATCACTTATGACATAAGCAATAATACATCATACATTTATATAAACGAAAACAAATCACATCGACAAAATCCTAGCTGCAAATATTTTACATCACAAACCATACTGACACATTCCCAGTTGCAAACATTATGCATCACTTATAATCTACCCAATCGTTTTCAGTCAAACATTACATAGGTCATTTAAATTCTGCCTTCTGTTAAACCTCATTCATTCCCTGTATGCATTGTTCCCACAATTACCATTTTTTTCCTAAGTAGTTTGCTCCTACCTTTTTCTAAAGATCTCAATTCCAGTTGTTATATCTCTGTTACTATATTTACTACTACTAATAAAGTTGGTTTAGATTTTGATTTCCATTTTCTACTAATTGCTTTGTTGGCACTCACCACAGTTAAACACAGCAAGGCCTTAACATGTCTAGGCAATTCCGATTCTGTATCATAACTCCACCCACCCAGCATCTCCAACAGTGTATCCTACAGGGAATCCTTAACGTCTGCCAACCCACCACACTCCCAGAAAATATGTTCCCAAGTACCTCCTTCTTCCCCATCTCACCTCCAACATTTGCTGTCTACCTAAGGAAAAATTCTCTGGAGTTTTTACCTGGGGTATAAAAATATTTATGTAAACATTTCCGAACAAAAATCCTAAATCTTCTAGATTTTTGTTGCATACTTGGGAGACATACATATATCCTCCCATTGTTTCTTTGTGAATTGTTTACCCAGTCTCTCTTCCCAATCCTTTCTAACCTCTTTGATCGATTCTTATAGTTATCATGTAATATTTTATATGCTTTACTAATTATTCCTTTTGTAATGGCAACGTCTGTTCTAGATTCTACTAAAAACTCTACCTGTACTGGTCTTTCATTTAGGACCCCCCATTTCTATTTGCCTATACTCTGATATCAATCCTTGATAGGGAAGGCAATCTCTAACCTCCAGTCCAAATAAATTTTTATCCTCCTCCCATTCTACTACATTTCCTTCAATAGTTATTTGCTCCCAATACCTTGGTCCCTTTGCCATTTTTTCCAATAAATTCATACCCCCTCTTGCCTATTGTCTATATCCCTAATTGCAGTCATCCCTATCAGCAGAATCTCCTTTCTCTATTCCAATGTTGGTTTAGTTCTTAGAAGACTTTCTGCTACTCTATGGATATAATATTCTGTATGACTATTGTTATTCTCCTTAAAAGCCTACATCCAAAATCCCAGTCTCTCCTTGTTTCTTGAGCTTCCCCTGTTTCAACATCACCCCTTTCCTCTTTGAATTATGGTTTTCTGTTTGTGCTATGTATAGGAACCTTAACTGTGTAGCTTTGAAATACCTCTTCAAATTGAAAAACAAATCCTGAGGCAGTGTAGTGCACAAGTGTCTTCAGTTTTTTACCTCTTCAAATTGGGTAATCCCAATCCGCCCTGTTCTACTGGAAGAATCAGCTTATCCCACTTGACTCTTGCTGTCTTCCCCTCCCAGATAAGGTCCTTCAGCTCTTTATTAATTGCTATTCACTTCTTATCCTCTGGTTGATAAAAATATGCCTGACCTATGTATAACACTAAAGGGACTAAAAACATTTTGACTGCTTGTATCTTACTATCCAAAGCCATATAACGAAGCTTCCAGTTTCTCAGATTTTGTATTCTCCTTTGTTTAGTCTTTTCCACATATCCTTAACTGCGACACCAGAATAACTTTAATCCATACTCCTAAATATTTCATTTTATCATGTCCCCATAAATATGGATATTGCTGAACCAATTCCTGCGTGGGTACATAATTTACTGCTATTGTCTTTGCTTTATATTCATTAATTTTGTATCCAAAAAAGATCTAAAACTGTCTCAATATGTTCCACAAAAGTATAATGTCCCTTTCTGTTTTTAGGTGTAAAATTATGTCATCTGGAAACAGAGCCAGCTTTTCTTGACTACCATACCAATTGTATCCTTAAATTTCTGAGTCCCTTATTTTCTTTGCCAGTGGTTCTAAATATAATGCAAATAACAAAAGGTAAAGAGGACACCCATGCCTGGTTCCTCTGCTCAAGCAGAAATTATCAGAGAGGACCTCACCCACTTTAATGTTTACTTTTGATACCTCAAATATCCTCCTAATCAGCCTTACATTTTTTTCAGGAAATGCAAATGCTTCCACTGCCCTGCTCTTAAAGTCCCAGTTTACTCTTGTCAAATGCTTTCTCCACATCAAGACCTACCAACAACAATTGTATGTTCTTACATTCTGCTTCCCTCTGGATCATAAGTGTTCTTTTAGTGTTGTGAAATGTTTGCTTCCCCTCCACAAAACACATTAATCCATATCTATCAATTTTGGCATTACTTTTGTCATTCTTTTAGCCATTATAGACATGAACACTTTATAATCACGGTTTAGTATTGAAATGGGCCTGTATGAAGCTGGATCTGATGGATCTTTACCCTCTTTAGTTATTACAGCTACTATTGCTTTCTTCCAGGATGTTGGTACTTTTCCTCCTCTTAAGATACTATTAAACGAAACCTTCCAAATCGTCACTAGTCTTTTTTTCCTCCTAGATTCCCAACTTCACAGGAATACCATTTATTCCTGGGAACTTTCCTGTAGATTGGTTATATATCATAATTTCTATCTCATCTCCTCCTATCCTAACAGTTAGTAACTGAGCCTCATCTACCTCTAACCTTGGCAAATTTAATTATTCCATTAATATTTCCATTTGTATCTTTCTTGATTTCCATATTTCTCTGCTTTACAAAGACTTTCATAAAATTTCCAAAATATTTCTAATACCTCTACAGGATCTCTTGTTACATTCCTTGTTACAGGCTCTCTAAGCTTGATGACAGCCCTTTCTGCTTTCAGTTGCCTGAGTCGTTGTGCTAAAAGTTTTTGTGCTCTAGTGCTATTATCAAAAAACAGTTGCTTAACAGCAATCTTTCTAAACTCATGCATATTATCCAGGTAATCCTTTATTTTCTGCTTAGCATTCTGCAGTTGATCCTTTTCTTATTCTGTGAGATTCCCCTTATTCTGCAATATTTTAACCTTTGTCAGTCCCTCTAAATAATTCTTGTTACTTCTTAACCATAGCTCCATTTCTTTTATTTCCACTCTAATTCTAAACTCCACCTTAATGTTTTCCAACTCCCTAGCTATATTTTCAGAGGAAATTTCTATTCTCACTAACAGCTCCTGAATAATCAGCACTACCCATTCCTTAAATTGCTCTCTTCTCAAAAGACAGGTGGGAAGGCACCAGTGCCTCATTTTTATTTCATTACCCTGTGTTTTTACTTTGGTTATTGGCACATGATCTGAAATAGTTACTGGGTACATATCAAGACCTTCAATTAAATGCACATGTTCCTGTGAAATGTAAATTCTGTCTAGCCTAGCCCCGTGTTTATATATTGGGGAAAACATGTAAATTCACTCCAGACTCCTGTTACTAAATTCACATCTTCCATGCCAAATATTTTCATAAAGTTCTTCAAAAATCTACCCTCCTTTGTTACACTTTCCCTTCCGTGCCCTCCAGACACATCTTCACTGTTGCGAATCACATTCCAGTCCCCACCTATAAATAATATTCCTTACTGAAAACTGATTATTTCTCCCACAATTTTCTTAAGCTCAATTATAGGAGTATTAGTTGGAATATAAATACATGCCAGTGTAATCCTCCTCCCTTGCCTGTCGCCCCTTAGCACTACAAATCTGCCATTATTATCTTTTTTATCTTCTTCTATCAGTAATGGAGTTCCTCTTGCAATTCAAATAATACTCCTCTTTTCCTTTGCACCAGATATTCCACTGAATAACCATCCCGAAAACCTTTCTTTATCAAATTCACATGTTCACTTCTTTCTCTGTGTGTCTCCTGTAACATAGCCATTTGCACTTTACATTTTTAATACAGTTCACTACTCTTTCTTTTTTGTATTTATCTCTGGAACCACTGACATTTAAAGTCATTACAGAAAGCATCATTGCATTAAAAAGTTATTGCTCCCACCTTTTATATGTAACACATTTTTTGTTAAATGTCTAGTTCCAGCTTTTGTGTTACATGCATACACTGTTTGACAGGTTGAACTTTTAGAGAGTTGTTTCCTGACATATCCATTTGAGCCAATGTCACATCTTACAAAACTTATTGTTTTATTGAAAGCCCTAAAAAAAAAAAAAAATATCCCCTAAAATCTATTAACTTAATACTAACACACAAAACTATGTACAACTTCAGATACTAAGTTCTACCCTCCTAATAGGAACAAAAGTGCCAAACTGACAGCCACACTCACATACTTGAGTTAACCTAAATGAAAGGTTAAACATGCTAAGATACAGAGTACAGCCTGTGCTTCTACTAACTGCTAATTGGTTTTGTCTTTTCTTTATAGCTCGCTCAACTAGGAAAACCCCTGAATGCTTTCAGAGAACATTATGTCCAAACCGATTTCTCTTCGCAGTTTTTTCCTTCTGCCAATCATTCTCCACCCTTCTGTAGCCGGTTTCTCTTTATCAGATTGTCTCCATGGAGACATGAGAACCAGGAAGCCAGTTTCTCTTTATCATAGTGTTTCCATATGGAAACATGAAGACCAGCTGCAGAATTGATATTGAGCATGCATATATGTTTTTGCTAGAAAAAAGCCTCATAATATTCAATATTCTTTTTCATTTACATGCTTACTCTTAAAACATGTTACTAAATCAATCATGTCCCCATGCAAGAATGAGAGCATAATTTTTATATTTTAATTTTTCTTTTGTCATGCTCTTTTAACCAGACTTTTTTTCATTGCATTGCCTACATTTCTTAAAACAGAACAAGAGAAGAAAGAGAGAAGGGAGAAAAGAAAGAAAAAAAACAGCAGCACCTTTTTACAATCTCCATTGCATTTAAAAATAACTAAGAAAACGTTACTTTATAGCATACAAAGAAAACCATACACCACAAAAATAATGCTAATAATAAAAAAAATGATTTACTTACAGTTAACTTTTCCCTACTCTTCCCCTCCCCAAAGCATTTTTGAACATTAATGACATGAAGTAGAGCATATGCTTTAGAGTCCCCCACAAGTCCAACAAATTCTGAAAAAGTCCAATATTTCCAGATTTTCATGTTCTGTCATATTTCACACATATAATTATTGCATTGTTGTTGTTGTGTTGTGTCTTTCGGCTTTTCCCGGTTAGGGGTCGCCACAGCGGAACTCCGGTCCGCTAATGATTGGCAGTAGATTTTTACATACCGAGTTGCCAGCCCTGACGCACAGCCTTCAACGAAGGTACGCCCATTCACGCATGTCTCCACATAGAAGATGCTCTAGCTGAGAATCGAAAAGGACAATGTCTTACCATGAGGCGACAAAATCCCACATTAAGTTACTGGTTTTCTTACTGTTAATCTCCATCTCCCAAATCCTGTCACTGCTTCATTTCCACTATACTCTCAGTTCTTCCACTCAGCTTTCATGCTCCCTTCCTTCATTCCAACATTTTCCATTGAAACACTGGAAAAAGTTTTACAGGTTCAGTGTCTCCACGGTCTTTACTACCTGAAGAACAAGACAAAGAATCCTTCTGTTTCACAGCTCACTTTTTGTTCGGCAAACTTTTGATTTCCTCCTTAGCATGTACTTCATCAAACATGATTTTGCCCCTCCAGGGAAGAATACTTTGAAGCTAGCTGGGTACAGCAGTTTGAATCTCACACCTCACTCTCGACATTCCCTAAATAATGAAATAAATTTGCTTCTCTTCTGCCTGGTGTACAGTGAGTAATCATTCTCCACAAAGACTCTGCTGTCTACCATTTTTAGTACTTCGTCCTTTTGCCACAGTTTTTTTTCAAAATCAACTCCTTCTGCTGGTAGGATTGCATCTTTACTACTAAGTATCTAGGTTGCTTTCTCACAGCCAGGTGTGGAGCATACACACAATGTGCCCTTTCAACTAACAACTCCTGCTGTGGAATACCAGTCCAGTTGCTTATTTGTACTTTCATAAAATTAATGCAGTCTGTTCCTTCCAGCTTCTCTTGTACAGCTGAAAATCTTAGGTTTTCCCTACTTGCTCTGCCCTCTAACTTTATTATTTTTTGAAACATCAATTTCTGAACAGTCTCATATTCAGCCAGCCTTTTCTTCATTTTGACCTCTGATTTTTGCAGCGTTGTCACCTCATCTGAATATTTGTTTAAATTTTTTCCATTTTTCCAGGCTTTTATTGTTTGTGTTGATATAGTCTACCAGTGTTTCATTTATTTTAACCAGGTCTGTGTGCAGTTGTCGTATGTCTTCCTGTAGGTTACTGGAATTCATGTCTGGAGGTTGCACTGCGTTTTGCTGAACAGTTGCAGAACTTTCCCCAGTCAGTGTTTCTTCCTCACTTTTTGTAGCTGATTTTTTTTCCAGGTCCTCTGCATTTTTTTCCCTGGCATCTAGGCAGTACACTTACTAGCCAGTTACTGAAATTTACCCATAAACACAAGTCTACTGCTCTTCTCTGGTGAGTTTCTATTTTTATACTGGGAGAGCTAGAATTAAGCTGTTACTCAATGTGCAGCCATCTTGGAAGTCTGTCCTCTTTGCCATTTGTTATTTGCTTTATATTTAGAGCCACTGGCAAAGAAAATAAGGGACTCAGAAATACAAGAGTATAATTGGTATGGTAATCAGGAGAAGCTTTATTTGCAGATGATATTATTTTGTGCTCAATAAATCCAGAAAAAGGAAATGTCAGTGTTGTGGAACATTTTGAGACAGTTTCAAGTCTTTTCAGAATATAAAATTAAAGACGATAAAACAAAGGCTGTAGCCATAAATTACATACCGACACACAAACTGGTTCAGCAATACCCATATTTATGAGAACATGAAGTATTTAGCAGTATGGATTAAAATGGCTTCTCTTATGGCAGCTAAGGATCAGTGGGAAGAGACTAAACAAAAGATAATACCAAAATTGAGGAACTGGAAATTCTTATTTATGGATATAGATAGTCAAGATACAAGCAGCAAAAATGTTTTTAATTCCTTTAGTCTTCTATATGGGTCAGACATACTTTTATAAACCTGAAAAGAAGTTGTAGACAATAATTAATAAAGAATTGCAGAAATTTATCTGGGGAAGGAGGGAAAGAGGGCAAGAGTTAAGTGGGATATATTGATCCTTCCAACGAACAAGGACATTTAGGTTTACCTGATTTGAATGAAGTTCCTAGAGATACACAGTTAAGCCTCATATACATAACACAAGCAGAAGATTATAATTCAAAGTAGAATAAGATGATGATGAAGCAAGGGGGGAGTTCAAGAAACAGATAGAGTGGGATTTTAGATGCAGATCCTTAAGAAAAATAGTAACAACTATACAGAATATTATATTCATAAAATAGCAGAAACTATTCAAAAACTAAGCCAATAAGAAAATGAAGTAAGGAGATTTTGCCATTAGGGATGACTGCAAGTAGGGATACAGAAAATAGCAAGAGGGGGCTGGAATTTATTGGAGAAACCTGGCAAAGGAACGAAGATATTGTGAGCAAATAACTCAAGCAAGAATAGTAACAAAGTGGGATGAAGCCAAAAAGACATTTGCACTGCAGGCTAGAGGCTGCCTTACCTTCCAGAGCTTGATTTCAGGGCACAGGCAAAGAGAAAGGGATAGGAGAATTTTAAGTGAAAGGCCTGCTCTGGTAAAGTTTTTAGATGAATCTAGAGCAGAACCAGCTATTAAAAATGGATAATTAGTAGGGCATGTAAAATATTACATGATAACTGTCAGAATCAATCTGAGGAAGTTAGAAAAGATTGTGAAGACAGCTTGAAAAAGCAATTTTCAGAAAACAATGGGAAGACACACACACACACACACACACACACACGCATATATATATATATATATATATATATATATATATATATATATATATATATATATATATATATATAGCTCTCAAGTATGCAACCAAGTTGAGAAGGTTTAGGATCTTTTCTTGGAAGTGTTTTCCCAGGTATTTGTATACCCCAAGCAGACTCCAAAGAATATACTCCAAATGTTGGAAGTGTGATGGGCAAGAAAGAGGCAACGAGGAACGTATGTTTTGGGAGTGTGATGAGTTGGGAGACTTCAAACATTCCCTACAGAGTACTCTGTCAGAACTTATTCTTTTGAGCTGAGGTACAGGATCTGAATTGCCTTGACATAGTTAGGGCCTATTTAAGTTTAATTCTGTTGGTTGCCAAAAAAGCTCTCTCTCTCTCTCTTTCCCATTTACGCACCATTTACATTGACCACCTTTCAGTGCTCATTGTTTCTGTGGCAGTTACGGGTTTATGGGCTCATGTTGCTAGCCCAAGGCCCAACCCTCCTCAGAGGGTGTGCCAAAAAAGCAATTACTAGAAAATGGAAATCAAAGTCTACACAAACTGTATTTGAGGTACTGAATATTATAAAAGAGATAAAAAAATGGAAGAAGGATCTTTAGAAAAGGGGAAGAAGCAAATTACATAGAAGTACATGGAAATTGTGAGAACAGTACATGCATAATAATGTTCAGACAGAGGAGGAGTGAGGTTTAAGGGAAGGCAGGAATTCAGCAATTTTTTTAATGTTGGAGTCATGACAGTAGCAAAGAAAATATACTCGATGTATATTGCATTTAAATGCAAAAATGTTAAAATGGTTTGTTTTCTTTTCTGTTAATGCATGTTTGCCTATGTCTTAAGTGATAATTTAATAAAGGTGTTAAAAAAAAACATGGAAGACTTCACTGTTCCCTCTCCCAGTACTAACAAGAGTGTCTCTCCCTTGTCCACTGAGCAACAGCCGCAGAGGGTGTGACTAACTCTCCAGCCACAGTGGCTATAGGTACTACACCAGAGGGATCTGGGGTAAATGATGAGTGGTCCGAGAAACAAACAATGGCCACAGCAGAGTCACCCACTTACATGTGAGGCAAACTGCTAGCCTGTTATGGTGGCAAAGGCTGTGGGACTGGTAGTTTGTTCCATGGTCAAGTCGAGAATTGTACCTCTCTTCTGAGCAAAACAAGCAGGAAAAGGTGATAGAAATTTAAAGTTTTAAGTCACTTTTATCACACAAAGAACACTAAAAAGTACTTTACAGCACTTAGCCAACCCCAAATGGTAAAATAAACACAATTTCTCTACATGTTAAGAAAATTAAATACAACTGAAATGGAGCACAAACATGAAGAAAAAAATAGTTATGTACTTACCATAACTTGGTATCTCTGTTATCCTAGGTCATCATTCATCATGATGGGATCTAGGATCCGAGCTGGCAACATAACATAGATGGATCCAAGGCTCTAAGTCCTCCCTCTCCCATAATGGCTTGCTGCTCTGTATTCCCCAGATTGAGTTTGCTGTTTTTGTAATTCTAAATAGTATTCCTACAACAACTCTGGAAGAAAAATAACTTCCTCCAATACCCACAGGGTAGGGGATGGTGGGAGGGAAAAATGTGATGAATGATGACCTAGGAAAACACAGATACCAAGTTATGGTAAGTACATAACTATTTATCTGATATTATCCCTGTCAACATTCATCACGATAGAGTCAGAGTTCCCAGTTACTATATATACCGGAAGGCCTCAAGGAAGGATGTTCTGGAGCACAGTACAGCCAAAGGAAGCCCTACACCTAAAAGCCAAGTCTATCTTATAAAGCAAAATGAACATGTGAGGACTAAACAAAGTGGCAGCAGAAACCCTTGCCAGAGAAGCTGAAGAAGCAGCCATGGATCTAGTAGAATAAGCTTTGATTTTCCCAGGAATCTCAAGGTGCTTATAGGCAATAGATTGTGGAGATGCAACTAGAAATCCAATTGGAAACAGTGATTTTAGAGAGTGGGAGTCCATATCTATTAGGAGAAAAGGCCACAAAAAGTTGTTTTGACTTACGAAACTCTTTGGTCTTGTGAAGGCAGACATGTAACTGACAGTGAGCATCCAAGGTATGAAGAATGTATTCTCCCTTGTTTGAGTAATTAGGGAAGAACACTGGAAGTTGAAAATATTGGTTCAAGTTGGACTCCAAAGCGACCTTGAAGAAAAAACAGGGGTTCATCCTGAGAGAAACCTTATCCTTGTGAAAAAACATATAAGGAGGGGTAATGGTAAGAGCTTGCAGTTAAAAACCCTCCTGGCTGAAGTAATAGCCACCAGGAAGATAGAAACTTGGGTTCATAGGAACTAGCAGGTTCAAAGGAACTAGTAGTTAGAGACTGCAAAACTAAAGTAAGATCCCAAGGAGGTGTGGGGTCCTTTATCTGTGGTCTAAGAATAAGAAAACCCTTCATGAATGCTCTGCAAAGCCTAGAAGAAAAGGTAGATATGCTGTTCAAAGAAATTAGAAATTGCCGCCAACTGGAGTTTGATAGTAGAAAAGCTTGCTCCTGCTTGGAAAAGTGAAGACAGAAACAAGAGAATGTCAGAAACAGAAGCGGAAAAAGGATCCAGATTCCTGTCATTGGCCCAAATGGGGAACTTTTTCCACTCGCTGCGGAAAACCTTTCTAGTGGAAGGTTTCTGGGAGCCCAGAATGATATGCTTAAAAGGGGATGGAAGCCTGGACTGATTTAGAATCACTGGAATTGGAGAAACCATGCAGTTAACTGGAGAGTCCAAAGAATCGGGAAGCCCCAACAGATGGGAAATCAGATCTTGACTGGGATCCAGTATCCAGGGAGGATACTTCAGATGAGACCTGATGAAGGGGAACCACGGTTGAAGAGGCCAGGAAGGAGCAATGAGGATCAGAGATAACCTCAGGCATTGTGCTTTATGTAGAACCTTGAGAATTAACAGGACAGGAGAATAGGCATAAAGGAGACCCGGAGGCTAATCGGGGACTACAGCATCCCTCGATGACTCCCCCTGAGGGGGGATCAGGGCAAAGTATTTGCTGCATTTGAGGTTGACTGCAGAGGCAAAGAGATCGTTACAAGGTAGACCCCAACGGTCGAAAATTTGCTTCGCCACAGCAGGATTCAGAGACCACGCGTCAGGGCTCAAGATCAGTCTGCTGAGCCTGCCGACCAACACTTTGGTACTCCCGGGTATATACGTTGCAAGAGGAAAGCGCCCACAGGACATTGCCCACTCCCATACTCTCCTGGCCTCCTTGCATAGCTGGAAAGATCATGTTCCCCCTTATTTATTGATATACCAGACCACAGCCATATTGTTCATCTGAAGTTCAATCGTCTCTCGAGGAAGGCAGTCTTGAAAGGCTTGCAATGATAGGAGAACCGCTCTCATCTCTAGGATGTTTTGTGCAACCTGGTCTCTGCAGGAGTCCACGCACCTTGGACCATCTTTCCATGAAAATATCCCCCCACCCCAATAGGGAAGTGTTCATGGTCACAGTGCCCATGGGCAGGGGTAGAGAGAAGGGCCTGCCGAGGGAAAGATCTTGGGAGTGAAACTACCAAAGAAGATGTCGTTTTCACACCAGCATCAGCTTTATGGTCATAGACATGGGATGACGAAGTGCTGACCACTGAACCGTCAAGGTCCACTGCAACACCCGCATGTGGTAACTTGCCAAAGGAAGATGAATGGCAGAAGCCATGGACCTGAGGGCCCAAAGAATCAAGTGTACCGGATGATGGGATAAATTCAACAGTTGAGTGACTTGATCCCGGATCAAGTGAACCCTGTGAATGGGTAAAGCTGCAACATCTGAAGTCAAATTCTACAGGATCCTTATGAATTCCAACTGTTGGGAGGGCACCAGATTGGATTTTGAATGAATGACAGTGATCCCCTCTCAATGGAACAGGGGAACAATATAACCTATAGCTTGTAGCAGTCGATGCCTCAAGGGGGCTGCGAGGAGCCAATAGTCTAGGTACGGAAAGACCTGAAAAGCAGATTAGATTGCCTAGGCATCCAGGAGCACATATGAACAACTTTGTTTGGGTAGTGCAGATTGTTAACTTGGTTATTCAGTAGGCAGAGTAAATATTTAACAGTGTGTGTGTATGCCCCAGTTAGGTATACCTGGTGGATAGTGTTACTCAGGCTCAAACTCTGTACCTTGGGTACAAGAAACATGAGCCTGAATTCTCTATCCATACCACTTAGGATTCAAAGAGCTGAGTAAGGATTTTACAAGAAGCTGAGAGCTTCAGGGGAAGAGAAGTTTAGTTCTGCTTATGCCAAATCCATTTGCATTGTTAGTAGCACAACTATGGAGGGTTTTTGTCTGTTATTCTTAGGAAAGCAATTTCCATAGACTGCCTTTTGGTAGAGGTGATGGACAGCTATTGGCATATGTAAAAGGTGAACATACATGTCCAAACTCTAAAACTTGCTGTCCCTTATTCTGTCTGACAGAACAGATTGCTGTCAGACTCATGTATTGTAAACTACATGTATGCTATATATTTGAATAAGGTCAGTAAGTGCCCAGTGTCTGTTGTACATGTTGGTCAGTGATGTGCTGGTGTGTAAAGCATGCCCCCTTTGTTACACTATGAAAAAGCATTCACTGATTTTCATGCATTTAAAAAATTGAAAGAAATGACTGGAGTGGCTTTTGTGGGAGTGACCTACATAAGGGCGTGGCTCAAGTAGGGGCATTACTTGAGAATGGTGTGGGTGGGGTTTAAGGGGAGCCACAGCACTACTTCGCCTAGGGCGCCATTTCAGCTAAGGCCGGCCCTGACGAGGAGCATTCCTTAAAGCCAGGCAGCATCGCTGGGTAGAGATCTGGGGGACCCATCTCCTTCCTCAAGGTCTATGAACTCAGTGAGGGACTTCAAGGGGAGTCCAAGTGCCTCCTCTTGCACTTTCTCTTCAGATGCACCTCCTCACTGGGGGACTATGGGGAGGACTCGGAAGAGACAGTGACTCCGAGAGAGGAGGAAACTCCCTGAAGGCTCGAACGAGAGGGCTGACCCTGGAGAGAATAAGAGGCCTCACCAGTCATCATACAGAGAGGCATGGAGGAACCAGGAGTGGTGGCCAAGGAAACTCCAGACCTGGAGAAGGTCCTCACTACCATCCTGAAGGACGAGGGGCTGGAAGCAGGTCCATTCCCCACATCTGAGGGAGAGGTCCCCAAAGAGGAGGAAGGAGCCCGGAAACAGTACCATGAGCCCTGGATTATACCTCCCTAGAACTGTCAAAGGCCGAAGAACAGAGGAGAAGGGACCAGTCTGAAAAGACAGTATCAGAGCCTCCCCTGCAGAGCTGGTGTCAACCGCACCAGAACGGGGCTCACTTCGCTCTCTGGCAAGGGGACAGAGAAAGCCAGGGACCCTGACAGAGTCAAGGAGTGAATGCTCATCCTTTCCGGAACATGGCCGCAGTCTTCCCAGTCTCTAAGTTCCAAAACCACCAGGGTCGGAAGAGGAGAGTGAGAGGTTGAGGAGGGTGAGGCCCCCCCTAGTCGGATGGGCTGAAAAAGCCAAGACCCCAGCTCTGTTTGGGCCTTGAACAAGCTCCATATCATTCTGTCCATATTTGAAGGTAAAAGGCTTCTTGAAGACCTGGAGGAGGCAGAAGAGTGGGTGGACATGTTGGGAGATCTTCCCAACCTGCTATGACGTACTGGGGTGAGGCTCCGATGTCTTGGAGCCGATTGTGAAACTTGTTTGGAGGAAGAAGGATTGACTAACTCCTCGATAACAATAATTGGAGCCGAAGATTCTATCTGACCAGAAGCCCTGGCCGATGCAGCAGCCGGATCTGATAAACCGGTCAGATCCGGGGTTGGTCTGGTCTTTGTCAGATCCAGGGGTCTCTGATCTGAAGAGGTCCTGCATCCGAGGGACAGCTCCACGGCTCTCAGCACTGAAGGCCTCGGATATGAAGCAGATTGATCTGGGACTGGATCTGGAGTACTGGAATCCAACAGCCGCGGTTTCTTAGTGGGAACAGGCTGAACAGAAAGGGACTTCCTCTTCGGATCAGAAGAAGCAGCCTCCTCTGGGGAGACAAAAGACCCCCCATGAGCTATCCCCTTAAACAAAATTTTGTTGCGGCGGTCTGCCAAGGCCCTGGGGTTGAATGTGGCACAAATGACACATTCAATCTCCAGGTGCAGAGTGCCCAAACAATACAAGCACTCCTCTTGCGAGTTGGAGTTGGGCATCTTCTGACCACAAGAAGAGCATTTCTTAAAGCCAGTGTTCTTATCTGACATACCAAACTCATGCACACAAAGTAACCAAAGGGAAAAACCAGGCCTAACAGCCAAGAGAAAAAGGGGCACCAAAAAGCCACACACACTCAAAACTAACACTAAACTAAGCTAGGGGAGGGAGGTAAACAGCTAAACCTACTATAAACACCCACACTAAACAAACTACTACTAAGCTAATAACACTACACTAACCAACACTAGAGAAAACTTAGACAGAAAGCTCTTATCTGCTAGAGCCAAAGGAAAGCATCTGCACTGAATGCACAGCAAATGAGATCTGGGGAATACAGGGTAGCAGGGCATTATGGGAGAGGGAGGAGCTATAGCCTTGGATCCGTCTGTGTTATGTTGCCGGCTCAGATCTGAGGTTGAATCCTAGACCCCATTGTGATGAATGATGACAGGGATAAAGTCAGATAAACACTTTTACTCAAAAAAAAAAAAAACTGGCGCTGCTTGGCAATGGAAAGCTGTTTGTGTAAATGGGATATGAAGAAATAGAGAGGCTCTAGACAGTATTGGTACTGAGGGAGGAACTACAGCCTGGGAAAGCATACTGGTGCTGAGCTGATTTGTGCCTGTGCAACAAGCCCTTCTATCAAAGTGAATGCACTAGATCATTTAAAATCTGCAACAGTTGGCAAAAGTGGAAAACAGACAAAAACACACAGCAGATGAACAAATAATGGTGACTTAGAGCATCATCATAATAATCATCAACCCCCTTTTTCCCATTTTCTACATGGGGTTATGGTATCATGTTAACTGTCACCATCTGTTTAAATTCAGTGTCATACTACTGCCTTCTCTGATACTCATGCCTGACTGTCGCAGATCTTCTCTCACACAATCCATCCTTTTCTTTGCATTGGACACCCTTGTTTCCTCTTACCTTCTTCCTGTCTGTCCCAAATCATCTTCACCAGATTGTCTTCTGCTTTTTTGCACATGTGCCCGAACCACCATAATCTGTTCTCTTTGATCTTTTCTGCAATTGGAGCTATTCTGGCTTCAGCTCTTATGTCCTCATTTTTTGTCTGTCCCATAGTGTGCATGCTGTCACCCATCTCAAGCACTTCATCTCCATCATCTCTAGCTTCCTCATCTGCTCTGCCTTTACTGCCCAGGTTTCTGTAGCACACAGTACTACTGGTCACTCCACTGTTTTGTACAACTTACTTTTCAGCTTCTTTGGCATTCTTCTGTCATACACTACACCCGACACTCTATGCCAGCTGGCTGCAGACGCTCTTATTCTAGCTCTGACCTCTTCACTTCCCTTCTCCTCAACCAACACACTAGATACCTGAAGCTATTAACCTGTTCCACTATCTTCCCTTCTATCTCATTTATCAGCTTCTTCTGATTTCCCCAATTTGCTGCCATCGCCACTGTCATATCTGTACTTAGTTTAATCTCATGTGCCTTCAGTTCTGCATTCCATTCCCCTATCCTTTGCTGAAGTTCTTCCTCAGAGCCTGCCTGTAATGTCCCATTGTCTGCATACAGCAAATTTGTTGGTCTGTCCCCACTGACCTGTTTACTACTGTAATCTATCATCACTATGAAAAGCAGTGGGCTTACAGGTGAATGCTGATGCACACCCACTCCCACTGGCAACCCCTCTGTTAGACTGAACATTGCTTGTCCTTGAGTTATTGGATCTTTGTACATAGCCTCCACTAATTCTACCAATGTTTCTGGGACTTTGAACAGCTGGAGGACTGCCCAAATCAGCCTTCTTGGGACCTTGTCATGTGCTTTCTCCAAGTCTAGTAAAGCCCAACTGGACTCTCTCCTTATCTCTAGCTTCTTCTTAACTATCTGTCTCATTGCAAACACTGGGTCAGTTGTGCTGCATCCTGATCACTGCAAACACTGGATCAGTTGTGCAGTATCCTGATATGGAGCACAGCTACACAATAATACTGTGCATTAGATTAAGCATGTGTAAGAAGATGGAAGGGCTGCAAGGAAGGGATCAGGAGGACTGCTAGTATGACAGAAACATAGACTGTATGTTGTTGAGAACAGTAAGAAATGGAAATACCAGGGTAAATTTTGCTCAGAAATGATAGATTGGGAGGGATAGAGGAGAAGTAGTTATTTACATAAATAAGGGTATCAAATGTGAGGAGGGATGGAAGCTGGTAGGGTTAGAAAAGAAATTTGTGTACTTACCACAACAGTAGATCTGTGTTATCTTCTTTTCACCTGGTTTAACATGTGGGTTGTCGGATCCAGCCGGATCTGACCTTGGTGCCATATACCAAAGCTTCGGATCTAACAGATGTAACTCCTCCGTTGCCCACAATTCCCCTCTTCTGCCTGAATTACCTCAGATCGAGTTTGCTGACTGACCATAAAATGTGACAATGTATGTATGTAATAGGACAAGGTGGAAATAGAATAAAGACTATATACAGTAAGAGATACAGGGAATCAGGCAGGGTCCAAAGGAAATCTGGCCAATCCCTAAAAGTAAGATGACAATTTCAAATGGGGAAGGAGGAAAGGGAGATGAACTAGATGAAAAGAAGACAATATGGATCTGTCATTATGGTGAGTACATAACTTTCATATCTGATGTTGTCTTTTTTCATCTGATTCAACGTCTGACAGATTCTCAAGCTACCGAGAGGGACATGGGTGAACTCAAGGAAGGATATTCCTGAAAATGACAGAGCTGAAAGATGTGGGAGCCCTGGACTGCACATCTAATTTTAATAAGATACAAAGGTGTGAGTTGAGGGCCAAGTTGCTGCTGCTCAATATGTCGCCGATAGGCACTCATTTTACAAATGCTGTACAGGTTGTCATTGCTCTATCAGAGTGTGCCTTAGGCTTTGATTTTAAATGCATACCTTGTAAATGATAGACAAAAGAAATGGAATCTGCTAACCATCTTGAGAGTGTTATTGTGCCAATTTTTTCTTGGAAAAGGATATAAACAATTGATCCAATTTTCTGAAAGTCCTAGTGTGATGGAGGCAGAACCTAAGTTGTCCGTGTAAATCTGATGTGTGTGATGTATGTTCTCCTTTACTGGCAAAATTGGGGAAGAAGACTGGTAAGTGAATTTGTTGATTCAAGTTAGATTCAGATCCTACTTTAGGAAGAAAGGAAGGGTTTGCTCTCAATGACACTGTCCTTATGACAAACAAGGAAGGAAGCCTTGCACAAGAGTGCCTGTAGTTCTGATACTTACATGGCAGATGTAATGGTAACCAGAAAAATTGTCTTCCATGAAAGAAACTTCATCTCTAGGGAAGCTGCTTGTGTGAAGGGTTTTGGGTTAAGGACTGAATTAAGACAAGTGACATCCCAGGGAGGAAATGGATCACGAACTGTGGGTCTCATTTAAAAGGTTCCTCTCAGAAAAGCTTTGGATAATTTGAGGAAAGTAAAGAAATTTGAGATGCAAGCTAATTGTACTTTAATTGTGGAATAACTTGACCCAGCCATGTAAAGTTCAGTAAAAAAGTTCTAAGATTTTTGGAGGAGGTGCTGAAAAGGGGCAAGCTCACTAGATGATGCCCAAATGTAGAAACACTTTCCATTTGCTTTTGTAAATTTGTTTTGGAGAGCTCCTTTGAGAGGAAGAAATGATTTGCACTACTGGGAAGGAAAACCTGATGTCTCTGGCAACTGTTAGAATTGGAGAAACCATATGGTTAGTTTTAGGGTCTAGAAGTCCTGCAGAGGTAGCCCGGAAGGGTGTGTGAGGAGATCCAGGAATGGATACAGAATCCATGCTGGGTGAAGTAGGTGAGAACAAAGAAAGGGGAACATACCTGCCAAGGCCAGAAAGAAGCAATGAGGATTACCCTGATCTTGCACTCTGTTGCTTTCTGAATGAAGTTGTTTATAAGAGGAATAGGTGGAAAAGAGTAAAGGAGACCTGGGGACCAAGGATGGACTACAGCATCACTCAGTTACTGACCCTGTGGTGGGATGAGGGTAAAGTAACTTTTGCATTTGTTGTTTAGGTAAGAAGTAAAAAGGTTGCAGCAAGGTTGGCCCCAGTGGCTGGAAATTTTCATTGCCACAGTTCCCACTCATGAGGAAGAAGTATAGTTCTGCTCAGTTTGTCTGGCAGGATGTTGGACTTCCCAGGTTATATGTGTTGCTACTAGAAAGTGGTTTAAATACATCACCCATTGCCATATTCTCATGGTTTCTCAGGAAAGAGGATACAATCAGGTTCCACCTTATCTGTTGATGTACCAAGCTGCTGATATGTCTGAGTGCATAGCAATCACAACCTTGGGTAGATGGTCCTGAAGTACTTGCAACATAAGGAGGACTGCTCTTAACTCAAAGATGTTGATGTGAAGGTTGGCCTCTATCTTGGACCATGCTATTTAGACTATTTTCCCTTTGAAATGCCCCCTCCACCCAAGAAGAGAGGCATCCATGTTGACTGTGGTTTTGGGTATCAGAGGATGGAGCAGTCTGCTCTGGGTAACTCAGTCAGATGAAATCCACCACAGAATGTGGTCCTTGCAGATCTATGTGACTCTTATTCTGTAGTGAAGGGGATGAACTTTCTGAGAACACTGTACAGCTAATGTCCACTCCTGAACTCTCATGTGGTATCTGGCTACAGGAACCATCACAATGGAGGGAGCCATTAAACCTTGGAGGAGTAATATCAGTTGAGCATGGGTCTCAGATGATTTATTACTTGGAGAGCAGCTGAGCTGATTGGTTTGACTCGTGCTGAGTGTAGTTTTGCTATCTGATGTGCAGTGTCTATGTGGCACCCTATGAATTCTATGGATTGGGTACATGGTAGCTTGCTCTTATTGTTGTTTATAGAGATGCCCACTTGGGTCGACAGTTGTAACAGGAATGACTGATGAGATAAAAGTAGATCTTTGGAGGTAGCAGTTATAAGCCAGTCATCTAGATCTAGGAAAACTTGGATCCCTTGAAGTCTGAGACAGACTGTCACTGCTGCCATTACCTTGGTGAATGCTTGGTGAACTGTGGTGAGACTGAACATCAGCACTATGAACTGACAGTTATTGTCTCCTCAGCTAGATATGGAGGAATCTTCTGGACTGCCACTGGATCTTTACATGATAGTAGGCATCTTGGAGATCTACATAGCACATCCTTTCTTAGCAGAAATAGAATGAACTGTACTGTGACAGTCCAGAATTTTGTCTGTTTTATGATTTGATTCATATCGCTCAGATCCCATATTGCTCTTAGGACCCCTGTCCTTTCTGGCACTAAAAAGAACATCAAATAGTCTCCAGATTCTAGATGGTCTTGGGGGACTGGTTAGAAAAATCTTTTGTCAAGCAACTTTAGGACTTCTTTTGCTGCTGATTCCAACTGACTGAGTGGAGCATTGGGAATTGTTTGTTTTGTTTTTGGGTTTTCCAAAAAGGATATTGTATAACCTCTTGTAATGATCCTTATCACTCAAGTACCAGAAGTTATACTTTGCCAGCAGACATGAGGGTGTAAGAAGAGTCCCCTGACTGCCTGCAGAGTGCAGCAGTTGGGCATGTGTTCAGGGATGCGGATAAGGTTTCTCTATGAATGGCCCATGGAAACCTAGATTTTGTGGACTGCTTCTGCCTTTAGGGCAAAGTCCCATAGAAGTGCCTCTGCCTCTCAGAGGCCTATCCCCAGAAGTGTCCTGTTGAAAACCTTGAGACTGTTTGAACCATATTTTCTTCCCCCTCAGATTCCTGGAGAAGGATCTCTGAGGATTTGAAAAATGGATTCCAATGGCAGACAAGGTCTTACCATCCTCTTCATTCCTGATAAGTGTACCCTTGACTATGGGTCCAAGTACAGTGGACCCATCATATGGGGGCATTTATGAAGGACATTTTAAAGCTTTCTGCAGTCAAAGAACTGCATCCAGGTACGAAGACACGACGCAGACAGTCTCAAAAAACTTCAGCTTTACTCCATTGGATATCACCTACTCAGAGGAGATCTCTGCCTAACATACAAAGCTATATCAAACCCAGAGCTGTTGGACATGGTCCACTTAAAGAAATCCCAATCCCTCTGAGCTACACGCTCTAGGGACCTAAACCTTGTCACAACAATAAACATAACATGCTGGAAGGAGAGATTCCTGTCCCAGAGACTTCCCAAACTACCTATCTATATCAAACAAAGCTCCTCATTAGCACTCTTTTAAGAAAAATCTTGATGATTGGATGGTAGATAGGAAATTCACCCCGGGGTTCACGTCTGTGGCTCTGCTCGACAGGGGCACAGGAAAATAATTTTCTTGGGTGGCAAAAGCCAGGGTACCTTTTTGGCTAAGCTTATATAGGCCCTAAGGCCAATAGCCTAGTACCTACCTATGAATACATGTACTGGCTGCTTGGGCTGTGCGATATGCTGTGTTAGATTACAGTCTCATGGCAAA
This sequence comes from Protopterus annectens, assembly GCF_019279795.1. Classification (NCBI taxonomy): domain Eukaryota; kingdom Metazoa; phylum Chordata; order Ceratodontiformes; family Protopteridae; genus Protopterus; species Protopterus annectens. The sequence goes on from NC_056725.1 coordinate 613,766,320, forward strand.
ATTTGATGAAGACTATGGGGCAGACAACTAGAAAACCACAGTTTTTTGGATATCTGCTGGTAAGTTCTCTGCCAGGGAACTTGACAGTTCCTTTATCAAATCCCTGTGGAAGTGTGTCAAGTGAGCCATGTAGTTTAACACACAAACAGAAAAGGTGGCTGAAGCATATGTCCATTTCCCCAATCTGCCCATTGCCCTAGACTCCCTGTTAGGGGAATGGACAGAGGAACTCTCTTTGGACAGTTCCTTTTTAGTGCCTGCTATCACCATGGCATCTACACGGGGACCCTTAACCCAGAATTTCCTTTCTTTACGGGCAACTAAAATTCTAACTGCTGTTTTTGAAATTGGCTCTGTCATATCATTCTCCTTCCAGGCTTCTTGAGTGATAAGGTTGACTAAGGCATCGGGAGGGGGGACCCACCCAAACCCACCCAGGTTTGAAAAACATCAATTCATCAGAAGGTGTTCTGGTGGACCATTCTCCCTTTGTTTCATCAATTTGAGGATGTGCCCGAAGAAGATGGTTTCATGGTGGGACCTTGCAGAACGTTCTCTATCATCTAAGTCGGTGTCTTTGGTGACAGACTCAGGAGTGGAATCAATATGCTTCCTTTTACAAGTCCTCTTCCAAGGAATGTGTCTTGGGACTCCTAAGGGGGACACATTGGAATAAGATGTAGGATATGAGTGCTGAGTAATCTCTAAGCCTAGGGGATCCTTCTGTCCTTGTCTATCCGAATGTGAGGAGGAAGGCACAGTCTTCAGAGGGACTCTGGATGGATCTAGACTCTGGGGAATGTACCAGTTGTCCTGATCCAGCCAGGGCCTTCTCTAGATCCTTGGAAGCTGACTCAAGCAATGGAAACAAAGAACAACCACCTAGGTTAGTTGAGTCAGAAGCTCTCTCTCTATTCCAAGGGCTGAAGACCCTGAGGAGGACTTTGGAACCAAATTGTCCAAAGCCAAAGCTCCAAGCTACAGTGATAGCTCCAAAATTCTTGGGGTCAACTCTACCACTGGAGGTCTGACACTGATGCTCTGGTTCCGGGACTCTACTTGACCCAAGTGCATCAGAGTCGAATGGGTGAAGAAAGGTGTTGAAGCCAAAGTCTCCAGGACTGTTGATTCCAAAGTTGGTACTGTAGGAAGATTTGATCCGATGTACACCAGCTCCAAGAATACAAAAGGTGTAGGAAGGTGAAAAGACTGAGCAGTCTGGGTGGAAGGGGCTGATCCTGGACCTTTTTTTCAGGGATGGAGCAGGAAGGACTCCAGCTGAATTTGTGTCCTTAAAAACTTCCTCATCATTGAGATGTCAAATTCCGTGTGGCCAGATCTAGAGAATGAGGTTAGAGATGCAGGCTTCGGGGGTATCTTTTGTAATATTGGAGATTAAAGCCTGGGTCTTACTACCACCAGAGTAAAAGACATCTTTGGAGAAGGAGTCTGGACCCGTGCAACATTCAGCTCTGACTGTCTCACTACTTTAGGTGCAGGACCCACAATAGCTGTGGGGTCGGGAGATCCTTTCTTAGCTTTCTTCATTATTCCTTGGGTCTTTTGTTTTTAATTTTCTCTAACTTTCTCCCTATCTTTTTCTCTTTTGCTCTCTCTCTCTCTCTCCTTAGATTTCTCCCATTTTTTATCCCTTTTCTTTTCAAAGGAAGGGGAAGAGGAAGATGCCTTTAGGTCTGAAGACATATTGGATCCTGTCTGCGGAGGAAAAAGGTCTTTCAAAATCAGTTTCTCTCCTCACCCCTGAAGGGCTCTGGTGCCAAAAGAAGCACCGATGAAGCATGGATGTTGTAAATTGGACAGCCCCAAGCAGTAAACACAATGAGAGTGTGGGTCTTGAGGTGGTATTTTATGTCCACAGGATGAGCACTTTTTAAAACCTGTTGACCTCAGAGAAAAGTTATTTAACTAACTAATAATTTGACTATCCAAGAATAAATTCTCTAACAAAATTACTATCTTAATATATATATATATATATATATATATATATATATATATGTATACACGTGTGTGTGTGTGTGTATGTGTACATATATATATATATATATATATATATATATATATATATATATATATATATATGTGTGTGTGTGTGTGTGTATAGACACACAGAAGAAAACTATTACTAAAGGCTAGAAAAACACACCTATCTATATGAACTGTATAGTAATGTTCCAACGCTATCCTAATACTACAAGCTATCAAAATTTTAGAAGTGGGAGGAAGAAAAAACATTCACTTATGAAGAATGATGGAACTCTTGGCCCACACGTCTGGTTTACTCAGGCAGCAAACAAGATCTTGGGTAATTCAGGCAGGCAAGTGAGGAGAAGTGTGGGTATGGAGGAGTCAGAGCTCTCAGATCAAAAGATTTGGTATAAAGCCCCAAGTTCAGATCCAGCCGGATCTGAAAATGAATACACTGAACCAGATGAAAAAAGACAACATCAGATCCTATAGTAAGCATTCTGGCAATTAATAAAGAAGAAAAGAAGAGTGAGTGCCAGTGGACTAATAAAGTGCATTAGCCACCAGACAAGTAACTAGAGAAGGATAAGAGTGCAGAGAGAGCAAAGAAGCAGATTGGCAGAAGAGGATTTTACTAATAGGTGTTCTAAATCTGCTAGAAGCAAAACTAGACATTCCAAAACCTAGAACAAAAACAGTGTGTGAGATAAGAAGTTTTCACCCATGACAAATACAATCAGTTCAGAATTATGGAGTCACAGGAGCCACAGAAATTCAACTGATGGCACCATTAGCCAAAAGTGACGATATCATTGTGGTATATATGGTAGCAGGGTAACAATACAAAGGCTGAAATAATGTGGGATTTTAGGGAAATTGGTTCTGTTGAGATGAGAGAGGGTATAATATTAGGCAGAAGTCAAACTAAAAGAGGGAACAAGTTATGGGGATGGGTCAGGGATGGACTACTGAGAGCTACAGACAAGGTCATGATGAATAGGGAAAGAAAAAAAAAGAAGGCCAATTTGGCTGCAGAGTAATGTGAGTGCAACCAGTAAGACAAAAGATATGGTAGATGACAACTGGGGGATAAAAGTGATGGGGTAAAGAGGTATGGTTTAAGTAGGAAGCAAGAGGGCAGCAAAGACAGTGTTAGTAGGAAAGATACAAGTTGAAACAGAGTTGGCAAAAGGGAGTCAATAAAGGAAAAGAAAGTTTTTATATGTATACAGCAGAAAGGTCGGAAGCAAAGAACAGGCCTGGGTAGGCTGAGCAAGGACCAGAGGGAAATAATAGGAGACAGGGAAGATAAGAGGCAAAGAATGAATACTTCACTTTAGTCTTCAAAAAAGAGAGCGAGGGAGGGGAGGACACTGATAAGATATATTCTGTCCTGGGTGTTGTGGTCAACATAAAATAATACCTGATGTTCTGAGTTGCATTTGCAAATTATAAAGGTGCCTATAAACAGATCACAAACAGAAACTAACATAGTGCACATATGTTCTATAAATCTGTAAACTGGGAAATGTCAGAATCCTACAGATTGGAGGGATATCTAATAAGATGATATAAGTGTACACTATATAGCTATAGGGATATCTAATAGGATGACATAGGTGTATACTAGGCTAATGACCACTGGGGCCTTTATAGACCTAGACAAGCATCCCACTTGTATCTATACGTTTATTCACCTCAGATGTTATTTTGAGGGGTATATGTAAGCTAGGGCAAGATTTACAGGCTACCTCTGTCCATTAGAGACATAGGTGTATTTCCGATTTCACATCCACTGCTCCAGGTTTCTTTTGTATTGCTTAGGGAAGAACTCTGCTTCACATATATGGGAAGCCTGTTCCAGAGAAGGGAATTCTCTAAGACACATATCTGCCTCTCCAATGTGTCCTACTTGTGTTATAAGCAAGGTTTGAATCTCTAGAATGATGATTTCTGATATTCTTCATTTTGCGGATATGGAAAAAGTCCATCAGAGTGGGATCCACGGATGCCTTGTATATAACACATAGATTGCCTCTTAATAGTCTATACGAAATAGAGTATAGCAATAGGGGTTTGAGATGATCTATACAGGACATGCTGTTTATGCCCTGTATTCTTTTTTTGAGGAACCTCTATTGACTCTCCAGTTGCTGCATACACCTGGTCAGGTATATACCAAAGTGTGTGTTGTACTAAATGAAGGTCCTCATTGGGGCTGATGTCAGTGAAACAATGACTTCCTTGGACCTAGATGCCATGCCCTTGTTTGTAAGTTGAGCAACATCAAATGATTTCCTTACTACATTAGAGCTTCCACTGGGTCGAGGCTAGACCCTATCCCATCATGCCTAGCGCTAGTTACCCAGATCTCGTTTGTGATAACCCATAACACTAGACCACATTATGCAGATATATAAACTATATGCATATATAAAAAATATATATGTGTATATACATACATATATAAGAAAAATAACATCAAGCCACAAGTAGAAACTCTTATTCTATCCAACTCATAAGGCAGGAAGGGAATCAAGGCCTATATAGCCAAAGATGGACAACTCCTCTCAATCCTCCAGGAGGGGGAAGGAGTGTGGGATGCAAGAAGGAAGGCAAGATCAAGGGCAACAAACATGGAACGTTACGGTGAGTACATAACTTCTTTATGTTATGTTGTCCCTATCTCACCTTCCTTACTGTTGGTTGGGACCACGTCCCCAGCTCCTACTTCTTGGGTGGCTCAATTGAATATACTGTTTAGGAACGTGGAACGAAAGGATGCCCTGTTCCGGGAGGCCACATCTACTTTGTAATGAGTGATGAAGATATGGGCGTTAACCCAGGTAGCTGCCGCACAAATTGAGTCTAAAGGCAGTCTGGCCTGAAAGGCAGTAGAGGTAGACAAGGACCTGGTTGAGTGTCCTCAAATATTTTCCAGCAGTTGTTTGTTCTGTGAGTTATAGACGTACGTAATGGTATCTGAAATCCATTTTGATTGTTTTCTGCAAAGGATACAAACAATTGGTCAGACTGTCTGAATTCCTGTGCCCTGTGCAAGTAGAAATGTAATTGTCTATAAACATCCAGTTGGTGGAGTTTATACTCTGCCTTACTGCCATGGTTCGGAAAGAACACAGGTAGTTCTATCGATTGATTCAGACTGAACTCTTGAGCAAACATTTGGTAGAAAGGAGGGGTTGGTTCTGAGAGAAACCCTACCTTTGCGAAAAATTAAATAAGGGGGACGAATGGAAAGAGCTTGTAATTCTGATACCCTCCTAGCTGAGGTAATGGCGATCAAGAAAATCGTTTTCCAAGTCAAAAATTTTACAGCACAAGAACTAGCCGGTTCGAACGGAGGAAGAATCAAGGCAGCTAGGACTAAATTTAGATCCCAAGGAGAAAGTGGTTCTCTTACTGGGGTCTCAAAAGGATAGTACCCCTCAAAAAAGCTTTGCATAACCTGTGGGAAATAACACTGGAACCCATTTCTCCCACATGAAAGTTGGAAATACCAGCCAACTGAACTCGGATAGTTGCTGCTGCTGCTCCTTGGTTAAAAGTTTCAATGAGGAATTCTAGGATCTTTGAAATGGGTGCAGTACAAAGATCAATATTATTTTTGACAGCCCAACAAGAGTACCATTTCCATTTGCTAGTATACAGTTTTCTCGTAGAGGATTTGAGAGAGGAAATTAGAATATGTTGTACTGCCGGGGAGATGTCAGGAAGCCTGGCTAAGCAGGGAAGTGGATGGAGTGTGCCCGACTGACGCATCAGCAGATCCGGAGCTGGGTCCAGGATCCAAGGCTCCTCCTGAAGATGGGGCCATAGAAATGGAAACCAGATTTGATGAGGCCAGTAGGGGGCAATGAGGATTAGCTTGCAACCCACCGATTTTGCTTTCTGAAGAACCTTGGAAATCAGAGGGAAAAGGGGAAAGGCATACAGAAGTCCTGGGGGCCAATCGTGAACAAGTGCATCCCTGGGTGATTGTCCCAGTGGAGGAACTAGGGCGAAATAGCTGCTGCATTTGGCATTGATGGATATGGCAAAAAGATCGCAGCAAGGCTGGCCCCACTTGCGAAAATTCTTGTTTGCAATGTCCTGTTTCAGGGACCACTCGTGAGGCATAAGTATAGCCCTGCTTAGCTTGTCCGCTATCACACTGGATTTCCCCGGGATGTCTGTCGTGATCAGAAAGCGTTGGGAGGACATCGCCCATTGCCATACACTTAGGGTCTCTCAACATAAGGGGTAGGATCTGGTTCCACCTTGCTTGTTGATGTATCATACCACTGACATGTTGTCTGTTTGAATTGCAATTGCCCCCGTTGGGAGAAAGCTGTGAAGTGCTTCCAATGCCAGGAGTACCGCTCTCATCTCGAGGACATTTATGTGCAAGTGGTACTCGTGTTGTTGCCAAGTTCCGTGAACCGTCTGTCCCAGATAATGCCACCCCCACCCTATCTGGGAAGCGCCAATGGTCACTGTGGCCAATGGTTGCGGGAGGATGAACGGTCTGCCTATCGTCAACTAGGTGGACTGAAGCCACCATGTTAGGTCCTTCTTGCAGGTCTCCGTGATGAGAATTTCGTGGTACATGGGTAGATCTTGCATGGACCATTGAGCAAACAGGAGCCACTGCAATAACCTCATGTGGAATTGCGCCAAGGGAACTAGTGTTATTTCTACCACCATTGAGCCCAGGAATTTCAGAACAAATCTTGCTTGAGTCTTTTTCCTCCCGATTAAAGTTGGAACTTGGTGTCGAATGGTCGACACCCTCTCCTGAGCCAATTTTGCTATCATGTCTTTGGTGTCTAGATCTGCTCCTATAAATGTAATACACTGACAGGGCAACAAGGCAGACTTTTTGTACTTTATAGTGATGCCTAGCTGAGAGCAGAGGCAGATTGTGGTGTCCCTTGTCTCGGTTAGTCGATGCTCGGTGGTGGCGGTAAGGAGCCAGTCATGCAGATATGGAAACACCCGGAATCCTAGAAGCCTCAAATGAGCCGTGACTACTGCCATGCATTTGGTGAACACCCTGAGGGCTTTGGTAAGGCCAAAGGGCAGAGCTCTGAACTGGTAGTGACTGTCTCCCAGCTGGAAGCATAGAAATCTCCAGGATCACCTATCCATCTTGATATGTTAGTACGCATCCTGGAGATCGATGGAGCACATCCAACTGTCCTTTCCCAGAAAAGGAAGTATGGACTGCAGTGTCACCATCCAGAACTTTGTCTTTTTGACAGACTTGTTGAGTCTGCTGAAGTCCAAAATGGCCACCAGTCCCCTGTTTTCTTTGGTACTAAAAAGAACCTTGAGTAAGTTCCTGACCCGATTTGGTGTGCGGGGATTTCTTGGATGACTCTTTTTCTTAGTAACTTTTGAACTTCTAGAGTTGATTGTTCCCTTAGATTGGGTGGCAAATCTGGGATGGATTTTTGTTTTTTGGGAAGAGGTGACATGAAGAAAGGAATACTGTATCCCCTGGATATTATCGACTGTACACGTGTCTTTTGTGATATTTTGCCAAGCTTCTGGGTACAGTGACAATCTTCCCCTGACTGCCTCTAGAGGTGGACAAGCGGGCCTCCTTTCAGGAGTGCTGGAAGGGCCTACCAGAAAACGTATCTCGTCACCCTGACTCTGTGGACCCCCTCTGCTGCGAGGGCTGCGTCTCCCATTATTATTCACCCCTCTGCCCCAGGGGAAAATTCACTATGTGCGTCAGGTGAAGCTCCCTGGGATTTCCGGAACCACATTTTTCCGCCTTCTTGACCTTAGGGGTAATGTCTAGAAGGCACAAAAAAATGTACTCCCACACCATCCTGCTCACACCTAGCTAGAGTCTATTTTACCTTAGGCCCGAACAACGATGAGCCATCAAAAGGGGTGTTGGTAAAGGAGGACTTGAAAGGCTCTGCAAACTGACAAATGCGCATCCAGGAATATCTCCGTAAGGCGACTCCTGTGCTTGCAGCCCTGCTCGCTGCATCGGCTGCATAGGACATAATATCTGCAGCTCCCACAGCTGTAGGATTGTGTAGGGTATCTCCTAGCTCTTTCAGGAGAGCCTTCTGAAGACGGGTGAAATGGGATAGATAATTCAGTGACCTGAAAGTAAAGGCCGCTAAAGAAAAGTCATGCTTCCCGTATCTTTCCATCGTACGGGACTCTGTTTAGCGGATAGACAGATGTAGAAGTCTCTGCTAATTCCTTCTTAGTGGCCTCTGCCACCACCATAGCATCATCTGGCATGCACTTGGTTAGGAAAGATTTGCCATCTTGTGCCGTTATAAACTTATTGGACCTCTGCGGAACTGGTTCCATCGATTCTGGAGAGGTCCACGCCTTTCGACTTACTACCCCTAGCAGCAGGTTGAAGGGCGGGGGACACCCAAGAGGTGGAGGGCCGAGAACCGAATGCGTCCATGTACACAAACTCGTCTTCAGAAGGAGAAAGGGACTTCCAGCCACCCATCTGCTTGAGGATTTCCAGGATGTCCAAGAATGAGACATTCTCAGTGGGGGACCGTGGGGACGCTTCTGAGTCCTCCAAGTCTGTGTCCAATGTCAGAGACTCAGGGGAGTCCCCATGCTTCCTCTTACATGTCCTCTTCCAAAGGACCTCCTCAGGGGGATGCTCTGGAGAGGTTTTGGAAGGGGGGGTCGCCCAATGGAGCGTCAAGGGGCACTGGATCCCTACGCTTAGAATGGAGGGGTGGTGAGAGGGAAGACACTGGCTCTGTAGGGGACGGAGTAGCTGAAGCTGAAGGAGGAGCTGTCTGAGAGGACAGCACACTCCTCATCACCTTGAAGGCACCACGTTCCCGCCCTGAGAGGGTCCCCGGCTCAGAAGAGTTGAGAGACCTCTCCCCCACCAAGGGCGATGGCTCCAAGGCAGATGTGGGAGGCGAGCTCTCCTGCACCGAAGTTCCAAGAGGGAGAATGGGGTCGGACAAGGTTCTGATTCCACTCCCCACCTCGTAGCTCATGAGGGACTGTTGGCTCCCAGATCCCTCAACAGAAGGAGGAATCGAGGAAATCGGAGCGGATGTCGGAACTGAGAAACCGGAGGTTTTCGGAAATGACAGTTCCACCACATTGACTTCCATGCATTCCGGCTCCAAGCTCAGGTGAGTCAAGAACAGCAGATCCGAGGGGAGGGGGAGTAGCCGGCTCCACAACCCTACGGCCTGGGCTTGATAAGATTTTGGCGAGAGCCGGTGTCTTGAGAAGCCTCTTCACCATCCTCTCTACATCATTGTCTGAAAGGCTCTTGGACGATCAAGAGGAGTGGGTGGACGATCAGTGACTGCCCGCCAGAGACTGTAGAAGCAGTGACTGTAGATTGCACTGCTCCAGTTCCAAAGAAGGAAACATAGTCCTTTTGTGACTCCTAGGCAGTTCCGAGGACACTGACAGAACTGCAGGAGATAAAGTCTTGTTGGACCCAAGAGGTTTCTGATCCAACGAACTGGAAGATTTGTCTCTGTGTCTTGATGGCTCCGAGGTCACAACCGTTGGAGATGTAGGTTTGGAGGATTTTCCTGGTTTACTTGCCTGATTCCCCTCCACTGGAATGTCAAAGGGCCCTTTCAGAAAGCCTCTCAGTATAAATTTGTTTTTGTGCTCCTGCAGGACTCTGGCACTGAAAGCATGGCAAATGGAACACAAGTCCTGGAGGTGCACAGCTCCCAGGCAAAAAGCACAACTCGTATGTCCGTCGGTCAGGGACATTTTTTGGGAGCACGAGTCAGACTTCTTGAATCCAGAAGGTTTGGATTCTTTGGGCGCTTTCTTAGACATTATTGAAAGCACAAACAGCAATAAGCACAATACATTACAGTTATAACATACTAAAGTTACAGCTATCAAGAAAAAGGGAAATCTACAACTCTACAATAACCACAACAACACTATATCTAACTTTTTTTTTACAACAAATAACGGAAGAGGGAGAGCCTCTAAGTTAAACGACAACTCCCCCAACCAAGGAGAGCCTCTAACTTAAACGGCTAACTCCTTAGTAGAAAGGGAGAAGGAGGCAAGGGGGAATCCTCTAAGTAAAAAAATGAATTTGAAATGGGGGATAGGCCTCAAGGAAAGACGATGGCCTAAACAACAACAATAACAACCAGAAAAACGGAAATAGGGATCCTAGACAAATACCGCTAAACTACAGAAAGATTTCCTGAAAAAATAGTAAGATTTTAGTACAGAATATAACAAGAAAAATCAACACTTAGCCTGAGCCAGTAACCAGCAATCTCGAAACGTCAAGTGACAAACGAGATCTGGGTAACTAGCGCTAGGCATGATGGGACAGGGTCTAGCCTCGACCAGTGGAAGCTCTCGAGCTTTAGAATACGGCCGATTCGGAGGCGTGGATTGGCTCTGAACCCAACTAACAAGAAGGAAGGTGAGATAGGGACAACGTAACATCAAACATTATACTTCACATACATTGGACGGCGCAGTGGTGCAGCGGTAGCATTGTTGCCCCACAGCAAGAGGTTCTCCAGTTCAATTCTCGGCTGGGGTGCCTTCTGTGTGGAGTCTGCATGTTCTCCCTGCATTCTTATGGGTTTCCTCCAGGTGCTCCGGTTTCCTCTCACGTTATAAAGCCATGCGTCAGGAGCATTTCTCCCCAGGCCTCCGCTGAAAATTGGCTCGTTCCAAGTTGGACTTTCCCGGTTAACAAATGTAAAATAAATAAAATTGCCATAGAGTAGAGTCTCTGCTAACCAGAACTCAAGCAACCAGCACTCCCAAGCAACCAGCAATTTTGACTGGCTCGTATGCCAGTATACGACCCAATCAAAAATCGCAAAGTGGAGCCACTTTTACCCAATGCGGAATAGCCCACTGTTCCGCATTGAGTAGAAGTGGCTCGGCTTTGCAATTTATGACTGGCACGTATGCTGCTATACGAGCTAATGAAAAATCTCAAAGTGGAGCCTTTTCTTTTTAATGTGGGACAGCATCCTGTTCCGCACTGAACAGAAGAGGCTCTGCTTTGCGATTTTTGATTGGCTTGTTTACCGGCATATGAGCCAATCAAAAATCGCAAAGCAGCTCTCATGCAACCAGAAACTACACTTATCAGACATCTACCCATCCTCACAGGTGCTGGTTCAGTAAGAGTTTACTGTATACCACATAACCTAAGCAATATTACATAAATTATTCAATTCCTGCCTTTTTTTTTTTAAAAGAAACATCTTTATTAAACCATCACTTACTACATAAGCAATCATACATTTATATAAATGAAAATAAACCACGACACAATCCTAGTCTCAAGCATTTTACATCACAAACCATAATGACACACTCCCAGTTGCAAACATACATCACTTACATCACTTATAATCTACCCAATCTCTCTCACTCAAAGATTACATAGCTCATTTAAGTCCTGCCGACTTTTAGACCTCATTCCTCCCTTGTATGTATTGTTCCCACAATTCCCATTTTTTTCCTACGTAGTTTGCTCCTACCCTTTTCTAAAGACCTCAATTCTAGTTGTTTACCTCGGTTACTAAATTCACTACTTCCGGTATATTTGGTTTAGATTTTGATTTCCATTTTCTAGTAAGTGCTTTTTTGGCAGCTACCATTATTAGACACAGCAAGGCCTTACCATGTCTACGTAATTCCAATTCTGTATCACAGCTCAGAAAAATCATCTCCCTCATCAGACCAATCTGCTCACCAAGCATCTCCGACAGTGCATCATACAGGGAATCCTTAAACACTGCCAAGTCATCGCACTCCCAGAATATATGTTCCCAATTACTTCTTGCTTCCCCTTTATACTTCCATCATTTACTATCTCCCTGAGGAAAATGCTCTGAAGTCCACTTGGGGCATAAAAATTTCTCTGTAAACATTTCCAGACAAAAATCCCAACTCTTCTAGATTTTGTTGCATATTTGGGAGACATATGTATATCATCCCATTACTTCTTTGTGAATTGCTTATCCAGTCTCTCTTCTCAAAATCTTCTAACATCAGTCTGACTGACTGATTCTTATAGTTACCATGCAATTTTTTATATGCTCTACTAATTATTCCTTTTTAATGGGAGCTTCTATTCTAAATTCTGTTAAAAACTGTACCAGTGCTGGTCATTTATTTAGGATGCCACCATTTCTTTCTCTCTGCCTATACTCTAATATCAATCCCTGATAGGGAAGGTAGTCTCTAACCTGCAGTCCAAATAAATTCTTGGCTTCTTCCCATTCTGTCATCTTTCCCTATCTATTTATTTGCTCCCAATACCTTGCTTCCCTTGTCAGTTTTCTCCAATAAATTCCTACCCCCGTTGCCTATTGTCTGTATCCTTAATTGCAGTCATCCCTATCGGCAGAATTTCCTTTCTCCATTCCCATGTTGGTTTCGTTCTGAGAATACTTTCTGCTACTTTATGGATATAATATTCAGCATGATTACTGCTATTCTCCTTAAAGGCCTGCATCCAAAATCCCAGTCTCTCCTTGTTTCTTGAGCTTCCCTCGTGTTTCATCATCATCATCCCTTTCCACTTTGAATTACAGTTTTCTGCTTGCATTATGTATAGGAGTCTTAACTATGTAGCTCTGAAATACTCCTTCAAATTGGGTAATCCCTATCTACCCTGTTCTACTGGAAGAATCAGTTTATCCCTCTTGACTGTTGCTATCTTCCCCTCCCAGATAAAGTCCTTCAGCTCTTTATTAATTGCTACTGACAACTTCTCCACTGGCTGATAAAAATATGCCTGACCTGTGTATAAAACTAAAGGGACTAAGAACATTTTATCCGCTTTTATCTTAATATCTATATCCATGTAACAAATCTTCCATTTTGTCAGTTTTTATATTATCTTCTGTTTAGTCTCTTCCCATATATCCTTAGCTGCCACACTAGAATCATTTTTAGCTCATACTCCTAAATATTACATTTATCATGTCCTCATAAATATGGCTATTCCTGAACCAGTTCACGTGTGGTACATAATTTACCACTATTGGCTTTATTTTAGCTTCATTAATTTTTTATCCTGAAAAGATCTGAAACTGTCTCAAAATGTTCCACAACACTGTAATGTCTTAATATCATCTGCAAATAAAGCTAACTTTTCTTGACTACCATACCAATTATATCGTTGAATTTGTGAGTTCCTTATTTTCTTTGTGAATGATTCTAAATATAATGCAAATAATAAAGGGGAAAGAGGACACTCCTGCCTGGTTCTTCTGCTCAAGGAGAAATTATCAGAGAGGACCCAACCCATTTTAATTTTCGCCTCCAATCCCTCATATATTCTCCTATAATCAACCTTATAATTTTTTTCAGGAAATTCAAATGCTTCCATTGCCCTGCTTATAAACTCCCAGCTTACTCTGTCATATGCTTTCCCTGAATCAAAACCCACAACGACAATGGCATTTTCTTACATTCTGCTTTCCTATGGATCATCAATATTCTGTTAATGTTGTCAAATGTTTGCCTCACCTCCACAAAACCACACTGATCCATATCTATCAGTTTTGGCATTACTTCTGCCATTCTTTTAGCCATTATAGAAACAAACACTTTATAATCATGGTTTAGTATTGAAATGGGCCTGTATAAATCCGGATGTGATGGATCCTAACCCTTTTTAAGTATTACAGCTACCACTGCTTTCTTTCAAGACGGCGGTACTTCTCCTCTTAAGATACTGTTAAACAAAACCTTCCAGATCTTTATCAGATTTTTTTCCTCCTAGCTTCCAAACTTCCACAGGAATACCATCTATTCCTGCAGACTTTACAGTAGATTTGTTATACATCACAACTTCTAACTCATCTCCTCTTATCCTAACTTTTAGTAATTGAGCCTCATTTACCTCTAACCTTGGCATATTTAATTCTTCCATAAACATTTCCATTAGTATCTTTTCTTGATTTTCATATCTCTCTGCTTTATAGAGTGTCTCACAGAATTTCCAAAATATTTCTAATACCTCTACAGGATCTCTTGTTACCTTCTTTGTTATAGGCTCCCTAAGTCTGGCGACAGCCCTGTCTATTTTCTGCTGCCTGAGTCGTTGTGCTAAAAAAAATTTTGTTCTCTAGTGTTATCATAAAAAAAAAAAACAGTTGCTTAACAGCAATCTTTCTAAGCTCGTGCTTATTATGGAGATAGTCCCTTATTTTCTGCCTAGCATTCTGCAGTTGATCCTCTTCTTGTTCTGTCAGATTCCCCCTATTCTGCAATACTTTTACATTTTCAGTCCCTCTAAATAATTCTTGTTACTTCTTAACTATAGCTCCCTTTCTTTCATTCCCACCCTATTTTTAAACTCCACCTTAATTTTATCCCACTCCATAGATATATTTTCAGTAGTAGTTTCTATCCTGTCTAACATCGCTTGAATAATCTCTACTACCCATTCATTAAATTCCTCTCTTTTCAACAGATAGGTGCGAAAGTGCCAGTGTCTCATTTTTATTTCATTACCCTGTGTTTTTATTTTAGCTATTATTGGTGCATGATCAGAAATAGTTACTGGATGTGTACCAAGGCTTTCAATTAAATGTACATGTTCCTGTGAAATGTAAATTCTGTCTAGCCTAGCTCATTTTTTATATCTTGGGGAATAATATGTAAATTCACTCTGAACTCCTATTACTGAAATCACATCTTCAATGCCAAATATTTTCATAAATTTCTTGAGAAATCCTCCTTTGTTATATTTTCCCTTATGGGCACCCCAGACACATTTTCACTGTTGCAAATCAAATTCCAGTCCCCACCTACAAGTAATGAAAACTGATTATTCTCCCAGAATTTTCTTAAGATCCATTACAGCAGTTTTAGGTGGAATGTAAATACATGCCAGTGTAATCCTCCTCCCTTGCCAGTTGTCCCTTAGCACTACACATCTGCCATTATTATCTTATCTTCTTCTATCACTATTGGAGCTCCTCTTGCAATTAATATAAGAACTCCTCTTTTCCTTTGTCCCAAGAATTCTACTGAATAACCATGCTGAAAACCTTTCTTTATCAAATTCACATGTTCAGTTCTTTCTAAGTGTGTCTCCTACAACATAGCTATTTGCACTCTACAATTTTTAATATAGTTCACTACTCTTTCTTGTTTGTATTTATCTGTGAGACCACTTACATTTAAAGAAAGTATCACTGTATTAAAAAGTTATTCCCACCTTCTGTGTGTAACACCTTTTTTGTTAAATGTCTAGCTCCAGCTTTTGTGTTGTATGCATACACTGTTTGGCAGGTTGAACTTTTTATACAGTTGTTTATTGTCATATACATTTGAGCCTATGCCACATCTTATAAAACTTTTTATTTTATTGAAAGTCCTCAAAAAAAAAAAAAAACATCCCAATACTCCCTAAAACCTATTAACTTAATACTAACACACAAAACTACGTGCACCTTTAAATATTGAAGTTTTACTCTCCTAACAGGGACAAAAGTCCCAAACTGACAGCCACACTCACAAACTTGAGTTAACCTGTAAGATAGGTCATCCATGCTAAGACACATGATGCAGCCTGTGTTTCTACTAAGTGCTAATTGGTTTTGTCTTATCTTTATATCACTCCCCACTGGGAAAAACCTTGAATTGTTTCAGAGAACATTTACTACCTTAAGAAAGCCTCTGAAAGCTTTCAGAGAACATTATCTACTTTGGGAAAAACCCTTAATGTTTTCAGAGAACATTATCTCCTAGTTTTTCCTCAGCCAATCATTCTCCACCAGACTGTAGCCAGTTTCTCTTAATCAGATTGTCGCCATGAAGACATGAGAACCTGGCAGCCAGTTTCTCTTCATCATATTGTTTTGAAGGAAACATGAAGACCAGCTGCAGAATTGTTACTGAAAATATATGTATTGGTTAGAAAAAGCCTCATAATATTTATGTTCTTTTTCATTTACTTGCTCTGTCTTAAAACGCGTTACTAAATCAATCTAAACTCTTTAAGCCAGTCTGCAGTGTCTCTTTATTAGGATTTGTTTACTGATGTCTGTATGTAATACTACTGCACTGTTTAAACTATTAGTAATTTATTGTATGTAATATTGCAGCACTGTTTAAACTATTGAGTGTTACTTTTCTGCATCAAATACCAATATGTATATATACTTATATATATATATATATATATATATATACATATATACAGACACATATACATATATATATATATATATATATATATATATATATATATATATATATATATATATATGTATGTTATATACTAGTCAATGTAATTCAATGCTACTGTTTTCATGCTTGCATGTAATTTTGTAGCTGGCTGTGTAATTTGTTAAATACCTCTGGAGCTTTTCTCCCCGGGCCTATGCTGAAAATGGGCTCTGTCCCAGTCAGGCTTTCCCGGTAAACAAACAAAAAAATAAATAAACTTATGAAGAAATTTCTGCCTTCTATAATAACTCTTGAATAATTTCTACTACATATTTCTTAAATTCCTCTCTCTTTAACAGGTAGGTCGGGAAACATGAGTGTTTAATTTTTACTTCATTACCCTACATTTTTATCATAGTTGTTATTAGTGCATAATCTGAAATAGTTATTGGATATGCGTCAACATTTTCAATTAAATGCACATATTCTTGTGAATTAGAAGTTCTGTCTAGTCTAGCCCAGTTATTGTACCTTGGGAAATAATATGTAAATTATCTCCAAGTTCCTACTACTGAATTCACATCTTCCACACCAAATATTTTCATAAATTTCTTCAGAAATCTATACTCTCTTTTGTTATATTTCCCTTCTAGGTCCCCAGATATATCCTCACTGTTGCAAACCAAGTTCTAGTCGCCATCCATAAGTAATATTCCCTGATGAAAGCTGATTATTTCTCCCAAAACTTTACCTTAGATACATGCTGTTCGAAATCCAGGTTACTATCTACATGATAACCCAAATCCCTGATTACTGGTTCAATCCTAAGGGGTGTGCTATCGATGAGGTAATTTCCTAAGGAGGATGATTTACCAAAGAGTAGTAGTATATTTTTCTTGGCATTGTGTTTTACGTTGTGGCTTTGGCTAGTTATTTATCTGTATTAGTCCTTCCTGTGGATGTTACTTTCTTTGTGGGGATTCTATGAATGCTCTTAGTTTGCAATCATCTGCAAACTTGATCAGTCAGAGGTCCATGACACTGACCTTGACTTCTGAAAAGCAGATGAAAAAAGGGAGTGAGCGGACCCAGAAAGGGCTCTGAGGGACTCAACTAGTGACCGGCCTCTTTGTGGAGGTGGTATCCCCTATCCCAAATTCCTGGATCCTATCTGAGAGCCAGCTAGCTATCTAGCATGTAATCAAAATGATTCCTGTATACAACAATAAAACTCCAGCAAAAACAAACCCACAGGCTAAAAAATACCAGGAATATTGAATTCAACCACAGTTCGTTTCCTTTATTTAGACAAATACAACGGAGAAGATAACTTGGTTTAGCGCTTTCATCTAGATAACTAGATTTCTTCAGAACAAAGTACGCAGAATCACTCACACTTAAGTACTTAAAATATTCCGCCTTTTTCATCAATTAATCAATTAAATAATTATATACATCTCTATTGACAAAGTTAAAAAAGAAATTTTGTTTTTTTAAAAAAATCTTGTACAGAAATTTATCATATGTACAAACATATAACTAAATGTTACAAATGCTAAAATTACTCATAAATCTGTAACTATCTTATTAAAATTTGATGCAATATATCTGTTCTTCACAGAATAAAAACCCATTTGTTGTTATCAAATTCAGTCCATTTTTACATCTAAGATATTATTGTGAACGTATTGCTGTCCATAATTGATACAGTTGGTTATTATGGAACATACTGTATGTAGTCAAATTAAAACTATAATAAACATTTTTCAAGTTGCATATATATAAAATACAATACATAATGCAATTGGTCGCACTGTCAGTGCGATCTCTATAATGTATAATAGCAACGATCTAATACTAGAATAATGACTAATGTGTGGCCTTGTGTAGAAATAAACCCACAAGGGCTAATAAAGTAAAGAATTTTGTCTATAAATTCTTATTATATAAATGGATCATAATGTCAACTATATACTGTATATTATATCCTAACTAATGGTTTGGTGGGGATAACTTCATTTAGTCCTGGATGTGTGGCTGCATTAAGTCGTAGCTGCCATTTGATCTCCTTTTCACTAACAATGGCTTTGATGTTTCCCCCCCTAGGATTAGGTGTTATCACCTCTAGTATAGCGAACTTAAAGCCTACACATCCTGGACTATTCAATATGTGTCGGGACAATGCATTATTAGTATCCTGTTTATTGATACAATAAATATGATCATATATTCTGTTTTTGAAGAACCGGTCAGTCTTCCCTACATAATAGCTTTGACATGTGTCACATATAGCTAAGTAGATCAGATGTTTCGTCTGGCAATTCCCATGTCTAAAAGTTACCCTAGTGTTAATGTTGTTGTTTAAGGTGATAGTAATGCCTTCAAATATGTATCTACAATAATTACAATGTCCACATTTTTTTGTACCTACTTTTTGTACTTTATGACATTTATAGTAGTTGTATTTCATTTCTATAATTCTTTTTAGACTATTGCCTGTTTTATATACAAATTGAGGTCTAAGTGGTACCTTATCTTTTATCGTAGCATCACTTGTTAATATATTCCAGTTATTACTGATAATGTCCTTTACCTCTTTGATATGTTTCCCGTATTTTACAATACAGGCTTTCTTGTAATTATTGCTATTAACATTTCTCTCTTTCTTATTATGTATACCAATACCCAATAATGGTGGGTATTTTTTACCCCATTCACTAGATACATAGGTGATTGTATCATTTATCATATCCACAGGGTAACCTTTTTCCTTGAATAATTTACCTATGAAAACCAACTCGTTCATCATATTATCCCTGACGGATGTCATTCTTGCTGCCCTTATGCATTGTCCTTTGAATATATTACGTTTGACCTTATATGAATGTGCACTATCGAAATGTAAGTATCCATTACTGTATGTATCCTTCCTATAGATTTTAGACTGGAAGGATTGCCCATCATTGTATATGTACACATCCAAATAATTAATCCCCCTTTTGTCATACTGGTATGTAAACTTAAGATAACTTGTCGTTCCATTGATATAATCGATAAATTTAATCAACTCATCTGTATCACCAACCCATAGTAGAAAGATATCATCCAAATAGCGGACATATGTTTTGATAGAATTCATCCAGATGGAGTTATGAACAAATTGCATTTCCCAATCAAGGAGTACTAAGTTGGCATACATGGGGGCACAAGCTGCCCCCATTGCCACACCAGAAGTTTGTCTGTAGTATTCCCCTTCAAAATAGATATAGTTATGCTCAAGTACTATATCCATAAAAGATGTAAGCAATGAAATGTCCTCTTGGTCCAAGCCACTATATTTACATAGGCTATTGATGAAACTATCTATTCCTTCATTCTTCGGGATACATGAAAAAAGATCTTGTATATCTATTGTTACAAATATTATATCTGGGCTCCATATTTCATGCTTGAATATTCCCAAAAATTCCCATGAATCCTTCATAATGTGCGTAACTGTATTATATATATGCTTTAATCTATTATCAATAACTTTACCAAAAGGGAAAGCTTTACTAGCACTCCCTGATATTATGGGTCTAAAGGGAGGTTCAATAGGGTTTTTGTGTACCTTCGGAATCCCAGTAATAGTTGCCAGTATGGGAAATTCAACCCTTAAATATTTGTATAATTCTTCATCTATTCTGTTTTCCAATAGATATTCCTCAAGATAGGAATCAATCCTACTGTGTGCTATATTCACCTGATTTAAAGATGATACCTCATACTGCAGAGAATTATTCAGTAAATCAAATATTTTGCTACTGTATTTTTCTTGATCATAGAGCACAATACCTCCCCCTTTGTCCGCTGACATAATCCTAATATTTTGTTCACAAAGAGAATCAATAATAGAGTGAACTTGTTTAGATGACATATAGTCACTCTTTTTATATTTGTGTTTGTTGTACAATTTGTATATTTCCTTATTGATCACATTTTCAAAAGATTCTAAGGTTTTGACCATAGGGGGAGTAAAGGAGCTCTTTTTTCTTAAATCCCCTGTATTGGTTAAATGGGGTGTTCTATCGTGAAAAAATACCCCTAAATTTAACTTTCTGAGGAATAATTTCACCTCTACCAAGGTGTCTATAAGATCCAACGATTTGTCTGGTATGTATTTCATCCCTTTTGAAAATATCGATAAAAGCTCTGGCTTTACTTCATATGTACTGTAATTATAAATTTTAACCTCCCCACTAATAGGTTTTGTATTATAGGGGAAGGGCCCATCATCTTGTTTGGCAGTATCAACTAAACATGGTTCTGTTCCAATACTATTAGAATCATGTGATGGGTGCATTGAGTCTCCTAAGGTTTCCTGTATCTGTTCCACTTGTACTGTCCTTTCCCCTTCCGTTTTACTGACTGCCATTTGTTGTTTTCTCCTTCCTCTAAAAAAGTATCCTCGTATTTATGATAGTACATAACATCTTGATTCCTATCTTTAGTATTATCCCAATTTCTTTCTCTCTCTTTTTTAACATTCCATCTGTATGCTGTCCCTTGCTCATATTGTCGCATATCTCGCTGCAATTTCTTACACTTTTTTTCAAATATTTTCTTACTAGAATTTTCAGCATAGTCATACTGTTTATAATAAAGTTTCTCCCATTGGGGGAAAAGCATGTCTTGTCGTATTAAACTGTCCATACTTTCAACCTCACTTATTAAAATACTTAGTTTCAAATCATTGTTATTCACAATAAATTGCATGAACTGTTTCCCAAAATCATTAAACATGTTGTTACACAGTTTTATATTGTCAGCATTCATCTCAATACCCATGGGTTCCTTGAAAAAACGTAAACCCATTGGAACTATATGACTGTCCATACATTTACGTAAATACATATTGTCAACTTGTAATGCTTTGATTTTGGTAAGCTTGTTCCCAAAACCATAAATCATTTGTTTCAACGAGGTATATTGCTCCTCGTCCTCATTACATTTACTTCTTACACTATTTTTAACATCCAAGTCAAATGGTATATGCATGAATTTCTCAACATTATAATTCTCCACATTGTCATGATTTCCCAACCGGGAGCACTGGTGTACAGTACCTTTGTGTGTTGTATTGGCGGTTACACAAGTTTTGTCCTTAGCAACATATGTCCTTTCAGGAGGGTGCCGTTTTGGTTTGGCCCCCGAAATCAAGTATATGTCATCTTCTTGATTCCCTGTGACAGTAGAAAAATTAAGTAGACTTTGTTTTATATCAACTGGTGGATGCGCATCCTTCCTCGGCGTACAGCTCAGCAAAAATGGAGACGAAGATCTCCTCTGCCCGTTCGGGATATCCTCCTCGCTCGCTTGGCCAATAGAGGAACAGGATGACGCTATCACGTTATTAGGTGTCGGTTGGACTGGAATTTTTAAAGAGCCAGACTGTGGTGTAAGTAATTCTATAAGTCGTGGGCTTGTTTTTGCTGGAGTTTTATCTAGCATGTAACATATGGGTTTATGCCTATAGCCATGACTTAGTTTATAACAAAATATTGTGTAAAATACCTTAGCCATGTCAAGGTAGGCAGTATAAAGAAGTTATGCACTCACCATAACGTTCCATGTTTGTTGTTCATCTCGCTGTTCATTCTTACAATGATGGGTTCGGCTCCGACTTGGCCAAATATTTAGATGAAAGTCTCAAACCTGGCTCGTGGCAAGAAGGTATCACAATGCAGTGGTGTAATTCTCCAGATCTTGTTTGCTGCTAATACTGAACAATATGTACACTATATACATATCTACAAACATATACATATAAACATATATCCAAGTTCATACTATATGTACTGGAAGGAGAAACAAGCTGAGACAAAGAACTCCTGAAAGTAGTAAAAAAAAATCTACCAGGTCCACAAGACGTCTTTGGAAGGGGGAAGGAGGGAGGGTTCGTAAGAATGAACGGCGAGATGGACAACAAACATGGAACGTTATGGTGAGTACATAACTTCTTTATTTTATGTTGCCCTATCTCGCCTTCATTCTTACAATGAGGGGACAGTGTCCCTAGCACCTTTTCCCTGGGTGGCTTACTGGAGTACACTTTAAGCACCGTGGAACCAAAGGATGCTCTGTCCCTGGAGGCCAAATCCACTTTGTAATGAATGATAAAAGTATGTGGAGTAGACCAAGTAGCTGCTGCACAAATATTATCTATGGGAATTCTGGCTTGAAAAGCAGATGACGTAGCCATTGCTCTTGTGGAATGAGCCTTCACTCTGAAAGGTAAATCTTTGTGATTTTGAGTTATAGATGAATGTAATACAATTTGAAAGCCAATTGGAAAGAGTTATTTTTGAGACCGAGTATCCTTTTTTTTGCATCAGAGAAGGATACAAATAACTGGTCAGATTTTCTGAAGTCTTTAGTTCTATGCAAATAGAATCTGAGTTGGCTATGCATGTCCAGTTGATGTGATTTGTACTCTGCCTTGTTGCTATGATTAAGAAAGAACACTGGAAGTCCTATGGATTGGTTTATGTTGTTTGGAGAAGATACATTAGGTAGAAAGGATGGGTTTGTACATAAGGAAACCCTATCCTTATGAAAAATCAAATATGGTGGTTTAATAGAAAGAGCTTGCAATTCTGACATCCTTCTTGCAGAAGTTATAGTCACTACAAACAAGGTCTTCCAGGAAAGGAACTTAGGAGGTCTGAAGATGAAGAGGGCTCGAAGGGAGGTAACGTGAGATGAGACAAAACAAAATTTAGATCCCAAGGAGAAAGGGGTTCCTTAAAGGGAGGTCTTAATAAGGAAGCACCTTTTAAGAAGGCTCTACACAACCTATGTGACATTAAGCTGGAAGTAGAATCACCAATATGAAAATTTGAAATTAAAGCAAGTTGAACCTTGATGGCTGCTACAGCTGAGCTTTGTTGAAAAAGTTCTGCCAAAAATTCCAAAATAGAATGAACAGGTGCAGAGAAAGGATCAATGTTCCTACCTTGAGCACAAAGGGAAAACCTTTTCCATTTACTAGAATACAGTTTTCTAGTGGAAGCTTTGTGTGACGACATTAAGATATGTCTAACCGTAGGAGTGAAATTGTGAAGCCTGACTAAACTGGGAAGTGGAGCAGCCAAGCTGTCAGTTTTAGGGTGTGGAGAGAAGGATGAAGCTCCCCTGACATATGAGTCAGCAGATCTGGCACTGGGTCCAGAATCCAAGGCTTCTCCTGAAGATGAGTCAAAAGAAGGGGAACCAAACTTGGCGAGGCCAGTAAGGAGCAATGAGAATTATCTTGCTTCCCGAGCATTGTGCTTTCTGAATTACTCTGGGTATGAGAGGAAATGGTGGAAAGGCATACAGAAGTTCCAAGGGCCAATTGTGAGCAAGAGCGTCTCTCGGTGTCTCCCCCATAGTGGGGATTAGGGTAAAGTAGTTGCTGCACTTGGCATTCATGGGAGTGGCAAAGAGATCTCAGCAAGGCTGTCCCCATGTTTGGAAAATCATTTCCACTACATTGTGATTGAGAGACCACTCGTGAGGCATTAGGATTGCTCTGCTCAGCTTGTCCACTATCATGTTGGACTTGCCCAGAATGTGTGTTGCGATTAGAAAGTGCTGGAAAGAAACTGCCCATTGCCACACTCTTAGGGCTTATCGACAAAGGGGGTAAGATCTGGTTCCCCCCTGCTTGTTTATGTACCAAACCACAGACATATTGTCTGACTGAATCGCAATAGTCCCTAGAGGGAGAGAGTCTTGAAGTGCTTGCAATGCAAGAAGCACTGCTCTCATCTCTAGAACATTTATATGCAAGTGAGCTTTGTGTTCTTGCCATGTACCTTGGACTGTTCTTCCCAGATAATGCCTCCCCCCATCTGGGAAGTGTCCGTGGTCACTATAGCTATTGGTTGAAGTGGAACAAAGGGTCTGCCCATTGTCACATGAGTGGAGTGTATCCACCATCTTAAGTCATTCCTGTAAGATTCCATTATTCTGATCAGATGAGACACTGGAAGCTCTTGAAGTGACCATTGGGAGAATAACAGCCATTGAAGAATCCTCATGTGCATTCTGGCAAGAGGGACCGGTGTAATTGTGGAGGCCATTGTTCACAATAATCGTAGAATTATCTTCGCTTTCACTTTGTTCTTGGGAAGGAGGTGAAGTATCTGCTGAGTGCTATAACTTTTTCTGTTGGAAGACGTGCTACCATAGATGACGTGTCTAGATCTGCGCCTATAAATATAATATGTTGACAAGGCAACAAGGCAGATTTTTGAAAATTTACTGTAAAGCCCAGCAGATTGCATATGTCCAAAGTTAGGTCCCTGGCTTGTAGAAGTAGATGCTTGGTGGTGGCAGATAGGAGCCAGTCGTCTAGATAGGGAAACACACGGAATCCTAGACATCTCAAGTGAGCCGTGACTACTGCCATACATTTGGTGAACACTCTGGGGGCTGTAGTGAGACCAAAGGGCAGAGCTCTGAACTGGTAATGGCTGGCTCCCAGCCGGAAGCGTAAGTACCTTCCTGTCCATTTTTATGTGGTTGTAAGCATCTTGAAGGTCTATCGAGCACATCCAACTGTCTTTCCCTAAAAAGGGAAGTATAGACTGCAGTGGCACCATTCGGAACTTTGACTTCTTGACAGATTCGTTTAACTTGCTTAGGTCTAATATGGGCCTCCAGTCCCCTGTTCTTTCTGGAACCAAAAAGAATCTCGAGTAAGTTCCGAATACTATTGGTCTGCGGGGACTTCTTGAATGACTTTTTTGTGGTGCAACTTTTGAATCTCTATAGTTGCTTGTTCCCTTAGATTGGGTGGAACATCTGGGATTGTTTTGGTCTGTGGAACAGGTTTGGAAAGAGGGATAGAGTATCCTCTGGAAATTATATTTAACACCCATTTGTCATTTGTGATATTTTGCCAGGTTTCTGGGTACAATGATAAACGTCCCCTGACTGCCTCCAGAGAAGAGCAGTCGAGTCTCCTTTCAGGAGCGCTGATAAGGGCATCCGCAAAAGGAATCACTGTCACCCTGATTTTGCGGGCCCCCTCTGCCTCTGGGGTGGTGTCTATCATTATTACCTCCCCCTCTGCCCCTGGGGAAGGTATCACCCCGTGCGTCTGGGAAAAATCTCTGGTATTTTTTGAACCACATCTTTCCGCTCTTCTGATCTTTAGGATAAGGTCTTGAAGGTACAGAAAAACATACTCCAATGGCAGAGAGTTTTTTCCCTTCCTGCTCACACCGAGTTAGAGTGTCTTTTACTTTGGGTCCAAAGAGTGAAGAACCATCAAAAGGGGAGTTAGTAAAGGTAGTTAAGTCTTAAAGGGCTCTGCAAAATTGCACAAGCACATCCAGGAGTGTCTCCTAAGGGAAACTCCAGAACCCGCTGCCCTGCTCGCTCCATCTGCTGCATATGATATGAGCCTCATGGAGGAGGTGACAACGAAATTTAAGGTGGACAGCTGGGAGGAGACCTTCTTATTCACCCCCGCAGCTAATGAACCTTGTAGAGTATCTCTTAGCTCTTTCAGGAGATCTCTTTGTAACCTCGTGAACTGGGTTAAGTAGTTCAGCGATCGCAATGAGAAAGTCGCTGAAGAAAAGATACGCTTCCCGTATCTGTCCATGATTTGAGAGTCTTTATTCGGAGGATGAACAGATGAGGAAGTCTCTGTAAGTTCCTTCTTGGTGGTTGCTGCCACCACCATAGCATCTACGGATACTCCCTTAGTTAGAAATTCCTTGCCCGAAGGAGCTGACAAAAATTTGTTTGGCCTCCGAGGTACTGGTTCCGTAATGTCGGGTGACTCTCATGCATTTCAACTAACCAGGTCCATTAGTTCATCGAAAGGTGGAGTCACCCAGGAGGCTGAAGGTTGAGACCCAAAAGCCTTCAGGTACACTGACTTCTCATCAGAAGGTGTGGTGGTCTGCCAGCTGCCTCTTTGCTTAAGGATGTCTAGAATATCTGCAAATGAGATATCATCAGAGGACGAACGTGGGGACCCTTCCAACTCATCGAGGTCAGTGTCTGAAGTGATGGATTCATCTGGGGAGTCAACATGCTTCCTCTTGCAGGTTCTCTTCTGAGGTGGCTCCTCAAAAGGATATTCTGGGGAGGCCTCGGATGAGAGGGGTTCGCCTAATGGGGGATCCTGAGGCTCTGGGTCTCTGCTGTCTTGAGGAATGGGTGGTGCTGAGACAGTAGCCAGTGCCGGGGACGAGTACTGGTATCCCTCTGTGGTGCTAAATGGGTACACAACACGCTCATCAGCTCAAAGGTGGATCCCGCCAGCTCCAAAGACTCCCTCGGCTCCAAGGAGACAGGGGAAGGCAACGGAACCAACGAGATTGGACCCGAGGCTGATGTGGGAGCCGAGCTAACCTGAGCCAATGCTCTGAGTGGTAGGCTCGGCACCAAAGAAGATCGGGGCCGAGAATCCCCCCCTGGGCCGACCAGGGAATCTCGGCTCCCAGACTCACCGAATGGCACTGAGAGAGTTGGAGCAGATGTCAGTGCCGTGAACACCGAAGGGGGTCCCGGGACCAACGGGTCCACAGTAAGTGGTACCAAGCACTCTGGCTCCAAAGGACCAGCTTGGCTCTGAGGAGGAACAACAGTGGGCACAGTAGGCTCTGGGACCAAATGGGTGTAAGCCAAGAATAATTTAGTCAGCACCGGCAACTTGAGGAGTCTACGCACCACCCATTTCACATCATCATCTGATAAGCTCCTTGTAGACCTGGAACATAGGGAAGGAGATCGAGACCTATGGAGGATTGACAATCGCAAAGTCAGAGAAACCGGCGAAATCTCAATGGACCAGCTCTGAATGGAGGTATCTTGCAGCTCCGAAGGCTTTGGAGCTGAAGTACCAGGCCTAGCAACCAAAAGGACTTCTGACGGCTCTGAGGACTGTGGAACCGAGGAAGTAGAGGCCTTTGAAATTTTTGGAAGTTTGACTGGCGGCTCCGACTGAGCCGATGTAGCGGGAGATTGTCTTTTATGAGACTTATCCTTTTTTGAGGAAGGAGACGAAGAAGAAGAGGAAGAGCTATGAATGGCTTCCTCAAAAGAAGGCTTTAAGAGCCCTTTTAGAATCAACTTGTTTCTTCTTTCCTGAAGAACTCTAGCACTAAAAGAATGACAGAAGATGCAGTCTCCTTGGAGATGAATGGCACCAAGGCAGTAAACACAAACAACATGTCCATCTGTGATGGACATTTTTTGCGAGCACTTTTGACATTTCTTAAAGCCCAAAGGCTTATGTTCTCTCTCTTTTTGGTCTTTAGTAAAAGAACAACAACAAAGTTTTATTAGCTAAGACTAATATGCTAAAGCTAAACCAAAGGTTACTATAGGACAACACAACGAGCGACAACCAGAGGAAGAAAAACAGACCCTCTAACTAAAACGGTACTATTTTCCAAACAAAACAATAAAACAGTACAAGCCCTTTAACTTAAACAGGCGTATAGCTCTCTAACTTAAACGAGCTATAAAGACACTAACAAACGAACAACAACTACCGAGGATACCAAAGGGGCCTAGAAAGCGACGCTAAAAATCATGCTAAAATGGAAAACAACTTATCACTTTTTAACAAAGAGCAGCAAAGAGACACGAGTTAAACCTAATATGACTAACCTAAATATATGCAAAAATAGCAAGTTTTGACAAAGGTAATAGAAAAAATATATCATAACTTAGCCACGGCCAAGATGAGTGCATCCAACCTCATAAAGTGGCAAACGAGATCTGGGGAATTACACCACTGCATTGTAGGATACCTTCTTGCCACGAGCCAGGTTTAAGACTTTCAGCTAAATATTCGGCCAAGTCGGAGCCGAGGATCAGCTCCGAACCCATCATTGTAAGAATGAAGACGAGATAGGACAACATAACATGCACTGTTTTGCCCTCATCCATTGCCTAGGTGACCTTCTGAAAGAAGTCCACCAGGTTGAATACACATGATCTGCCCTTGACGAAAACAAACTGGGTTGAGTCCAGTGTTAGAAAATTTTCTATGCTCTTACTATTCATTTCCACAATAATTTTTTCTATGGCTTGGCATATGAGACTAGTCAGATTTATGGGTCCATAGTTTTTGGGTTCCACTGATGTCCCACCTTTGAGCACAGGGATTACTGCTGCAGTTCTCCATTTGCATACCTGCAGGCTTTGGTTAAACAGTGACTCCAGTGATCCTGATAAGTCATGTTTCAGGCTATTTTGGAAACATTCTGGGATGTTATCAGGGCTCACTGATGCAGTGTTTTTGGCCTTAGAAAGTGCATCTAGGACCTGCTTTCTAGCATTAGTTGGGGTAGGGTGGTTGTTTGATGGTATTTCTTGTAGTGCAGCTGGGGGAGAGACAGGGATAAAACTGGAGCTTAATTTTGCCAGCCAGCAGATTTGCTATATATTCCAGCTTTGTGTAGATGGCTCCCTTTACAATCAGTTCTGCACTCTGCTGTGTGCTGCCTTTGAACTTTCGGTTATAGCTACAGGAAGCCTTTTGGTTGCTCTTTGCCTAGGAGGCTATCATTATCTCAAATTTGTTTTTTGTAGACTTAATCTGCCCTCTTAACTTTATGTTAAGATTGATGAGAGTGTTTTTATCATGCTGGGTGTAGCGCTTCCTAATCCTGGCTATGACTTTTTTCTTTTGTTGTACAACTTGTTTATGTTTGGATTCTACCAGGGAGTTTGTTTTTTGAGTTCGTTCTGGACTTATTTCAGGTACGCACAGCTGCCTTTATGCATTTATTGACATAAC
This sequence comes from Protopterus annectens, assembly GCF_019279795.1. Classification (NCBI taxonomy): domain Eukaryota; kingdom Metazoa; phylum Chordata; order Ceratodontiformes; family Protopteridae; genus Protopterus; species Protopterus annectens. The sequence continues at coordinate 613,795,268 of NC_056725.1, forward strand.
TGTACAGCATTTCTGTGAACAATTCTGCATAGGCAGACGTGTTCTTAGGGTTTTGGGGTGCTTGAAATTTTGACAGTTTATCACTTTTTAGTAGGAAGCTTGCCTTAGAATAGTTTCTAAATGTTACGGGATTAGCTGTGGACCAAAGAATTGATTTTCATTATGAAGGAGACAGCTTTGTGTTATGACCTTGACAGAGAGGAAACTACACTTGGGGGGATAAACAATTCTCCCATGTTTGTCATCACCAGATTGAGTATGTTTGTACCCCTTGTGGGTATATGGACTATATGGCCCAAGGTGTGTTTACAAAGTCCAGGCATCTCTGAGCCTGTAATTTTGGATCATGTAAATATCCCAGTTTATAGTGGGGTAGTTGAAGTCACCCACAAATATGCTATTGGATTGAATGGTGAGAGCCTTCAGTAAGTCCAAGTACAAGTTATGGGTTACCTGGATCATAAAGGGTGACCTATAGCTTGCAAGAATATGACATGGGACTTTGCCTGTGGAAATCTGAACACGAAGAAACTCAAGCTTGTTATCCTGTTTGACTAGTCTTGAGGTAAATATGTTGTTGATATAAGACTGAGACACCTTCACCTATGGTCCCCTGCCTGTGCAGTACCTGGCATGAATGTGTGGAAGGTGTTATAGCCCTGCACCACTGGGGTGCTGTTTGCAGCTTTAAACCATGTCTCAGTAACTGCAGAGATGTCCACATTCTCCAGGGTGAGGACAGCCTGGATGGCGTGGAGTTTCTTGTTCAGTCTCTGGCACTGAGCAGTAACACCTTTAGATTTCCTTGGGTTGATTTCGCTGTGTTGGAAGGTTTATCAGTTTAGCATTGCCTAAAAAGGCACTATGGTGGAGAACAATGTTTTAGTCAATAGTCAAAAGCCTAGAGGGAACCAGTATAGACTATCCTTGGCAAAGCAAAACGTTCTGTTGACCACATCCTCCCATTCAAACAAATATTGTACTCCTTGGGATGACACCAGAAACTAAACCAATTATTGAAGTCAATCATCTGTTGCTCATATTGTGGCATCTCCCTTGGTGAAGCTAGAATGCTGCTCAATGCTAGGCACATACCAGCATGGGACACAGCTCCATAATGTCTCTCTTTATATCAACCATGGAGGTATGCCTCTCATCATTTACACCTAAATGGACTATGACTCAGTCATACTGGTACTTGTGGTCTAATAACTTGAGTGTGTGGGTGATTTGGCAAACTCTGGACCATGAGTAAGCGAGGCATCTGTATGTCTCATAATGGAGTCCCCTATGATTAAGATACAGGGTAATGTGTTGGCTTGCTTATGGGCTTTATAGTTGAGGCTCCAAAGGGTGTGACTGTATGTGCTGTGTTAGGTGTTGTTCTGTTGGAGTGCTTTTGCGGTTGCTGAGGATTCTTTTTGCAGTATGAATGGCCAGGGGGTCTTTGGGGTTTGGGAAAGTTGCTTTGTGCCTCAGCATATGTTGGTCTAAGTGATGGTCCAGTACTATGTGTGGTGAGTATAATGCCTATGTTTCCAACAACATTACACTCCGAGACCATATGATCCCAGGTACCTCGTTCTTTTCCATTATACCTCCAACATACAAAAAGGAAATCTTATTACACAGTTCCTACAACAAAAATCTCACTAGACAAGATAGCCAGAAAAATGCAAAGTTTTTTTTGTAAGGGAGAGAAAAAGAAATAGTGGGAACAACCATATGAAAAAGAATTCAGTTAAATAATGAGAGCTAAACTAGCTAAAGAAACTAAGAAACTGACGGTACCCTAACTGACTGAATATCCACAATGCAACAAAGCATTTATCTGAAAATCCTACACTCTCGATGAGCGCAGAGCCGAGAAATCCATATCTTGCTTGAAAAGTGTTGAATGAGATTTATGGACGGGTAGGATGGTGGTGCATTATGGGAAGGGGTACAGCCCTCTGCCTTGGAGCCAAAGTCGCCTTGTTGAGCTGTTGAACTCAATATTTGTTCGGATATGATATAACCCAATCTGCTGAGGAAGACAGGAAAGTCAACATCATATCAGCCTCATGAGATGGTTCAAATGGAAGAATAATAAGCTAAGCAAAAAATGAGATCCCAATGAGGGTCCACTAGTTTCTTAGTTGAGTGGGTATGCAAGACCCCTTTCAAAAACTATTTAACTTCAGCATTGTTGGAAAGGAGGAAGCATCTAAGAGTAGATAAGCAAAAATGGCTGACAAATCTGCTTTGATGGAACATGACAAACCACTGGGCAGCAGCTCATGCACATAATCAAGAAACAAAGGCAACCAAGCCTGAACAGGGTCCTGTTTCTTTTAGCTGTACAAACCAGAAAATCGTTTTCACATAAATGTATGTGATCTCCTACTAGCAGGCTCCTTTAGTACCTACTGCAAGTACTCAGAAAAGGGTCCCATTCACGTTGTCGAACTTTTACAAGTTTGAACGTCATATGGTCAAAACCATATGTTCGAACTTGTAAAACTTCGAACATTGCAACGGAGATCTCCGTAAGGGAAGCTTTCCCTTTCCTTCAATGTAGTGCGATCTAGGAGTTGGTATATTTAAGTAGCAGGGGGGTGTGGGGGGTGCAGGGGGGCTTGGTCCCCTGCTTACAACCTTCAGGAAAGTTTTTTTGTGTTTTTTTTATCACGTTTTCAAACTTTTAAAGTTCGAACATATGGTGTTCAAACTTTTAAAAGTTCGACAACATGATATAGACCCCTCAGAAAATAGGTGCCTAAAAGGTATCAAAATTCTATCATCTAGGCAGTTGATTGATGAATTTCAAGATTAGGTTGTGTCGAACTTCTGCTGCCATGTGGGAGTAAATCTGGTCTGTGGGAAACCATGTGGTAATTGCCCTTGGCCAGACTGAAAATAAGGGAGAACCACTGTTGTACTGGCTAGAAGGAAGTCACAACCACAATTTTTGCAGAGTCCATCTGGATCTTTAGAAGAAAAAGAAGTTATGTACTCACCATAACGTTCCATCTGAGTAGGTAACTTCATTTGTCAGCAACCTGTGGAACCTGTGGGTATCGGATCCGGCCTGGATCCGAGCCGGCAGCTTTCCAAGCTAAAGATCCAAGATCCAAGCTCCTCCCCCTTACCCATAATATCCTGCTACCTCCTTCCAGTCCTCAGATCGCATTTGCCCAATTATACAATGTCACCTAGACAAAACAACAACCTGAAACATCCTAACCTAATGAATACCAAAAGCTGAGATCATCCTAGGATTCAGATAACCAAAGAACCAGGTTAGGGGGAAAGGAAGGGGGGGGTCGGTTGCTGACAAATGAAGTTACCTACTCAGATGGAACGTTATGGTGAGTACATAATTTCTTTATCTGAAGTAGTTAACTTCATTTGATCAGCAACCTGTGGGACAGAGTCCCCAGCTACCAAAAACTTGAGAGGTCCTCAAGGAAGGATATTCCGGAGCACTGCAGAGCCAAAAGCTGCCCTTCCTCTGGATATTAAATCCAATTTATAATGAGAGATAAAGGTATGAGAGGAAGCCCAAGTAGCCACAAAACAAATGTCATCCAAGGGCACTCTTGACCAGAATGCAGCAGAAGTAGCCACAGAACGGGTAGAATGGGCATGAACCCCTAAGGGCTCTGACAGACCAGATATCTTGTATGTGAGCAAACTGCAGTGAGAAATCCATCTAGCTAGAGTCACCTTCGACACTGGCTTACCCAAGAAAGGCTTCGCAAAGGAAACAAAGAGCTGCTCTGACTTGCGAAAGGCAGCTGTTCTGTGCAGGTAGAAGCACAATTGTCTATGAACATCTAACAAATGAAGCTTGTATTCCCCTTTATTCTGCTAGTTAGGGAAGAAAATTGGCAGATTAATGGACTGATTGATGTTTGCCTCGGAAGCCACTTTAGGTAAGAAGGAAGGGTTAGTCCTGAGAGAGACTCTGTCCTTATGGAAAACAAGATATGGGGGTTTAGTACAAAGGGCCTGGAGTTCTGACACCCTTCTAGCTGGAGTAATAGCTATTAAGAAAGCAGTTTTCCAACATAAGAATTTTAAATCAACAGAAGCTGCAGGTTCAAAGGGTGGTCCAGTTAGAGCCTGAAGGACCAAAGTTAGGTCCCATGGGGGAACAGCGTTCCTAATGGGAGGTCTCAAAAGAAAGGTTCCTTTTAAGAAGGTCTTACAAATCTTAGTGGAAGCTAAAGGGCTAAGATTGTCTCCAATGTGAAAATGGGAAATGGCAGCCATTTGAACCTTTACAGTAGAAGAACTGGCCCCTTGCTGAAAAATATGATAAAGGAAATCAAGCACTGCTGGAATGGGAGCAGTGAAAGGATCCAAATTCTTATGCGAGGCCCAAATGGAAAACCGTTTCCATCTGCTGTTGTAAACCTTCCTGGTAGAAGGCTTATGCGCCGCTACCAGGATGGATCTAACTGCAGACGAGATACTGGGAGTCCTGGCAACTAATGGAACTGGATCAACCAAGCTGAGAGCTTAAGGTCGTCCAGATTCGGAGTTTCTAATCCCGAAGGATGAGAAATCAGATCTGGGATAGGATCTAAGATCCAAAGAGGAGCTATGAGATGAGACCGTAGGTAAGGGAACCAGGTTTGACGAGGCCAGAATGGGGCTATGAGGATAATCTTGTTCCCCAACCGACGAGCTTTCTGTAAAAATTTTGTCATTAACGGAAGAGGAGGATAAGCATAAAGAAGACCGGATGGCCAAGCATGAACTAGAGCGTCTCTGGGACTTCCTCTCGGGAGGGGGGGGGGGGTTAGAGCGAAAAACTCACTGCACGTTGCGTTTGAAGGCGATGAGAAGAGATCGCAGCAAGGCTGACCCCACTTGCGGAAGATCTGTTTCGCTACTAAGGGGTTCAGAGACCACTCGTAAGGCGAGAGGATAGTTCGACTCAGCTTGTCTGCTAGGATGTTGGACCGACCCGGAATGTGCATTGCTAACAGAAAACGGTTGGTGGATATCGTCCAATCCCAAACTCTCATGGCCTCTCGGCAAAGAGGGTAAGACCTGCCCCCCCCCCCCCGTTTGTTGATGCACCAGACCACTGACATATTGTCTGTCTGAACTGCAATAGTCCCTGCAGGGAGAAAGGCATGAAGAGCTTGCAATGCTAGAAGCACAGCTCTCATCTCCAGAACACTGATATGCAGAATGGTCTCTGTCAGACTCCACGTACCTTGGACAGTTCTGCCCATGCAATGCCCCCCCCCCTCCCCACCCAAGGCGAGAAGCGTCCGTGGTTAGCATGGCTTGGGGTTGTGGCATTATGAACGGTCGTCCTTCCCGAAGCTCCCGAGATTGGAGCCACCATATGAGGGAATTTCTGCAAACTCTGCTGAGGGGGATCGGAGAGTCCAATGGGTTCTGAAGGCTAGACCACTGGACCTGCAAGGTTCACTGAAGGACCCTCATGTGCAAGTGAGCTAAGGGTGAAAGGTTGATTGCTGCTGCCATTGACCCTAAGGCTCTCAGGACTAACTCCGCTGATGGGGCTGGAAATTGAAGGAGTGCTAGAACGTGAAGGGTTAAGCTGAGAAGCCTGTCTGACGTCAAGAAGGCCTTGGTCTGAAGTGTATCTATTCTGGCACCTATGAAGTCCAGGACTTGCATTGGTTGAAGGGATGATTTCTTGTAATTTATAGTGATCCCCAACTGGGAGGCTAAGAGCAGGAAGCAATCCCTGGCTGAGCAGAGTAGATGCCTGCTGGAGGCGGCAAGGAGCCAGTCGTCCAGGTAAGGAAAAACCTGTATTCCCTGAAGCCACAGGTGGGCCGTTACAGCTGCCATGACCTTGGTGAACATCCTGGGGGCTGTGGTGAGGCCGAATGGTAGGACCCTGAACTGGTAATGACTGGCCCCCAACCGAAAGCAGAGAAACCTCCTGGATCGTCTGTCCATGAGAATGTGGTAGTACACATCCTTGAGGTCTATGGAGCACATCCAGTCATTCTCCTGCAGTAGGGGGAGAAGGAATTGAAGAGTGACCATCCAGAATTTCTCCTTGGTAATGAAGAGGTTCATTGTAGAAAGGCTGAGAATTGGTCTTAAGTCCCCTTTCTTTTTTGGCACCAAAAAGAACCTGGAGTAAAAGCCTAACCCGGACTGGTCTGGGGGGATGTGCTGGATGGCTCTTTTTTCTAGCAGCTTCTTTATTTCGAAAGCTGCAGCCTCTCCTTGACTGGGTAGAACATCGGGGAGGCGCCTCGACTGAGGAGGAAGATTTATGAAGGGAATAGACTAGCCTCTGGATATTATTCGAAGCACCCTGCGATCCGTCGTGATGGACTCCCATAGTGTCAGGTGCTTCGAAAAACAACCCCCCCCCCTGACTGCCTCCAGAGAGGAGCAGTCGGGCAACCCCTCAAGGCTGCTGCGTGGGTCGATTGGAGAAAAGTTCTCGCGACCCAAAATTCTTCGGCCCCCCCTCTGCCTCTGGACCGGCATCCACCTTGTCCCCCTCTGCCTCTGAAGGACGAAGGGTCTGGAGCGTAACGGGACTGCTGAGACTTCCGGAACCACATCATCTTTTGTCCTCTCTGGTTCCTGGGAAAAGGACCTTTGAGGAGCCGAGAAACGGATTCCGACGGCAGACAGCGTCTTCCCGTCTTTCTCGCTCTGGACCAATGTATCGCGGATGGTCTTGCCAAACAGGGTAGAACCGAAGGGAGCATTCGCGAAGGATGCCTTGAAGGGTTCTGCAAAGTCGGAGCCAGGCGTGATGCCGTAAGGCGATGCCTGATCCGCTGGCTCTAGCAGCCCCCTTTGTGGCATGGTTGAATAGCCACATAGACGTGTTCGATACAGATTTTAGAGTGGTCATGCGAGTCGAGAAGGTCCGTTTGCCCTCGGCCGACATGGACTCAGGGGGAGACTCAGTGTATTCCTTCATCAGATCCCGCTGAAGCCTAATCACATGGGCCAAGTAATTCAGCGCCCTTATGGAAAAGGTGGCTGAAGCAAACATCCGCTTTCCGATGCAATCCATCGTCCGAGATTCCTTATCAGGAGGATGGACCTAGGAACTATCCTGTGCCAGTTCCTTCTTGGAAGCAGCCGCCACCACCATGGCATCTACTGGGGAACCTTTACTCCACGCTGTCCTATCCACAGGGGGACTAAGGATCTTATCTGGTCCCCTGGGGAATGGCTCTACAGTGTCCGGCTCCTTCCATGCTCTGGTAGTAATGAGGTCTACCAGGGGGTTGGCTGGAGGGAACACCCAAGAGGTAGACGGGCCTGCGTCAAACACCTCCAGAAACACAGACTCATCCGAGGAAGGCTTTTGGGCTGACCACCCCCCCTTTTAGGGTTAGCTTTTCCATAATGTCTCCAAAGGAGACGTCTTCGGGGGGTGACCTTGGGGAACCTTCCCCTTCCTCTAAATCGGTGTCCTTTCTGAGGGACTCTGGGGAGTCCAAGTGCCTCCTCTTACACTTATGTTTGTGAGGGACCTCCTCGGCGGGACTGTCCGAGGAGGGCTTACCAACAGGGTCATGTTCCTCCAGTGGAACTGACTGGGGCGTCGACGCATGCTGTCCCTGGGGCCGGATGATGGAAGACAAGCCCATCTGCGAAGGAATGGTGGCTGGATCTGTAGCACAAGCAGGGGGTCTCGAACCTCTCGAGAGAACCCTCTCCACCACGTCGAAGGCTGAAGGTGAACCGCTCTCCCTGGGTTCCATGAGCAACACCCTCAGATCTGACGTGGGGATTGGCGTCGGAGCCGAAGCGATCGGACCCAAAAGGGAAGTGTTCTCCGACCGCAACAGAGCCGAAGACACACCTACCCCCTCGGATCCGACGCACGGCTCCGAGAGCTCGGATCCGAAAAGGGATCCGACAAACTCGAGGGCATGGCCGGCGTCGAAGTAGCAACTACTGTCGGCGCTGACTCCTTGACTCTGAGACTACTCGGATCCGATGTTGGCTCAGAAGCCCGATAATGAATCGGAGAAGGAGCTATGGGGGCAAAAAAAAGGGGCCGAGCCCCCCCCAGGGGGGGGGGGGAGGCAGAAGCACTCCCATCTGCATCTGGGCTTGGAGGAAGCGACGCATCATCTGGTCCATGTCAGCGTCTGAGAGGCTTCATGTCGACCTAGAAGAGGCCGCCGCGATGACCTCGAAGATGGCCGGGGTTCCTCCTCCGGCAAGAAACATGGGGAACGGAGCCAAGAGGGGGAAAACCCGGGATTCTTCAGGGGAGAAGAGAGCTGTTTAGCCGGTGGGGCCGAGGGGGCAGAGTCAGCCCGCCGCTTGTGGCTCCTATGTTTCTCTCTATCCCTCTCTCTCTCCTCTCTTTTCTCTTAAGAGTCCTTCTCTCCCTGGGAAATGGTGGGAGGTTGAGTCCCAGCCAGGGGAGATAGCACAGCTGGCTGAACAGCCGTGGCTGGAGCCACTGAGGGAGAGAAGGAAGAAGCAGAATCCGCAGGTAAAAGACCCGCCAGGATCAGTTTGTTTCTCCTATCTCTCACAGCCCGGGGGTTAAAGGCTGCGCAGATATGGCAGCACGACGATAAACGCGCTACCTCCAGGCAACGAACGTACTGAGTGTGGCTATCGGCTGGGGAGAGTTTATGGTCACACTTAGAGCACTTGGAGAAAATGGCCTTCGGCCATAACAAAAACCATAATCACACACACTGACACACAAGAATAAGGGGAAGGGTGAATATACTAAAATTAAGCTAAGCTAATGGGTTTAAACAAACACAAACACACACCTCTCTAAATTTTCCAAAAAGTGAAGAATTTAACTAATACTCACTACCTAACCACCAGGTGCTCATAACTCATGCTTGTTAAAGCCGCGGCAAACGAGATCTGGGGACTGGAAGGAGGTAGCAGGGTATTATGGGTAAGGAAGAGGAGCTTGGAGCTCAGATCTTTAGCTTGGAAAGCTGCCGGCTCGGATCCAGGTCGGATCTGATACCCACAGGTTCCACAAGTTGCTGATCAAATAAAATTAACTACTTCAGATCTCTGGGGGATCTAAGAGTAGAACCCTGTCACAGTGGAAAAGGTTGAAAGGCATATAGAAATATTCCAATCCATGGGAATGACAAAGCATCTGTTTCCATGTCCTGACTTCAAGGAGCCCTGCAGAATAAATTATTTAGTTTGTTGTCTGTTTAAAAATATCTGTTTGAAGTATTTACCACAGCTACAGCAATTTCTGGATGACTCCAGGATGAAGTTTCCATGCATGGGAGTCTGTCTTGATCTTGCTGAGCTAGTATGCAACAAGGCTTTGCTCTAACAGAGTGTATGAAGCCCAAAGAGTCAAAATGAGCTGAACTGCTACCTCCCAAGCTGTCACAGCCATTCTGGAAAGAGGTTAGGAAATGGTAGCTCCACCATGTTTTTTTTTTATGTACCACATCACTTTAGTGTCGTCTGTGCATGTTTAGAGAAATCCTGGGTATCAGAAATAATCCAAGGCCTTCAAAGCTCTGATAGCAAACAACATCTCTGATATTTATGTGCTTCTGTCTGTCTGGAGGTCTCACAGAGCTTGCAGTTTTACCCCTTATTAAACTGTTCCCTTTGCCAGATCTGAACCATTTGTGGTGATTGACTAAAAGGGAATCATGAGGGAGAAAGGAAGACCTGAATTACATGCTATCTATTCTAACTACCATGCAATCTCCCTTTTTACAAATCCCAGAACTAGAATCTGAAAAGTCATGCAGTATAAATACCGAGTTCAGACTGATCTTTGGTACCACTTTATTTTCATCATGTGTTGTCTAGCAAAGGGGAATATGAAAATCATCACTGGCATGTATCCTATAATCTTGAGAAATTCCTTTGCTGATGCTTGGTTTAGGTTGGAGAAGCTCAGGAAGAATTGTTTGAACATCTCTATATTGTCTGGTGGAAGAAATGCTCTTCTCAAGGCTGAGTCCAACAAACATCCCAATAAATTATCCTGTGATAAAAATTAAAGTGGATTTTAAAAATAGGGTGGAAATAAAAGAAAGGGAGACATGGTTAAGAAGTAACAAGAATTATTTAGCGGGTCTGACAAATGTTAAAGTATTGCGAAATAGGGGTAATCTCATAGAAGAAGAGAAGCAACTGCAGAATGCTAAACACAAAATAAGGGACTACACCTCAATAATATGCATGAGTTTAGAAAGACTGCTGTTAAGCAACTGTTTTTTGATAATAACTGTAGAGCACAAAAACTTTTAGCACAATAACCCAGGCAACAGAAAGTAGAAATGGTTGCACCAAGCTTAGGGAGACTACAACAAGGAAGAAAAAAAGACACCCTGTAGAAGTATTAGAAATTTTGCAATATTTTGGAAATTCTATGAAAATCTGTATAAAGCAGAAAAATATGGAACTCGAGAAAAGGTACAAATGGAAATGTTTATGGAAGAATTAAATATGCCAAGGTTAAAGGTAGACAAAGCTCAATTACTAACAGAATGGGAGGAGATGAGATAACAATGGTGATGCATAACTAATCTACAGGAAAGTCCCAATGCATAGATGGTATTCCTGTAGAAGTTTGGAAGTTAGGAGAGAAAAAACTGATAAAGATCTGGAAGGTTTTGTTGAACAGTATTTCAAGAGGAGGAAAAGTACCAACATCCTGGAAAAAAGCCGTGGTAGAGGGTAAAAATCCATCGGTTCCAGCTTCATACAGGCCCATTTCAATACTAAACCACAATTATAAAGTGTTTATGTCTATAATGGATAAAAGAATGGCAAAAGTGATGTCAACATTGACAAAGATGGATCAATGTGGTTTTGAGAAGGGGAGGCAAACATTTGACAACATTAATAAAACGATGATCCAGATGAAAACAGAATGTAAGAAAATACCACTGTTGTTGGTGGGTCTTGATGCACAGAAAGCATTTGCCAGAGTAAACTCTGACTTTATGAGCAGGGCAATGGAAGTACTTGCATTCTCTGATAAAATTATAAGGTTGATTAGGAGGATATATGAGGGATCAGAGGTGAAAATTAAAGTGGGTGGGTTCCTTCCCGATAATTTCTGTTTGAGCAGAGCAACCAGGTAGGGATGTCCTCTTTCTTCTTTGTTATATGTATTATATTTAGAACGACTGGCAAAGAAAATAAGGCACTCAGAAATTCAAGAGTATTACTGGTATGTTAGTCAAGAAAAGCTGGCTCTATCTGCAAATGAAATTATTTTATACCTGATAAAACTAAAAAAAGATATTACAATGTTGTAGAATATTTTGACACAGTTTCACATCTTTTCAGGATACAAAATTAATGAAGCTAAAACAAAGGTAATAGTGGTAAATTATGTACCTACACACAAATTGGTTCAGCAATATCCATATTTATGGGGACATGACAAAATCAAGTATTTAGGAGTATGGATTAAAAATTATTCCAGTGTGGCAGCTAATAAGGATATGTGGGAAGAGACTAAACAAAAGATAATACAAAAACTGAGAAACCGGAAGTTCTGTTATGTGGATATGGAGAGTAAGATACAAAAACTAAGTGAACATGGGCATGGAGAAAGAAGATTCTGCTGATAGGGATGATGGGAAGTAGGGGTAAAGAGATCAGGCAACAGACGGCTTGAATTTACTGGAGAATTCTGGCAAAGGAACCAAGATATTGGGAGCAAATAATTAGAGATGGGAATGGTAACAGAATGGGAAGAGGCCAAGATCTTACTTGGACTGCAGGCTAGAGATTGCCTTCCCTATCAAGGATGGATATGGGAGTATAGGCAAAGTGAAAAAAATAGGGGGATGATAATGAAAAGAACAGCAATGATGGTGTTTTATTGGAATCTAGAACAGAAGCTGCTGTTAAAAAAGGGATAATTAGTAGGGCATATCAAATATTGCACAATAACTAAAGGAATTAATCAGAAAAGGTTAGAAAGGATTGGAAAGAGAGAGATTAGATAAGCACTTCACAAAGAAACAATGGATGGTATTATGTATGGCTGCCTAATATGCATCAAAAGTCTAGAAGATTTAGGAGATTTGCTTGGAAATGTTTGCATAGGTATTTTTGTATCCCAAACAGACTGCAAAGAATTTTTCCTCAGGTAGATTGAAAATCTTGGAGGTGTGATGGGGAAGAAAGAGGTAACTGGAAACATATTTTCTGGGAGTGTAATGAGTTGGCAGACCTTAAAAAGTCTCTGCAAACTACTCTACCAGAAATACTATGTGAGCAAATTGGTATAACTAAGGACATTATTTTTTGAGTTGTGATACAGAAATAGAATTGCCTAGACATAGTAAGGCCTTCCTGAGTTTAATTTTAGTGGGTAGCAAAATGGAATTATCAGAACATGGAAATCCAAGTCTAAACCAACTGTACTACACGTAGGGAACATAGTAACAAAGATAAAGCAACTGAGGTGGAATCATTAGAAAAGGGTAGCAACAAAATACATAGAAAAAATGGGAATTGTGGTAACAATACATGCAGAATAATGTTTTGGAGGAGGAATGAGGTTTAAGTGAAGCCAGCAATTGAATGAGCTTTGTAATGTTTAACTGGCACTGAATGGAAAGATTACAAGTGATATAATGCAACTAATATGTCAATATTGTTTGTTTTCATTTATATAAATGCATAATTGCCTATGTCATAAGCGATAAATTAATAAAGATGTTTCATGTTTATAAAAGATTCATATATATAATATATATATATATATATATATATATATATATATATATATATATATATATATATATATATATATAGATAGATAGATCTGCAGAAGCTGAATAGAACTACAAACAATTAGAATATCATCTAATCTGCAGTACATAAGACATTGCTACTGACATGCAAAATGCAATACTTCTCAGTACCTGATGTTAAACTGGGATTCTGGCAAATCAAGCTACATACAGTTCCAAGCTTTTTGCATTTAAAATGAGTACAAAAAGATACAGGTTCCCTAGAACTTCCACCAGGGATTTTGTCAGCAATTGAAGTATTTGGGAGTGATGTCATAAAAAAGACTGAAGGGATGGATAGTGTTGTTAATATTACTGATAATATAATGGACTGGAATTAAAAGGGAGCAGAGCAATAAATGAGCCTGACTGAATCAGTCAACAGTCTTAAGAGTGTACATACTCCAGCTGAACAAACATAACTAGGAACTTAGAGCTATACAGCTGAGACACGTGGGTAATATTTTTAAGTCTGGAAATTTGGAAACCAAATAATGAGAAGGTCACAGCTGTAGTACAGTTGCTTACACAAGAGGGTAAAGATAAGACATTTCCTGGCATGTTGCAATATCTTTCAAAGTTATTTTGAATTTATCCTGTCAAAAAAGGATAAATAAATAAAAATAAACGCTATACCATTTAGAGAATTACTGGAACACAATGTGGTACAGCACTGGCTAGATGAACAAGAAAAGAGTCGTGAATTAATTAAACATATCGTTATGAAAACATCTACACTGAAATATTTCAATGTGAATGAGCTAATTACATTAAAAGTTGATTTTAGTAAAGTTGGTACAGTGATTCAGGAGCAGGAGAAACTAGCTGCTTGTCTGACAAGAGCATTTATTGACTGTTAGAAAAGATATGCCTGAATTCAAAAGGAAATACCTGCAACAGCATGTGGTTATTAGAGGTTTAATCAGTATTTTATATGGGGAGGAGAGTTAAGAGTTACCATAAACCATTAAAGAGTATAGTTAAAAAGCTTTTGCACAAGGCATCACCAAGGTTGCAAAAAAAGTATTGTGTCTACAAAAAAATGGACTTGAGAGTAAATCATAATTCAGGAGGGCAGATGCATAAAGTGTCTATAATGAGTCATTTGACTGGCCAAACTACAATCACCCACAGCAGAAAATAAAGCTTAAAGAGTTTCAGAAAGTATTAAGAAACATTCAGAAATTAAAATATTAAAACATATTGCAATGAAGGGTTGGCCAGAAGAGAAAAGTGCTATCAAGGAAGAAACACAGTCTTTTCATTTAAAGAACAGATTAGCTGCCTATAAGGTCTATTTTTCAAACCAAAGTCATAACTCAAAATTAGATTAGAAAAGAGATGCTAGAAACAGTGCGTGTTTCACTTGAGAAAGTCAAATATGGAGAAAGAGCAAGTGATATGTTACTTTGACCAGGAATGACTATGCAAATAGAAAAATAAGTTTTGTACTTACAATAATGTTCCATGTGTGTTGTTCATCTCGCCCTTTATTCTCAATGATGGGCTGGATCCGATCCATCAGATCCGTCTGGGTCATTTTCCAAGCTCAAGGTCCTCACCAAAGCTTGTGGACCTCCTTCTTTACCCATAATGCAACCCCCTAGCTTCCTCAGATCTTGTCTGCCCTACCAGTCTCATAGAGAAAATATACATATGTATACAGATGTATATGTATATATATATATATATATATATATATATATATATATATATATATATATATATTTCGCGTAAGTATGCCTATTGCCGAGCCGAGGCTGTACTATGGTGCCGGTAAGGAAAATTTCCCTTTTCCCCACTGTAGTGTGGTCTTGGAGGGAGAATATTAAAGCAGGGGGTGTGTGGGGGGCACAGCACCCCTGCTAAAATGTTAATGTAGTGTTTTTTTTTTTGTAACACGCTTTAACGAAAGCGCTTTTTCGATGAAAGCGCTTTCGTTAAAGTGTGTTCGGTTATTATGGATTTGGACGTTTGCTCATTCAAGCAAACATCCTAGATCCATATACATATATATATATATATATATATATATATATATATATATATATATATCCTTCAAAATATACACAAGACAATGAATTCTGTGGCTATATAGACCTCTAGCATTCATTTTGTGCTACTCAGTTTCCCAGGACTATAGGCAGGGGGAGTATGGAAGGAAGGTTGTGAGAATGAAGGGTGAGATGAACAGCACACATGGAACGCTATGGTAAGTACAGAACTTCTTTATGTGATGTTGTCAATCTTTGCTTTATTCTCACTGACGGGACCACGTCCCAAGCAACCTGACTCTTGAGTGGCTCATAAGTTCACAGATTAATACTAAGCTAACTGCCCTTGCGAGCCATTTTAAGCCTAGCCAATTATCCCTTGTGAGATTCAAACCCTGCACCTTGTGTTTGTAAAGCATGGGAGAATATTCCTCAGAACCATAGAACTGAAAGAGGCTCTACTCCTAGAGGCCAAATTCACTTTGTAATGAGTAATAAAGGTATGAAGTTTTGCCCAAGTTGCTTAGTACAGATGATATCCAGTGGTAATCTAGCTTTAAAAGCTGCAGACGTGGATACACACCTTATGGAGTGAGCTTTAATAGTATTTAGAAGTGGTCTTTTTTTAATTATAAATGTAAGATACACATACTGTAAGCTATTTAGATAAAGTGACTTTTGTGACTGGTTGACCTTTTTTATTATCAGAATAACAGACGAAGAGCTGATCTGACTTTCTAATTTCACAGGTTCTATTTAAGTAGAAATGTAACTGCCTATGAACATCTAGGAGATGCAGTGAATATTCTCCTTTATTTTGGAAGGTTGGGAAGAAAACAGGTAGCCTATCTACCACAAGATCCAGGTACAAATTCTTAGTTTTAGCACTTGAATTTGCTTATTCGTGCTCAGCACTTGTTCAGAACTTGCTGTTAGCACTAAATAAGCCACCTAGAGGAAAACAGTTTTTGTACTTACTTTCCTCTCTTGCTTAGAGAAAAACAGCTCTTATACTCGCTTTCCTCGCAGGAAAGTAGTTTTCTATTCAGGCATGTCCAAGGGTCAGCTCCCAGTGTTCTCTCCTGTCTATATGATGAATCTGGGCATCTTGGGGCAATGTAGCCAGACAACCCTCTCCTCCTACCACCCAACACAACCTGTGAGAGATGCACTTATCTAACCAAACTGGAGGTAAAGCTCTCTCCAACCAAGGCTGAACTTGACAGTCAAGAGGAGAAGGTAAACACTTGCACCACACCACACTCATCACATAGTCACACTAAACCTACACCACCAAACTCCACACATAGAAACACAAAAACATTCACAGAGGCTCTCAATAATAATCTGCTAAAGCAACAGAGACCTCCAAAGCAGAAAGGAAAGCAACCTCCACCCCCCCGCCAGCACAACCCAAATGATACATAGCCCACAGACTCAGTGTGCAAATAAACCACAGGTCATAAAGCAAAACAATGTACCCAACACACTAGTCATAGGTGACTCTATAGTCAGGCACACTGATGTCCCACTCACCAGGCTAAACAAGGAGAAGGTTACTGTCAGCTGCCTGTCGGGTGCCAGGATCTGCCACATAACCCACGTACTCAGGTCACTCCACTACAAGTACAAATATGACTCTGTCATTGTCCATGCTGGCGTGAATGACCTGAGATGTACCTACCTGGATGACATGGAAGAGCTCTCCAATCTTGTAGCCCAGGCAGATATGATCCCAGCCCTGAGTAGCATCCTGCCATCGCCCAGAATGATACCGCAGTACAAGGACAAAATGATTGACTTCAACAATTGGCGAAGCTTCTGGTGTCATTCTAAGGGGATCCAGTATCTGTTTGCCTGGGACGACATGGTCGACAGACCACGATGCTTTGCCAGAGATGGCCTGCATCTGTCGCCCCTGGGATTCCGGATACTGGCTAAGGGCCTTGCTGCCCCTATAGTGCCTTTTTTTTAGGCAAGGTTCAAATGACAAATTCACCACCATAACAGGAACAGGCAAGCAAAAACTGAGGGTAATGCTACTCAGTGCTAGAAGTCTAAACCTCAATGCACTCACTCGAGGCACTCCTTAAAATGGAGAACATTGATATCTGTGCAGTGATTAAAACCTGGTTCAAGGCTCTAGAGAGCACCCCTGCATTACCAGGCTATAACTCATACCACACTTTTCGGCCATCTAACCTGGACCAGAACACCAAAGGCGGAGGTGTGTCCATATTCATTAAGGATATCCACACCTCCAGGCTAGTTGCGCAGCATAATGCATCCGAGGTTATCCAAGTGCAACTAACTCTGGGCAAAACTGCAATCCAAATTGTAGCTTGCTACAGATCCCCCACCATGCCCCAGGATTCCAACTCCTTTTTTCTTGGTATACTAGAAAATATTAGGGTTCAACCAAACACCCTAATAATGGGCGATTTCAACTACCCCACCATTAACTGGGAAAACTACTCATGTACCAACTCCTTTGCTCAAGGCTTTCTGGAATTCATAAATTCCAATGCCCTGGATCAACTTATCCACACCCCCACCAGGGGCAACAATATCCAAGACCTAGTCATTACCAAAATGAGTGACTGGTGTTCCACAATTGAAGTCAACTCTTCATTGCTCAGATCCGACCATAAGATAATCACCCTAGATATCCGCATCCTGCCCCCACCCACCATTAAGGAAACCACAGTAAAAAATTTCTCCAAAGCCAACTTCATGCTTCTTAAGACAGAAGTGGCAAACTTCATGACACCCATGCAGATGGACAATACAGTTACGACTACTGAATCCTACATAAATGCACTCTATAAGCACTTATACGAGTGCATGGATCGTACTATCCCAAACAGAACCAAGACGCTATCCTCCAAAAAAAGGAAGCCAATCTGGTGGTCCCCTGCCATAAACAAACTGTACAACAGAAGGAAGAAACTGTTGCAAAAGAGAGTAAAATCCCATGAGTAGAGGAGCTCCCTGGTCAGCCTCAGTAAGAAGCTGAGATTCCTTATAAAATCTTCCAAAGCTTTATGCAGGTAAAAGCTCCACTCCCTAAAACCAAAAACACTGCATCCATGGGACTGGACAACATCCCAGACTGCATTTTACACGAACTTCAGAAAGAACTGGCTCCCCACCTAAGCACCATGTTCAATCATAGTCTCAAGTCAGGCTTTGTGCCCACTGAATGGCACACAGCAACAGTTATCCCGCTCCACAAAGGGGGAGCCATCACTGATCCTGGAAACTATTGTCCTATTAGCCTGACGAGCCTGGTCTGCAAGGCCATGGAACGTATCATCATGGAACTCATAAACAAAGACATCGATAACCTCCAAACTCTGGACCCCACCCAGTTCAGGTTTGTGAAAGGCAGATCATGCCTTCTGAACCTGATTGACTTCTTTGAGGCAGTCACCAAAGCCGTAGACGAGGGTAAGGTGGTTCACAACAGGCTATCTTGACCTCGCCAAGGCTTTCGACACCATAACCCATTCTGGAATTATAGCTAAACTCACTAACCTAGGTATAAATCCCTACGTCACAAGATGGGTTGCCACCTGGCTCGCTTACAGAACTCACACTGCAAACGTTGCAGACTCCAAATCTGACTTCAAGCCAGTGACAAGTGGAATACCACAGGGTTGAGTCCTGGGAGCTCTCCTGTTCGTCTACTTCTCTGAAGTACAGGCTAACACAGAAGGCCTCTGGCTAACGAAGTTCGCAGATGCCTGCAAACTAGAGCCATAGTCGACTCCCCAAATGATGTGGACATCCTACAGAAGGGCCTCACTCAGACAGATGCCTGGTGTCAGAGGCATGGCCTCAAGCTGAATGCCAAAGAGTGCATTGTCATCCCCTTTATGTAAAAACTCTGTACCCATGAACTACCACATAAACGGCAGTCTACTTAACACCGAATGTGTGATAAGAGACCTTGGGACCCAGGTGGACAGTACTCTCTCCTTTGATAATCACATCGCCACAGTAGTCAGGAAATCCTTCTATGTGGCACACCTTATCACAAAAGGGTTCTCATCCAGGAAAAAAAGGTCATTGTTCCCCTCTACACAGCACTTATTAGACCCATTATAGAGTACAACGCCCCTTTTGGAATGTACCTCACAAGACATCTGCAGCAGCTGGAAAGGCCACAGAAGTACCTCACAAAGAGGATTACTGGCCTCAAACAGATGTCCTACACTGACCGTCTCAAAAAACTCCAGCTTTACTCTGTAGCATATCGCCTACTCCGAGGAGATCTTTGAATAACATGTAAAGCTATGTTAAACCCAGAGCTGCTGGACATGCTACACCTAAAGAAATCCCAATCTCTCCGAGCTACATGCTCTAGGGACCTAAACCTTGTCACCACAATAAACAGGACATGCTGGAGGGATAGATTCCTGTCCCAGAGACTTCCTATACTCTGGAACAAGCTACCCATCTATGTCAAGCAAAGATCCTCATTAGCACTCTAAGAAAAATCTTGATGAGTGGATGGGAAATAGGAAATACACCCCAGGATCACTTCTGTGGCTCTGCTCGACAGGGGCACAGGAAATTAACTTTAATTGAGTGGCATAAGCCAGGGAACCTTGTTGGCTAGGCTTACTTAGACACTTGGGCCGATAGCCTAGTACCTACCTATGAACTGGCAGCTCTATAGATTGGTTGAGGTTACTTTCCGACACAACCTTCGGTAGAAAAGAGAGATTAGTGCATAAAGAAACTCAGTCTTTATGAAAAAATAGGTATGGGGCCTTGGCTGAAAAAGCTTGTAATTCAGAAACTTTTCTGGCTGAAGTAATACCCACTAAAAGGAGTGTTTTCCAGGAGCCATATTTCAAGTCACATGTTGCAGATGGTTGAAAGGGGGGACAGATGATGTTAAGACAAAATGAAATTGAGATCCCAGGGGGGTGCTGGATTTTTATATGGTGGTCTTATCATAGTAGTTCCTTTCAAAAAAGCTTTACAAAGTCTGTGCGACATGATTCCAGAACCATTTTCTCCTATATGGAAATTGGAAATTGCTGCCAACTGGACTCTAATAGTGGCTGCAGCAGCTCTTTCATTGAAAAGTTTTGCCAAAAATTCTAGAATAGAATGTATAGGCACAGAAAAGGGGTCTATCTGATTACTGTTGTCCCATGTAACAAATCTCTGCCATTTGTTTGACTGAAGAGGAAATGAGAGGAAACCTGGAGATCAAGGGAACTGGAGCAGCCAAGCTGTTAGCTTAAGATTGTCCAGGTTGGGATGAACTCTCCCTGACGGGTGAGTCAGAAGGTCTGGAGCAGGGTCCAGAATCCATGGTTCATCCTGAAGATGAAACTGAAGAAAGGGGAACCAGATTTGATGAGGCCAATAGCGGGCAATCAGGATTATTGTTGTCTCCAACAAACTTGCTTTCCTGCAAAAACTTGGGAATTAGAAGGATAGGAGGAAAGGCATAAAGAAGTCCAGCTGGCCAATCATGAACAAGTGCATCCCTTGGGCAAAGTAGTCGTTGCATTTGGCATTGGTGGGCAATGCAGAGAGATCTCGGCAAGGCTGGCCTCATTTCCGGAAGATTTCTTTCGTAACTTTCTGATTGAGGGACCAGTTGTGTGGCCCTAGTATGGCCCTGCTCAATTTGTCTGCAATCATGTTGCATTTCCCTGGGATGTGCATTGCTATCAGAAGGCAGTTGGAAGCCCACTGCCAGATCCTCAGAGCTTCCCAACAATGGGGTAAGATCTGGTTCCCACGGTTTGTTTATGTACCTGATTACAGACATGTCCAACTGGATTGCTATTGTTCCTAGAGGGAGAGTGTCTTGAAATGTTTGCAACGCTAAAAGCACCTCCCTCATCTATAGGATGTTTATGTGCAAGTGAGCCTCATGTTCCTGCCAGATGCCTTGGACTTTCTTCCCTAGATAATGCCCCCCCCCCCACCTTATCTGGGAAGCGTCCGTGGTCACTGTGGCCTGGGGTTGAGGGGGGGTGAAGTGACAGCCTTGAGATACTACTGGGGAATAAATCCACCATTGGAGATCCTTTTTGCAAGTCTTGGTTATCATAATTTTGTGAGACACTGGAAGTTCCAAGATTGACCATTGTGTGGAAAGTAACCATTGAAGTATTCTCATATGAAGATGCTAGGGGAATGACTACTGTTGACGCAGGCATCTTCCCCAGTACCTGAAGAACCAGTTTTGCAGAGGCTCGTGTCTTTCTGATTAAAAGTCTTACATAATGGTGGAGATCATCTACACTGTCTTGTGGGAGTCTTGCTAGTAGTATAGAAATGTTTTTTTCTCTGCTCCTATGAAGACTAACCTTTGACATGGCTCTAGACCAGATTTTTCATAGTTTACGGTAATACCTATGGAGGAACATAGTTCTAGGGTGTAGTCCCTGGCTTGTAGCAGAAGACACCTAGTTGGGGCGGTTATGGGCCAGTCATCCAGTCATGGAAACATGCAGAATACTCTGCGTCTTAGGTGAGCCACCACTATTGCCATGCAATTGGTGAACACTCTGGGGGTTGTAGTGAGACCAAAGGGCACAGCTCAAAACTGGAAGTGACTGGCTCCCAGCTGAAAGTGCAAGAACCTCCTGGATCGCCTTTCCATTCGAATGTGGTAGCACACATCCTGAAGGTCTACAGAGCACATCCAATTGTCTTTTTCCAGGAATGGAAGTGTCGAGTGCAGTGTCACCATCTGGAACTTGGTCTTTTTTACAGACTTGTTTAGATTGCTGAAGTCCAAAATGGGTCTCCAGTCCCCTGTTTTCTTTGGAACTAAAAATAATCTTGATTAAGTTCCAGGTTTTCTCTGGTCTGCGGGGACTTCTTGGATGACTCTTTCTTAGCAACTTCTGGATTTCTAATGTTGCTTGTTCATTTTGACTGGGTGGAACGTCTGGAACTGACTTGTTTACGGGAGCAGCGAAGGAGAAAGGAATGATACATCCTCTGGATATTTTGTTCTGCACCCCTTTGTCATTTGTTATCCTTTGCCAGTTTTCGTGGTGTACAGACAATCGACTCTTGACTGCCTCCAGAGGTGAGCAATTGGGCACTCCTTCAGGAGTGCTGGAAGGGTCTACTAAAGAATGATTCTCTGGAGCCCTGATTTTGCAGGTCTCCCCTGCCACGAGGGCAGCGTCTTCCATTACTGCCCCCCCCCCCCACTTCTAAGGGAACTTTCACCCTGTGTGTCTTGGAAAGATCTCTGAGATTTTCTGAACACCTCTTCCCACTTCCTCTCTGACCTTTGGGAAATAGTGTAGTAGGTGTAGAAAAACTTACTCAAATGGCAGAGAAGGTCTCACCTTCTTGTTCACACCTGGCGAGAGTTTCCTTTACTTTAGGCCCAAAAAGAGAAAGCCGTCAAAAGGGGCATTCACAAAGGTAGACTTGATGGACTCCGTGAAACTGCAAAGATGCATCCAGCCCTGCCTTCTTGGAGAGATGTCTGAACCCGCTGCCCTACTCATTCCATCTGCTGCATAAGATATGAGCCTCATTGACAAGTTAACAACTGAATTTAGGGTGGTGAGCTGAGCATTGACTTTATCTGCCGCTGCATCAGCTACAGCTCCTTGGAGACAGTCTGACAGTTCCTTTAACAGGTCTCCCTGCAATCTAGTGAAGTGGGTAAGACAATTCAGTGACCGTAAAGTAAAGTTTGCTTTCGAAAAGACATGCTTCCCATACCTAGCCATGGCCCTGGAATCCTTATTTGGAGGATGGATAGAGGAACTGGTCTCAGAAAGCTCCTTTTCAGTGGCCGCCGCACAACCATGGCATCAAATGCTACACCTTTTGTCAAAAAGTTCTTGTCCTTAAGGGCTGTAATATATTTATTTGACCTCCTAGGAGTAGGCTATATGGTGTCTGAGGTCTCCCAAGCCTTCTGAGAGATTAATTCAATAAGCTGATCGAAGGAGGGGTCACCCAAGAGGTTGAAGAGTGAGACCCAAAGGCCTACAGGTAAACCGACTACTCGGCCGAAGGAAAGGTGGACTGCCAGTCACCTCTCTGCTTTTAAGATTTCCAGGATGTCTCCAAAAGAGACATCTTCAGGAGGTAACTGTGGGAACCCTTCTGTTTTATCGAGGTTGGTACCACATGTGATGGACTCCTCTGGGGAGTCAAGATGCTTCCTCTTGCATGTCCTCTTCTGAGGGACCTCCATAGTGGGATATTCTTGGGAGGTTTCAGAAGGGGGAGTCCCGTGCTGGACATCCTGAGACCTAGTGTCTCTGGGGACCTGTGGAGAGGGTGGGTGAGAAAACAAAGACACCTGGAGAGAACTGGGAGGAAGATCTGAGGGAGATTGTGTTGCAGACTGAGAGGTAGTCAGAACCCTCCTCTTAACTTCAAAGGCAGGCTGCCCCTGCTTCGAAGAACTCCCCGGATCAACAAACGCGTGGTTGGAGCCAATGGAACCTCTGGAGCAGCAGACAGAGGTTCCAAAGCAGAGGTAGGAGCTGAAATCACGTGTGCCAAGGCCCCCAGAGGCAGAGTTTGATCTGTTGAGATCCGAACTGGCTCTGCGGACCCGACCGGAGAGTGTTGGCACCCAGAGGTCTATTGCTCTGACTGGGCAGAAATACTCAGGGCAGATGGCTGATCTGAAGGGACTACGGGTCCCAGACACTATACAAACACAACCTGGATGTCAGAATCTCCCAGCTCCACAGCCAAAGGATGGATCGGAGGAGGAGCAGGTGCAAGTGGGAAGGATGTGTCTGATCCAATTTCTTTGGGCTCGGATCCAACAATAATTTGGCTAAGGCCAGTGTCTTTAACAGTCTCTCCACCACCCTATCCACATCTTCATCAGAAAGTCTCCTGGTAGACCAGGTAGAGAGGGTAGCTGACCTTGATCTTGATAGAAAAGGTGATGGGAGCCAAGAGTGGACTGGTTCCAGGGAAGGTGATCGGCTCCTATATCTAAACTCAGAAGATATGGTCGACTTCGGAGCAGAGGTTTCTTGTTGCTCCGAAGAAGCCTTGGATCTGACTTGAGTTGTCTGCTCCGTTATTTCCTCTGGAGTCGACAGCTTGGGAGCTTTCTGCTTCTGCTCCAAAGAGGATCTCGGCTCCGAAGAAGCTCGTTTTTGTAGCTTATCCAACTTGTCAGATTTTGCTGAGCAAGAAAATTCTGGTAATATAGCCTCAGAAAAAGGGGTCTTAATTGGACCTTTTAGAATAAGTGTATTCTTGCACTCCATCCATGGCAGATGGAGCATGATTCCTGTAAATGAAGAGGCCCCAAGCAATACACACATAAGGTGTGCGAATCACAAAGGGGCATCTTTTTTCCATATTTCTCACATTTTTTGAAGCCCAAAAGCTTCCCTTCTTGCTTTTGAGACATACCTGAAACTCGAAAAATAACAGAAGAAGAATAAGAGGAACACAGCACACACACACACACAAAAACACTCGGAACAGTCCTCTAACTCAAACGGACTGAAAAACTGAAAGGAAAGAGAGAGATTTTTCTTTTTAAATGATAGAAAAGGTGGGAAAAGTACTTCCTCTAATTTAAACAGACATTAGTTATATGACCTCTAACTTAAACGTACATTAACAACTAAGTAAAAGGAGAAAAAGACTCACAAACACTCATTTAAGGGTATTAGATTAAGAAAAGGGTTTTTAAAACTATGGAAGGTCAGAAAAACTATAGTACTAAGAACAGAAATATGAAAACACTTAGCCCAGAGCTGCTAAATAACCTATTCACTGTCAGGCAAACAAGATCTGGGGAAGCTAGGGGGGTGCTTTATGGGTAAAGAAGGAGGCCCACAAGTTTTGCTGAAGACCTCGAGCTTGGAAAATGGCTAAAAATGATCTGATGGATCGGATCTGACCCATCAGTGAGAATAAAGGCGAGACTGAAAACATCACATCATGTACTTCAAATCTCTGTTAAGTTTAATGCCTTTCACAACAAATCCACAAAAAACATGATGTCTTACTTAATTCTATGAAAGGTATGGAGTAAAACTGGCAGATATTTCTTCCAGTATGAAAAAAGTTTCATGAACTTGTGAAACTGATAGATAACCACAAATCATTCTGCAATTACTGCACTGAATGTCATATTGGTAAAATGTGGGATTCATGTACATTATGTACTTACCAGAACATCAAATTCAGTAGATATTGTAAAGGGTACTGAAAAGCCTTGGACTGGTCACCAAAAAAGCCCTACACTTGGCAACAATCATTTCCTTTCCGGTTTGAGTCCCTCCCATTCCCTCACTTTGCTGGCTCTCTAAACTGAGGGATGCCTTCCTGAAGCAAGCATAACTGGAAATGCTAACAAATGAATCTTATCAGGAAAATGTCAAAAGTGTGAAATAATTAGAGGCCACTGGAGCTCCTCAGAGTCCCTTCAAGATTGAAATTTGGCTGGGGGATAGGTGGGCTGGCTGTTTCTAGTGTCCAGAAAAATACCAACTAAATCTATTGTTCTGGTAAGAACATAACTTAAGTATTTAGAATGGTATTATCCTCACATTAGGAAACTTTACACAGTACACCTTTGGAAGTAGTAAAACAAAATACCTTGGAAAGTGGAAGCCCCAAAGGCGGCTGCAGATCTAGACTAAGTATTCAGACTGTAGTGATGTGCAAAAGTATGCAAGGCAGACCATGTGGATGCAGCACAAGTTTCATCCTGGAGTAAGTTTCTAAGGAATGCTGTAGAAGTAGTCTGAGCTTTGACAAACAGTGCCCTAGATCTGAAGGATCTGTTGCTGGAAGAATAGCAGAATGTGACAGAATCTAACAACCATTTTGCTAATGGCAGTTTGTTACTTTTTGGCCTTTTTCCTTTCTAGAGAAGAAACTCAACAGTTAATCATCTTTTCTAAATCTTTGCTCTTTTTGAGACAGAATCTAAGTTGTCTCTGTACATCTAAGCAGTGAAATCTATATTTGAAAAATTGGAAACAAATACTGGTAAGTGAGCTGATTGATTCAAACTGGCATGTATCACAACTTCTGGCGTATAGTAGGGATTTAGGGATTAGTCCTTAGATATTCACAGCCTTTGTGAAATACCAGATAAGGATATTTGGAAAATAGTGCATGCAACTCTTAAATTCTTCTAGCTGAAGTGATTGCATCAAGGAAGAGGGTTTTCCATGACAAAATCTTCAGATCAGTTGTACAGACAGGCTCAAAAGGAAGTAAAGTAAATTTTTTTAGAATGAAAGTCTGAACCCAGGAGAGAGAGGAGATGTGTTGGTGGTCTGGGATAAAGTATTTCTTTCAGAAAAGCTTTACAAAGATAATGAAGAATAATGAAATCCTACATGAAAGTAGAAAACTGCTGCCAAATGTACATTGATGGAATCATTCTAGTTCCCTTTTGAAAGAGTTCTCACAGAAAGGATTAAAACAGAGGAATAGGAGCCTGAAAAGTATCAATGTTATGCTTGCCTACCCATATGGAGAACTTGGTCTATCTTCCTCTGTACATTTTCCTTGTTGAAGATTTTTGAGAGGTTATAAGTAAATCCTTCATATTTGCTGGGAGGAACGGATCCCTGGCTGTTATTGGAACTGGAAAAATCATGCAATTCATCAAAAGGTCTGAATGTCCAGATGAGGCTGGCTGGATATGTGAGGCAAAAACTAAGGATGCCTTGGGAAAAGAAGGGGGGCTCTTCTTCTGAGATGAAGACATAACAGGCAGAACCAAATCTGATGTGCGCAAAGACGGCTATGAGAATGACCTTACCCTTATATATCCTGGCTTTCTGAAGGCATCTAGATATGATGGGTATAATGGGGAGAATGCATACAGGAGCCATGGGTGACAAATATGGGTTAATGTGTCTCTTGGGGAAATCTCTAATAAGGTACAATGGAGAAGAAGCTGTTGTATCTTGCTTTGGAAAGTATAGCAAAAAGACTGCACCAAAGAACTCCTGATTTGCAGAAGATTATGTGAGTTACTGAACTGCTGAGAGATCGTTCATGAGGGAACAAACTCTTTCTGCTTATCCTATCTGCTATTACACTGGTGTTTGTCCCTATGATGTGCACTGCTTTGAGAAAGTATTGTGAAGATACAGCCTATACCCATACCCATACAGCTTCTTCACAAAGTGGGTAAGAAATAAGAATGGGTTCCTTCCTACTTGCTGATGTATCATACCACTGCTACACTGTTAAGACTGGATAAAGTCTGCACCTTAGTCAAGGGGGTGTTGGAGGACCTGCGATGCTAGGAAGACATTTCTCACCTATAATACAGTTACTGTTGATGTCCCTTGGACTGTCCTGTTCAAGTAATGCCACCCATTCCATTAAGAATGCATCCATGGTTGTGGGTATTGGCTGGACAAATGGAGTTTCAGAGGCAAGGTTATCTGGAGTTGTCTGGAATTGTCCACCAGGACAAGTGTTGCTTGCAGGCTTTTGACAATTTTATCATTTTTGTCATTAGGTTAGTAACTTAGTCATACTGGACTCTAGGTGTCCACATTAGTACTCTCAAGTGCATTTTGTTACAAGGAACAGCTTGAATGGATGCTGCCATAAGGCCTAGTACTCTCAGAAACATTGTGGCATCTGAGGATTGGGTTCTGTATGAGACACCTTACTGCCTGAATAATTGCAAATCTTCTACTCAGTTATATGATAGTTAACTGCTTTGTTGTGTCTGACTGGCAACCTATGAATATCAGGAACTGAGAAGGTTGCAGTTGCGATTTTAGTAGGTTTACTGAATTCCCAAGGACAGGCATAACTGAATTTAGTACTGTCTTGCTAAACTTGTTTTTGTCCATTGTAGCAGTAGCACTGAACTAAAAGTCTAGGTAAGGGAAAATGTTTATTCCCAGAAGATGCATGTAAGTGCCTGGAACCACAGCAAATTCCTGTTCAGTCTTACTATACTGATATGTGGGTGAGTGTCCTCATGCTCCAAACAGTATGTCCAGTCTTTTGCTTGCAAGCATAGCAGGATGAATTGCACAGTGACCATCCAGAATGACTCTTCCTTCATGTATTGGTTTAGATGGCCGAGGTCTAAGATGGGTCTGAAGTCTTGAGTCTTTTTGGGCACTAAGAAGAACCTTTAGTAAAATCTGGATCCTCCCTGGTCTGGTAAGACTTCCTGGATGACTCTCATTTGAAAGAGGAATGTCATCTCCTGTTCCGCCACCCTTTTCTGATGGGGTTGTATTGTACATGGATGGGAGAGTTGGTATTTAGGCTCTGTTAACAGTTGTATTGAGTAGACCCCACCCGATATTATTTTCCTAATGCAACTGTCTTGCATGATGAACAGCAATGTAAAAGGGACCAGGGACAGATATCCCTGACTGCCTCCAGCGTTGGAGAGTTGGGCAATGGTTTAAGGTTGATACTGCCTATGTCAGGAACAGGAGCCGCAAAACCTTTCCTTGTGTGGACCATAGAAGCTCCTTCAGCTACAGGACCTCTTTAGAAAAGCTGATGATTCTGGGGCTGTGAGACTTAAGATTTGCAAAACCAGAGGTTCTTGGTAACGTTCTGATTCCTCTGAAAGGATCTTTGCTGGGCTGAAAACCTGACCCCCAACAGCTGTGAGCATCTGCCCTCTCATTCATTTTGTTATAAGTAACCTTTCACCTTCTGCCCAAACAAGGATGATCTGTCAAATAGGACATTGATGAATGCCTCCTTAAAGTGTTCTGTCATTCCAGTTAAGTGAAGCCAGGCCTCACGCCACACTGAGATGCCTGAACCCACCAATCTAGCTGCTTCACCTGCTGTGTTAGGTAACAATATCATAGACAACAAAGTGATGGAGTTGGTGGCCATTTGGGTCTCCAACTGTTGCAGAGATCCTCAGTGCGCCATAGCTTCGAGTTTCTATAGCCTTATTCGTCAGGTCCTTATGAAATCTAGTTATATGCTGCAAGCAATTTAATGCCCTGATTATAAATTACTCAATGCAAATATACACTCTTCAGCCTATCCATCACCTGAGACTCTTTGCTAGATGGATGAAAGGGTTGAACTTCCTCTGGGCCCTACTTCTTGGAGAATCCATAAAAGGTTTCTTACAGTGGGGCCTATACTTCCGGGGTGGGGGTGGAGGGTCTGGAAAACTCTGCCTGATTTGAGGGTGGGGTTGGGGTTGGGCTGAAACACTCTGTCTGATTTGAGGGGGAGAGGGGTCAAGTTCTATAATGTCTGACTCTCTCCGGGCTCTAGAATAGACCATATCTATTAACTTGTTTTATTGGGGTACTACTGAGGCTACTGGATGTGAGGACCTGTAAACCTCCTATGGGATCTCTTTTTCCTCTAGGCACTGAGGGTAAATAGAGAACACTAAAAGCGGAGCCTTCACAAAAACTGACATCATCTGGTCCCTATCAAGCTGGATAGGGCTTCAAAGAAATCTTGAGGAGCAGGAGGAAGCAGCTAATACTGGTCTAGAAGACATAAAGCAGGACAACTCCTGCACTGAGAAGAAGCTTGTTACCGTCTTCCTCAGAGCAGGGTCTGTATTCCTCATGGAAAACTGTCATGATACAGAGGCAGGATGTACAGGAGTGGAGATCACTGAAAGTTCTGGTGGGATGGAGAAGTAGCGGAAATCCTGGAAACCTTAGCTGGGGAGAGCTTTTCAAGTATGGAAGGCTCACAGTTTTTGATCCTCCATTTCTTCTTCTTCTCGTGTCTTTGGGAAAGTTCCATCTCAGGTTCTTTATCAATCTCTCCTTTTTCTTAAGGCTTTTTTTTTCTTTTGCAGTCTTTTAAGTACAAGGTTCCTCCTGTACAGGAGATTTCTGGAGCTAAAATGTTTGCATATGGAACAGTTGGCAACTAGATGCCCAACCCCCAAGGCAAACAAACAATACACAGCAAATTGCGGATCTAGGAGCAGGATTTCCATTGTCTAATCTAGGAACTAAAAGCAACAACACAATATCCTAATAACCTAACCAATCCACAGGAAAACCTAAGTACTATAAAACACACAATTACCTAAATGTCTGAATGATCTTCAGGAAGAGAGAAAGGAAGGATATATCTTTGCTCGCTTTTTAATTCTTTTAATAGGGAAGGGGTTTAAGGGGAGAAAATATAAACTGAAAAGGACATTGTTCTGGGCTACAGTACTGCCGAAAATTATTAATGACTAGAAAAACTACCATTGATAAAATAATAGATAAATTAACTTATCTTTTCTCAAAAAAGTAGATAAGAAAACCCATAATACTCAAGCTGGTTTGGCGCTATTGCTACAGTGAAACTGTCTCTGCAATGAGATCTGGAGAGTCAGCAGGGAGCAGCGCGGTGGTGGTGGTGGTGGTGGGGGGTGGTCACAAGCTGGCAAGAGACTGGTTATTGCTGAGTGAACAGAACCTTCACTGAACTGTCTAAGGGTTTCCACTGTTCGGATAATACCAACTTAAATCAAACATTGTTAAGCCAAACAACTGTCTGCAGTATACTAATACAGAGTTTAAAACTTTTTTTCATGGAAACTGGAGTCCCAGCATATTTTTTCAGGTCATATATATGCACAGTCAAATGGACAAAATGGCTGAAGTGCAAAAACTGTAAATCACTTAATGAAGAACTTGCAGATCAGTAACAAAATCAGCTCCCTATTAAAATGTCAACACTTGGAATGGCAAGTGTTGAAACTCCAAAAAAAGAAAACACTGGATAAGAGCAAAATTTGAAAATTGCTCTTCTCCTTTAAACTTATTTTTTTGAAGGGGTAGGCAAGCCCCCCATGCCTCTGAACTTATATATACCAACTGCAAAATTGCCATACCTCAGAGAAAATGGAATATTCTGAGAAATGGCATCTCAGACTTAGTATATGTAAATCCAATTTTCTCCATACTTTGGAAACTTGCTCTATCTGGTCCCGACATTTCAAATGGTTACCAAGAAAATCACTTAACTTTAATGGAATACAAAAATATTCCACAGCAAGGCAGTGGTCTGATGCTGGTTCAAACTGTTTATGGGTCACAGACTAAAGAACAAAAATTCCTAGGTTTACTTCACTACTGTCTGCTCTGTGTAGAAGTCACCTTATGCACAAAAATGGGATTGGTCACAAGGACACATTATCCTTATGAAAGTTTTCCAAAAAATATTTCAACTCCAGCTATGTGACTGGTTCAAAATTTTTCTGACACAAAGTACAGATTCCAAAGTTGGGCAGGATCCCTGACTGAAGGAAGGATAAGAAAAGCACCTCCAAGGAAGGCCTTACAAACTTTCAAGGGGGCAGGAGACAAAGAATTAGCCCCTTGGTGGTAGTCAGAAATCATGGTTAGGTTCACTCTGATAGAAGGATAACTTAATCCAGTATAAAAAAAATTGTGACACTCAATCTAGTAGAGGTGGCAAAGAATTAGTAAAGAGAGGTAAGCCTTTTCTAACAGCCTACCAAATGAACATATCCATTTACATTGATACAATTTTCTGTTGTTGGGTCTCTTGGCAAAAGTACAGAACTGCACCACCATGCCAAGGTAAGAAGGGTCCCTGGCCTTTAATGAAAGTGGACTAAAACAATGATGTAAAATACAGTAAGTGAAAGTCTGGATGACGTTTGCTGGACAGGTGAGTCAAAAGGGTTTTGAGGACTTCAGGTGTAAATGCTTGTCCAGAAGATAAAGCCAAAGCAAATGTAAACAAACCTGTCAAAGTCATAACGGGGCTATTAGAATGACCCTGACCTTGGTAGGTCTGGCTTTTTGAATACATTTTGGGATTGGTGGAAATGGGGAAAAGCAAAAAGAAGCCCTGACAGCCATTTTTGATAGACAGCATCCCTGGGATGTTCACCTGAATGAGAGTTGAAAGAGCAGAAGCTGCTGTATTTAACACCTGATAGGGAGGCAAACATGTTTCAAACAGGGTTCTTGCAGTGACGAAAGAGCTTCCCCATGAAAGACTGACTGAGGGGCCAACTGAGACAGTCCATGCCAATAGAATGAGCTGCTCACTGTATCATGCAGCAGCCCAGTGAAGCAATTGTTGAGTGACGTCTCCGATGTCCTAAAAAGAAGTATGGATTGGTGGGACTGAATTTAGAAAGCCTCAAGCTGAATTGTTTTGAAAACAGACCAGAAAAAAAAAAAAAAAATATGCCGACTTTTTTCCTTTTTCTTACTCAGAGGTCAGAACTCCATGCATACGCATTTATGAAGTTCTGTGTGTCCTGAGAAAAAAGGCAGATTTTATTTATTTATTTGACATTTATTTACTGGAAAAGTTTGAGTGTGATAAGATCCATTTTCAGCAGAGGCCTGGAGAGAAAAGCTCCACGCTGACATAATACGGTTACAGTTAAATAAAACTATTACAACATCTAATACAGAAGAATGACATATTAACTAAGTAAAAATTCAGCTTCAGTTCTTAGAGTGTTAACCTATATATACACAATGCAAATACTTGGACAGCTACAATAAGCGGATAAAGAACACTGTCAATAGATAAAGTATTCACAAGCTGCAATTCACACAGATGACATTTAACATACTGAGTACACTCTTTAGAACACAGATGACAAGATACTACAGCCTAGGCAAAAATATATTTAATCTTTGTCTAAGAAATTTATTTTACTAATTCCTTCTCTCTGAACATAGTCAACGCATGCTGATGATGGAAAGAGGGAGGGATTAGTTCAGCCTGGGATACTTTAGGAGCAGAGCTATGTTCTATTTAGGTAGTCTTCTACTAGTAATTTGAAGTTGGAGAGGTTAAAAGTAAATCTAATTTGCAGAGGAATAGAATTTCATTTTTAGTGACAAGAGTATGAGCAGAGCATTTGGCCAGAGAATTTGTGAGGTTAATCTGTGCTGAGAAGATGTTGCTAATTAAATCAAAGTAAATGGGCATGCCTTCGTTGAAGGTTGGGCGTCAAGTTGGCACCTCAGTGTTTTGTAAAAATCTACTGCCAATCATTAGCGGACCGGAGTTCCGCTGTGGCAACCCCTTACCGGGAAAAAGCCGAAAGACAACAAAAAAGTCTATTAGGATGATAAGAGTGGCAAACAGGAGTAAAAGCAAGGGAGTCATCGGATTTGTGAATAATGTGTGTGGAGATAAGCTGTATATAATATAAGTGGTGAGGTACTTTGAGCCAGTTCAGCCTTAAGTGCACTACAGTAGTGACTGTGGTATTGTTTGTTGGTGACAAATTTTGCAGCATTATTATAGCATGCTTCCAGCTTATTTTTAACTGTAGCCTGAAGATTGATTAAGATGGATACACTGTATAAGACAGATGAGAGGAGGCAGTTAGTTGCAAGAGTGGTTTTGGTGGTGTTGCTAAGGAAGTTTTAATATCTGTAGAGCACTCAATTTTTGGTGAGCCTTTTTTATGTTATTTTGAATATGCAGGTCAAACTGAAAATATTAGCTTACAAAAAATACTGTCAGTTCTCTTCTTTTTTTGAATGGGGAGGGGGTGCAGCCCAGCAGTCAGTACCATGAGCTGCCCTTGATGCATCCCCAGCCTTAAAAAATCTTGTGAATCAGATCTCACAAGCCCATTCATTTCCTGCTTCTTAGTGCCATAAAGCCTTGGGACTGATGGCAGCACCTATTTACATGGTTTCAGATGCTAAGTATTACATGAGAGTATTGCAGTGGACCATAAAAGTTCAGTATCGCCAGCTGGCAAATCCCATGTTGCAACTGGTAAAAGCAGTAAAGATTTGCAAACTTCACTTGAACTTAACTCTAGACATTCCTGTTGTAGTCCCCACACATGTAGTGTCTGCCAGCACGGCTACCTTTGCCTTCAGTTGAAGGACACTGTCAAGATAGCCTGAGTATGGTCACAATCAGTGACCAGTGTACATGTAAGCATTTTAGAGATGAAGTGAGTTCTTACTCTCTAGGCCTTTCAAAACTCCCTTTCTCTAGGCTGTGGTTTGCTATATTAACAAGCAGGGAGTGAGTCTGTCTTACACACACTGTCAATAAAGGAGGAAGATATGAGAATGGGCACTGTCCAAAAAATATTTTCAATAGCCAGTCATATCCGGGAAGCAAGATGGGTTCAGTAGTTGTCTACTAATGGGCAGGAAAATGCGAATAAGTGATTTTTTTCAGCCAGTAAGCCAGGCCAACATGTTAGGAAGCATGTAATTCAAGTATTTAAGAGAGAGAGTGTGTGTGTGTGTGTGTGTGTGTGTGTGTGTGTGTGTGTGTGTGTGTGTGTGTGTGTGTGTGTGTATCTATGTATATGTGTGAGTGCATATTTTTCAATTGTGCCTGATTTTGCCACATTTAATTTGCACTTTACTCATCTGATTTTCTGGTAAATCACTGATAACAGTCAGACACAGTAAAGCAAAATATTAGACCTTTATTATTATTCAGAAAATACATGTCTTTTTAATACCTTTATTGAATTATCACTTATGACATAGGCAAATAAAAATGTATGTAAAAGAAAATAAACCATATTAACATGTTCATAGTTTCAAACAATATATATCACATATATTCTTCTGTACAATTATCATCAATCCAATATTACATAAATTGCTATAGGCTCCATACGTTTGGGAATGATCCTTTCTACTTTGTGTTGCCTAAGTCATTGTGCTAAAAGTTTATGTGCTCTGGAGTTATTATCAAAACAGTTTCTTAAAAGCAATCTTTCTAAACTCATGCACATTATCCAGATACTCCTTTATTTTCTCTTTAGCACTCCACAGTTGTGCTTCTTCTTTTTCTGTGAGATTCCCCTTATTCTGCAATACTTTATCTTTTGTCAGCCCCTCTAAATAATCCTTTTTAATTCTTAACAATATCCCTGTTTCTTTTACTTCTAACCTATTTTTAAATTCCACTTTCATTTTATCCCACTCACTATTAACACATTCTGAAGAAATTTCTATCTTCTTTAAGAACTTTTGAGTAATTTCCATTACACATCCCTCTTTTTTAATGGGTAGGTAAGGGAGCACCAGTATCTCATTTTTACTTCATTACCCTGCATTTTTATCATAGTTGTTATTACTCCATGAGCTTAAACAGTTATTGGATGTGTGTTGAAGTTTTCAAATAATTGCATATGTTTCTGTGAAATATAATTTCTGTCTAGTCTAGCCAAGTTATTATACCTTGGGGAAAATATGTAAATTCTCTTTGAGTTCCTACAACAGAATTCATGTCTTACATGCCAAATATTTTAATACATTTCTTCAGAAATCTACCTTCTTTTGTTATATTTTTCCTTCCCTTCTAGGTCCCCCAAATATAGCCTCACTGTTGCAAATCAAGTTCCATTCCCAACCTGAGCTAATTATTTCTTCCAAAATTTGCTTAAGCTCCATAAAAGGAGTTTTAGGTGGAATATAAACACATGCCAGTGTAATCCTCTTCCCTTGTCAGTAACCCCTTACTACCACAAATCTTGCATTATTATCTTGTTTTTCCTGTTCTCTCACCATTGAGGCTCCTCTAGCAATTAGTATAAGTAATCTCCTTTTCCTTTGTCCCTTATATTCTTCTGAATATCCATCCTGAAATCCTTTCTTTATCAAATACACATGTTCACTTCTTTCCATATGTGTCTCCTGCAGCACTGCTATTCGTCCTCAGCATTTCTTAATATACTCCAATACTCTTATTTTGTCAATACCCATGAGACCATTCACATTCAGAAATAATATGGAGATTGCAGCCATTATGATAAGAAGTTATTATACCCACCCATTACAGATGACAACTTTTTTAAATGTTTATTTTCAGTTTTTTTGTTACATGCACCCACTAATGTTTGGCAGGCTGATCCTTTATGCAGCTGCTTTTTGTCATCTACATTTGAATCTATGCCAAATTTTACAAGACTTTTTGTTTTAATGAAAACCCTCAAAAACACCCCCCAGAGCAGCACCATAGCCTATTAACTTAAATCAAGCACACAAGACTATGTACATCTTCAAATAGTGACGTTTATAATTCCTGATAGGAACAATTGTTCCAAATCGACAGCTGCACACACACACATTGCCTAACCTAAAATTAAGGTTATCCATGCTAAGAAGCATGTAACATCCTGTTCTCCTGCTTACACTAATTGCTGCCTGTTCTTCTTTTATCCTTACTCCCCTCCCAGATGTGAAAAACAGCTTATATTGTTTCAGAAAATATTAACATTTTAGCCTTAAAAAGTGCTCTGTCTTTTACTGCCTATCATTAAGCTTGTCTCCATGCAAACATAAAAACAATGTACAGCTGTCCTCAGCTGCAGACGTCTCAATTCACACTGAACATTTATTTGATAAAGGACAACTTTTTATTACATTATGTGTGCTCTTATCTACTTGCTTACACAACAAAACTTGTTATAAGATTAAGCCAAGAGCCTTGATTCAGGCATCCACCTTATAAATGTAAGATACAACATAACAGCTCTACATGTATTATAATCTGTGCACTTTTACACTCCAAGATTACAGCATATTAACTTAAACATGCTTTTATTTAGCCTTTCTTTGTTTTTTGTTTTTTTACATTGTAATGCCCATGTTTCTTAAAACTAAAAAAAGATGAAAAAAGGCATTTGTTTACTTTAGTATCTTTATCATCAATATTAAGAACAAAAATGTTTTACTTACAGTTAATTTTTCCTCCTTTTCCTTTAGTGTTCTTCTAAACATTATTGACATGTGGGTGTATGCTTTTTGGTCCCCCACAACTTTAACAAAGTCAACAACAGTCCACCCTTTCCACTTTTTTGTAGAGGCATATTTCACAAATGTGACTGTATGTTTATAATCTCACATTTATTCACTAATTTAGTGCTGTTGGTCTTCTTCCTGTGCATCTCCATCTCTCAATCCCAAACTCTGGTTCAAGTCCAAGATACCCCCGATTCTTCTAGTCAAGTCTCATGCTTTTTATCGTCTCTCAAGTATTTTCCTTTGGAACTCTGGAAAAGATTTCACTGGCAAAATCTCTCTATGAACTTTATTATAAGAAGAATGTGAAGCACAGTCTCCTTCTGTTTGATGGTCTACTTTTTGTTGGAGAAACCTTTGTATATCCTTAGCATGCTCTGCATCAAAAATTACTTTGTTCCTAAAGGAAAAAATATTCTTAGGACAACTGTCTCCAGTTTTTAATACTTTCCCTCCTGTTACAGTTTGTCAGGATCAACTTTTCTGCTGGTATGACTGCTGCTTTACTAATACAGGTCTTGGCTGCTTTCTCATGGCCAGGATTGGAGCATAAACTCAAAGTGCCCTTTTAATTAATGAATCCTGCTGTGGAATACCAGTCCAGTTGCTTACTTCTGCTTTCATAAAATTAATACAGTCTGCTCCTTCCAGCTTCTCTGATGTAGCAGAAAATCTCAGCTGGGGCTGATGTTAGAACTGAAAGGACTGGCTCCTGAACTGAACCTGAGAGACTGACCCCAACCATCCCGGTCAAACCACTATTCTCCCCTGACGATAAAACTTGGGTCTTCAAACCTGAAGGCTGAAAAGCTGACCTCAGCAACATCTGCAACAGTCCAGGAAAATAGGCCAATACCTACAACAACAACAGCACCTTCACCAAGACTGAGCCCCAGGACTGAAGTTACCCCCATGTTAATGACATCAACACCGAAAGTACTGATGCTGATGGCAAGCTCAATATCAAGGTGCCCAACACTGACAGCTGTGGGTAAGATATCAGAACGTCAGCAGGTGTGCATAACCCTAAATATGTCAGTTCAGGTGTATGTGGATCAGTATTCAGCCTCACCTCAACACCAGCCTTTAAGCTGACCACTGAGGAGAACTAACAGATAGGAACAGAAACTTCACAAGGAGGAGTGGCCTCTGATTGCTACAGTATCTTGATGTAAAGATTTGTCAGTAAACAGCTGGATCTTACTTGAAGCCTGGCATTAGGAACTGTTAGCACACAAGAAGTCATAAATCTCAGAGGCCTAAGGAACTGCCTTGTTAAGAACTCATTCCTTTTTGCTAGCTTTGTCATAGTTGAGAGTACTTAGGATGCCTTGCGATAACAAGCTCCAACTTTGACAGCTGCTTCCCAGATGTGTTAAGAGCTGATGAACTGAATGCAGATCTTTGACTCAATTTTTTTCTTAATCATTCTCTTCAAAACATTCACTTTCATCTGAGATAGGTATTGTACATTTTGGAAATTAGTATAAAAACACACAAACAAAAAATCTAAATTCATTTGTTGACATGTTATCATGTTTCCTCTCAAAAGTGTTTAAGATAAAAAATACTTACTCCACCACAATTTGGCATTTCACATACAAATGATGCTACTGGGGCAGGAGGTACAATATGGTGTTGAGATTCTGCCTCATAAGGTAGTTCTAGAGCAGAAGGTAGCAGGTCTGAAGACTTCTGTGCTCTACACTCATTGTCTTTTTCTGATTTTCTCTCAACTTCAGGCTCATCATCTTCCAAACCCTCATCAACATTACACACCTGTCATGTATTAATGACACAAAATTGGTTTAATTATACGGCAAAAAAACTAACGAGATAGCATAATGAAATAATACTACTATTGACAATGCTACATTCACTTTAATTTAAGGAAATTAGTTAAGAGAATCAGGTATCTGGTTTGCAGCCACAGTTTACCCAATGTACTCTACAGCTAGTGCAGTCAAAACACATTTCTTTGTGAAGTATGAAAAAATGAGCAAAAGAAGAGAAGCATTTCTGCTGACTGTAGCATTACAAAAATCTCTTAAAAGTTGCAAATCACTGACTTGTGGAACTGCTATTTGCACGA
Organism: Protopterus annectens; assembly: GCF_019279795.1. NCBI lineage: Eukaryota > Metazoa > Chordata > Ceratodontiformes > Protopteridae > Protopterus > Protopterus annectens. The sequence goes on from NC_056725.1 coordinate 613,833,804, forward strand.
AGCCAGTGTTGCCCTATCTTATGTTTTTGACATACTTGCTTTTTAAAATTCTACACCTTTTCCCATCCTACAACAGTCCATCAGAAAAGAAGAAAACTCTACTACATCTTGAAAACTTATGTTACATACTATGAGCTACAGTTTTGAAAATGGTATTTCTGGGGTTCATGCATATTACATAACATGCCCTTCAACAACATAAAAGCAATTATTCTCAGTGTTCAACAATACATTTAATACGTGAAAAAACGAAGACCAACTCGGCTATACACAGTAACAGGAAAAAACGTTTTGAAGTTATTTATTTTATTTTTTCACAATTATCGTAATTCATACAGAAAAAGATAGCTTCCTTTATTGGGAGCGTTGTTTTTGGGACTCCTCCCACTTGTTATCTTAACAACTTAACGAAGTTTATCATTTTGAGCTTTTGCCAGCATTTACTAACTTAACGCTAGTGTACAATGTATTGCCTTTAGCCATGACAATGTAACATACACAGAGTAGGAGATGTTATAGCAGTAGGACTATTTTAAAACATTGAATATAACGTCTCACTGCTACATTTAAAATGTGCATGTATTGGTTGCATTATTGTGATGCCCTGTTATTATTATGTTTTACATCAATTATATTGAGAAGTGAATGTAATGCATTTGAAACAACAGTTGGCGAACATGTAGCCTTTAAGTTCAGTTCCTGTATTTTTAAATGCACAGAAATTACTTAACTAATTGATTCAATTTACTTAATGAATTTAAGAGGGTTTTTACTATTTAAACAAGTGGATTTTCAACTGTCAGTGTTTTGTCTGAAGAAGTTCGGGCACTAGTCTGAACGAAAAACACCAAGAGTGTGTTTTACGTTTATTGTTTTAATAAAAGTTTTGCTGGTTTTATAACTTCGTGAATATTTATTCGCAGCAGTGTGCCTCGTATGCACTAGTGGTACCAACGGTTTTTCCTGTTACAATACATTTAATACAACACATACTGTAGAACTCCAAACAATATAACAGAGTTTTATTGTAATATGTACCTCATGTCAAGTGGGCATCCAGTTTAGTTGATAACTGCAGGGTATGATACCCGTGGGTTTTTATATATATATATATATATATTTTTTTTTTTGTAAACAATCTCTAGTACAGTAGCCAGTGCAAACCTCATACATGGTGCACTACATATGTGGTGGCAAATTAACTGACCATTAATTCTTTACTTATGGATAAACTGATTTTTGCTTATTGTTAAATTAAACTATTTCTCTTTCTTACATACAAATCTGTTGGTCAGCCAGCACCTACATTTAAAATAAAAAGTTATGTCTTACCATAACTTGGCATCTGTGTTGTCTTCCTTCGTTCATCCTCATGACAGGGTCTCGAATCTGACCCTCAAATCTGGCTTGGCCACATTTCACAGACTTGGATGTGACTCTCAAGCTCTTCCTTCAAACCAACAATGCCCTTTAGTCATCCATCTATCTCAGATCGAGTTGGCCAAATCCAGACATGCCACATTCAGCTATCAAAGATCGATAGAAGAGGCTCAGACATATGACGAGAGTCCTGAGATTATCCAAGTTTCTCAAGAAGAAAGGCAGGGGAGGTGGTTGGGTGAGAAAGTGAGGATGAACGAAGGAAGACAACATAGATGCCAAGTTATGGTAAGACATAACTTATCAATCTGATGTTGTCTCCTTCATTCCTCCTCACAATAGGGTCAGAGTCCCCCTATACATGAACCTTGGGTGGCCCTCATGGAAGGATATGCAGGAGCACCATCGAACCAAAGGTGGCCCTGCTCCTGGGAGTAACATCCAATTTGTAGTGCGACACAAAGGTGTGATTGCTAGACCACGAAGTTGCAACACAAATGTCATCAACAGAGGTTCTAGCATAGAAAGCTGAGGAAGTAGCCATAGATCTGGTATAATGCACTCTAGGAAGTTTTGGTAACTGCGACCCTTTGGATGAATAAATGAAAGAAATGCTACCTGAAATCCATTTTGACAAGCTAATTTTCAATACCGCTTGTCCAAGTCTATTCGAAGAGAAGGCTAAACAAAAAGCTGATCACACTTTCTGTAGTTTGATCCCATGTAGATAAAAACAGAGCTGTCTATGAATGTCTAGAAGGTGAAGAACATACTCCCCTTTGTTAGAAAAATTGTGAAAGAACACTAACAGAAAACAATATCAAGCAGTCCATACAACTGCATCTACTTTAGGCATAAAGGATGGATTAGTGCATAAGGCTATACTCTATCTTTATGGAACAAAATGTAAGGAGGTTTAGAAGATAAAGCTTGAAGCTCAGAAGTCCTCTTGGGAGAAGTCACGGCCACCAAGGCCGTTTTCCAGGACAGAAATTTCATGTCACAACTAGCCGGAAGTTCAAAGGGGCCCTATGTCAACACCTGCAGCATAAAAGTAAGGTCCCATGGGGGAGAAGGATCCCTAATTGGGGGCCTTAATAAGAATACAACCTTCATGAAAGATTTACACAATCTGAATGTGAACAAGGAATGTGTTTGGCTTGCAGTGTGAAAATTACAAATAGGGGCTAACTGGAACTTAATAGTGGAAAAGCTAGCACCCTCTTTAAAAAGGGTACTGTGAAACCGTAACACGTCTAAAACAGGTACTGAGAAAAGATCAATGCACCTGTTTGTGGCCCAAACAACAAAGTTGTTCCACTTGCCATTATAAACTTTCTTAGTGGAAGTTTTTTGTGATGCCAAAAGAATTTTTCGGACTGGGGACTGAAGCCTGGACTGTCTCATCAAGGTTGGAAGTGGAGAAACCAAGTGGTTAGTTTCAGGGTTCGAAGATTTGGGTGTTGTATTCCTGACAGGTGAGAAAGGAGGTCGTGAGTGGGCTCCAGTACTCAAGGAGGATACTTCAGATGAGAACAGAGGGAGGAGAACCACACTTGGTGAGGCCATAAAGGAACAATGAGGATGACTGAACTCTTCAATCTGCTTGCCTTCTGTAGAAATTTGAGGATGAGCAGGAGAGGAGGGTATGCATACAGAAGACCCAGAGGGTCAATTGTGGACTACAGTATTCCTTGGGGACTCCCCCGGAGGGATCAGAGAGAAGAACTTGCTGCATTTGTTGTTGAGGGGAGAGGCAAAGAGGTCACAGCAAGGTTGACCCCAACTGCTGAAGATCACGTTCGCTACTGACTGACCACTCGTGTGGAATCAGGAGTGATGTGCTGAGTCTGACTGCCAGATTGCTGGTTTTCCCTGGGCTATGCGTTGCAATTAGAAGTCAGTCTAAAGATATCGGCCACTCCTACCCTCTCACAGCCTCCCTGCACAGGGGATAAGAACATGTTCCTCCTTGCTTGTTGATATACCATACACCTGACATATTGTCAGCATGTATTGCAATAGTCCCCAAAGGGGAACATCCTGAAAGGCTTGCAATGTGAGGGCAGCTCTCATCTCTAGGACATCGATAAGCAACTTCATCTTGTGAGGCAACCACGTGCCTTGGACCATCTTCCCACTGTAATGCCCCCTCCACCTGAACTGGGTAGCATCCGTGGTCACGGTGGCTATTGGGGGATTGTTCACAAAAGGTCTGCTGAGAATAGCACTGTCTGACTGAATCAACCAACTGACATGACTCCTGCAGATGGAAGTCAATTTGATGTGAAGGGAAAAGGGCTGAGACAGGATAGACCATTGACTGGTAAGTGTCCACTGTAGAACCTGCATGAAAAACCTGGCTAGTGGTACTAACAGGATAGCTGCAGACATGGACTCCAGGACCTGCAGGATCAGTCGAGCTGTGGAGGCTTGTAGTGCTAACAGCTGTTTTACCTGATTCCTTAAAATGGCTACTCAGTGAAGAAGAAGAGAAGCTATCTGATCCTTTGTGTTGAGTTGTGTATCTATGAACTCTAGATTCTGAAACGGAATAAGATTGGACTTGCTCATGTTTATAGTGATGCCCAGGGTGTGCGCTAACTGGAGTAAATAGTCCCTGGCTTGGATTAGTTGATGCCTCATGGAAGCGGTTAGGACACAATCGTCTAAATATGGAAACACTTGGAATCTCTTGAACCTCAGGTGAGCGGCTACCACTGCCATGCATATGGTGAACATCCAGGGGGCTGTGGTAAGTCTAAAGGGCAGTGGGCTGAACTGGTAGTGACTGGTTCCCAGCCGGAAGTACAGATATCTCCTGGAGTGCCTGTTTACTTTGATGTTTCAGTATGTGTCCTTGAGATCTACAGATTATATCCAGTCATCTTTGTCAACAGTGTCAGATTGGACTGAACCGTAACCATTCGGAATATCTCTTTCTTTTGGTATTCGTTTAACTTGTGAAGATCCAGAATGGGTCTTAGGTCCCCCATCTTTTTCGGCCCTAAAAAAGAAGCAGGAGTAGGTTCTGAATCCTCTGTTTGGGACCTCGTGGATGACTCTTTATTGCAACAGCTATTGAATTTCCTGTGCTGTCTGTTCCCATTGACTGAGTGGCATGTTGGGAAGGCCTTTGGATTTCAGAAGTGGAAGGAAAAAGGGAATATAATAACCTCTGGATATCATGCTTAGCACTAAATGGTTTTGAGTCAATTGGGTCCAGGCTTCAGGGTGTAAAGCTAATCATCCCCCAACTGTCTCCAGAGATGGATAGCCGGGAAGCACTTCAGGAGTGCTGGTAAGACATATCGGGATGGGGTTCCCTAAAGCCCAGGTTCTGCGAACCCCCTCTGCCTCTGGGGTGGCATCTACCATCATACCCTCCTCCTCCTCTGCCTCTAGAGGAGGGTTCTCCACACGGGTCCTGGAATGGCCCTTGGGACTTGCAGAACCACATTTTCTTACCCCCACACTGTTTCCTGAGAAAGGACTCTGGGGTATAGAAAAGAGTCTTTCTGTCCTTCTCACTGCAGGTAAGACTTTCTAGCCAACGGGCCAAAAAGAGAGGAGCCATCGTAAGGGGCATTAATAAATGACGCCTTAAAGGGCTCCACAAAATCACATAGCCTCATTAAGGCATTTCTCCTTAGGGAAAGGCCTGAACCAGCTGCTCATGAGGTGCCCTCAGTGGTGTGGGAGATTAACTTCATTGAAGAGTTAGCAATAGACAAAAGAGTGGTCAGCTTGGGAGAAACTTTCTTAAATTCCTCCCCAGCCATGGACTCTGACAGGGAAGCTGACAGTTCGTTGATATGATCTCTCTTAAGCTGGGTGAAATGAGCCAGATAGTTTAACAACCTCAGCGCGACAGTTGCTGAGGCATAAACGCTCTTCCAATTCTGTCCAATGGTCTAGACTCCTTGTTTGCTGGATGGACATTGGCAGTCTCCTCTGCCAGCTCTTTTTTGGTGGCCACTGCTACCACGACAGCATCAACTACAGGACCCTTACTTCAGTTCTTCCTATCTGCAGGGGGTACAAGAAACCTATCGGTCCACTTGGGTATTGGCTTGATGGTGTCCAGTTCCTTCCATGCATGGTGAGATACTAAATCTACCAACAAATCCGATGGCGGGGGTAATCCAGGAAGTAGATGGACCCGTCCCAAATGCCTCCAAGAGAACTGACTCCTCAGAGGAAAAAGGTTGGGCAGACCACCCACCTTTTTGCTTCAGGATCTCTAAAATGTCTCCAAAGGAGACATCTTTAGGTGGGGATCAGAAGGATCCTTCCCTCTCATCGAAGTCAATATCCTTGGTTAAAGACTCCACGGATGAGTGCATCTGCCTCTTTTTATACATCTTCTTCCGAGGGACTTCCTCAGGTAGATACTCTGGGGAAGTATCGGAAGAAGGGATCCCTCGTGAGTGTAGGGAAATCTTGGAGGCTGCTTGGGATGGGAAGACTTGTGGCAGGACGACCGTGAGAAAGGCCTGGATCTGATGGAGGTACAAGGGCAGTTTAAGGAATTTGTGTGGTCGAACCTCCAACCCAGGAGAAAACCCTCTCTACTATCTGGAAGGCCAAAGGACCAGGACAAGCCCTCTCCACGTCCTCTGAAGCCTAAACTACTGAGGAAAAATGGCTAGGACTCACCCCGGATCCCGGATCCCCAGAAGGGATCGGACCCGAGCTATTGAGTGCCGAAGCTCCTAAGGGAAGGGATGGCTCTGAAAAAGACGGAGATGATCCCAGTCCCCAGGACCCAACACCGATGCCACAGCTACGAGACTCACTCTGCTCTAAAGGGGCCTGAATAGGGCTAGTCAAGGGCATCCTCAGTGTAGAAGAAGAGCTTCCTCTGTGCCATGTCTGACAAACACGGAAATCCTAAATCTCATGGCTCTGAAGCAGAGGACAGAACAGAGAAGGAGTCCTGATGGGGAGACCAGGGTAGCTCATGGATCCGACGGGTTGGAGCCGAGAATACCCCCTTCTGGATCTGGGCCTTAAGAAACCTCATTATATTCCTGTCCATGTCCACCTCGGACCAGCTTGAGGACCTGGAAGAAGCTGACAAGAGAGGCCAGGAGTGCTGTGACTTGGAGGACAGGCTAGGAGACTTTATCAAGGTCCTAGGATCTGAAGTCGGAGCCGATGAAGGTGTCAGGGAAATGGTAATAATCTCCCCTGGATCCAAGTAGACAGTAGGATCCAGGCAGGGAGCTGGAAGGAGTTGAATCAGCAGATTTCTTGGGCATCTTAAGCTCGAGAGAGTCCCGTGGGGAGGCAGGGAGTGACCTCTTTTTAGACTCCTTAGCAGAAGTAGTGGAAGAAGTCATCAAGGAAGGGGTCTGAGCCTCAGCCGAGGTAGGAAGAAAGCCCCTAAGAATGTGTTTGTTCCTTCTGTCGGTAAAACCCGAGGATTAAAGACACCGCAGATAGAACATTCAGCTTTTAGATGCTCGGCGCCCAGGCTGTACACACACTCCTTGAGGGCATGCTGATTTTATGCCCACAAGATGTGCACCGTTTGAAGCCAGGAACTGTTTTTTCAGCCATAACATAATACAGCCTGCCAAAACCAACTAAGAGAAAAAAAGGCAAGCTAACTTGAACTGAAACTACCACAGTCAAGCAGACAGCAAAGGTAAGAGTTTTACCATAATTACAGGTAAGTAATAGTAAATTTAACACAAAATTAACAGATTTAACTACTATGCACTAAACTAATCTAAGCTTTTTTTTTTTAAATAGGAACAAAGAGAATGCACTCACGCACACACAAACCCACACTCTAGAAAGAAGAGGGAGGAAAAAATAAAGCAAAAGGCACTTACAATTTTAAGAGAAGCTATTTGAAATGCTAACCACTCTTGAGAGTGTGAAATCCGTGTTTGACTCGCTGAAGCGGCAAACTAGTTCTGAGGTAGATGGGTGGATGAAGGGTATTGTGGATATGAGGGAGAAGCTTAAGAGTCGGATCCAAGTCTGTGAAATGTGGCCAAGCCAGATCTGAGACCTTATTGTGAGGAGGAATGAAGGAGACAACATCAGATCAAGTCATTTATCTGCATTCATCACTTCCAGTGAATAGCTCTAGGACACCTTTTAGATAGTGCCATATTGTTTCCCTTTGTACTTTATATTATCACCATTTAACATAATCTTTACTTATTTCTACGGTATCTACTTTTTTCCCACTCAGCAATAGGTCTTCTTGTTGCCTAAGCTCGTTCATTATAGTTTTCACATTATCCAGCTTTGGGATGTCCAACAACATCCATTTTCTTATCATCACCTTAGAAAGTAGCCATAATAATGAAACCAATTCCTTACTAGGGACAAGGCTAATTGGCTTCCATATGTAGTTTAATAAATACACTGTTTCAGCTGTCTCCCAGCTATTCCTCAATATCTTTTCAACCAAACAGTTCATATCACAAATTAAAACTGCCCATCTTGCTACAGCCCTAAAATTATGTCTACAGTCCTCCAATACTGTCTCCTGACATCTCCAACAATATTCATTTGCTGTAAGGGAATATCTTGTTCAGTTTATTCAGGGTGTAAAAAGACTTATGTACATGCTTTCATCCAAATATTTGAAATTTTCTTGCCTTGGTTACTTTTAATGGTATCCCATACATTTCCAACAAAGACCTGTCAGTCTTATTATATTTAACTGTCTCTCCCACGTAGATACCAGTTCCTTCCTAGTACTTTCCTTTTTAGTATCAAGCAGGGTCTAATATATTCTGCTTATTAGCCTAATTCTAGTACACTGATGTCCCCTTGCCTCCTGTAATATTTAAACCAGTACTAGCTCCCCTTTTTACTGTCTGTTCATCATAGTTTTACAGTACACTCAGAAGGCCTGACATTTGCATCCAGCTATTGTGGGAGAATCCATATTCCTCCCTTATGTCCTCCCACATAATCTCTTTATCTCTTTTCCTTACTTGCTCCCAACAGAATATGTTCTTACTTCTCTGCCACCAGTCCTTGCAGTGGATGTATCCATTTGAAGAGGAGGTTTCTCTTCTCCAGCTGGCGACAATTCAAACACCCTTTACTTGCCTGCTTTCTTTATAACTTTTCTCTATCATGTTTTTAAACCAATACATAATTATCCTTTCCTTTTCTAGCCCTCAACACTGTTCGAATTCTCATTTTTTTTAACTATTTTGTCTTCTTCTGCTCATTCAAACCTAGTTCTTTCCAGTTGGCAAACTATGTCTTAGCTTGTAAATAGCATGCATCCTTAGCTGTGTGGCTGTGCACAAAACTCCAAAAGGTTTGACAACGTTAACCCTCCTTCATCGCTGGAATAGTTGCTGACAGAAGAAACTAGGAAGGCCTTCTCCTTAGATGAGTACTTTGAAATTGGCTTTAAGCGTGTGTGTTCCTCACTACTGTCTGCCTTTGAATCCCCTTACAATTACGTGTAGCTGGTTGTTACACTTGTTTCTTGTACCTTTTCACTTGTGGCTGACTAAAGTGTGTTTTTACATTAAGAAGACTGGAACTGCAATTCCAGTGGGAGGAGAAAGGTAGCCTGGTCTGTTCAAGTTGGAAACAGCATAAGGAGGCTTAAAGTGAGAATTACTTGTAGCTAGTTACTTGTTTCCTATACCTTTTAACTTTTGGCAACTTAAGTGTGTTTTTACATTAAAAAAGCTGGGACTGCAATTCTGGTGGGAGTAGAAAGGTCAGTCCGAACAGGGAAACACACAAGGGAGATTAAAGTGACAATTACTTGATATAACTAGTTGGTAAGTTTTCACTTTTGGCTAACCAAAGTGTGTGTTTTTACATTATGAAGAATGGGACTGCTATTCTAGTGGCAGTAGTAAAGTTGAGAAACACATAGGGAGGCTTAAAGTGAGATTGTTTCATCAGCCAGATGGATTTTTATTGACTTAAATGAGTTAATCTACACTCAAGAGCTACTTTTGCTCTTGTTTTATATTAAGAAGTTCCAGGATCGTCCATCTTGTGATAGAAGGTGTTTACCTGGTCTCTCTGAGTTAACCAGCACTCCAAAGAGCTTAAAGTGTAGTCATTTATTGGCCAGAGGGCTTGGGGGTTAGTTTTCAGCTTTTTCTGTTCACTATACATTATGCACACTTTTGCAGAGTTGTTCACTGCTCAGTGGTGGTTAGAAGTACTCTGTATAGTAGGAAACCTATAAAGTTAGTACTTATGATATTAACCAATAACAAATAACAAAGAAAAGCTCTGCATGGAACTAAGTTTAGGGTAGTTAGATACTGTCACACAGCACTAAGATTATAGCACTATCTAAAATCTACTTTTACTCTAGGCACTCGGGTGACGCATGTAAAACCAAGACACTAAAACATAATAGCACAACCCTAACACAGGTCCTGACATCTTGGATTTGCACTTTCCTAATGTCTCTGTGGCCAGTTTGGTAGATATGGACATCTTGAGACAACGTAGAAGTTGTCTCATGTACTCAGACAAACTCTTAATCCTTAAAGAAATTAACACAGTATGCGAGAGATGTACATACATAACTTCCTTGTTGGTAAAAATCTCACTTACAAACAAGGCTGTCAAAAACACACACACACACTACAAACTTCACACATACCACTCACCACACACATAGACCTTCTTATGCTCAAGCATTAAAAAAAAAAAAACTCTCCGTACCTCAAAGACCTCCTACGCCATCAAACTGCAACACTCACCCTCACTAATCAGTAAAGCACACACCAAAAACACCTAACACTACACATAAGCCTACACCCAATGATTCCTAAAGAACAAAGTACATAAGGCAAGCAAACACTTTACCTAGTACTCTTGTCATAAGGGATTTTATTGTACAACACACATATACTACTCTCACCAGGTTGTACAAGGAGAAGATAACAGTTGCCTATCTGGACCTACGATTAACAATATTATGCATGCAACAGGTACCAATATGACGCTATCATAGTTCATGTGGGTGTAAATTACCTGAGGTGTACCTCACTGGACTATATAAAAAGAGACATTCTGGATCTTTCTGAACATATGTCACAGACAGGTACGTGCGTTGCACTGTCCAGCTGTCTATCTTCCCCAAGGATGATGCCACAGTATGAACAGAAAATGACTAGTTTTAATAATTGGCTTAGTTTCTGGTGTCACTCCAGGGGAAATCCAATATCAATCAGCATGGGAGGACATGGTTAACTGACCACTTTGCTCTGCCAAGGATTGTCTGCTCCTGCCCCCCAGGATTACGGACATTGGCTATAACTGTATCTCCTTATGGACTTTTTTAGGTAATGTCAACATGAAAGAACTGCTAACATATCAAAGAAACTTAAAGCAGCCTTAAGGTATTACTGCTCAATGCTAGGAACATAAACAAGAAACTCCACACCCTATAAGCTTTCCTCACTCTGGAGAATGTTGACATCAGTGGTGTTAAAGAGACTTGGTTTAAAGTAGCAGAAACCAATCTGGCAATGGCAGGTTACAGTGCCTTCCACACATTTAGGCCAAGAACAACACCGACAGAGGTAAAAATGGAGGTGTCTGAGTTTATGCTAGCAGTAAATACAACTCTAGTTTGATTAAACACGATGATGCACTGGAGTTCATCCATATCCAAGCCTCTATAGACAAGGTTCATTACCATGTAATTGCCAGCTACAGGTCACCCTCTATGATTCACCAAGCTCACACCTCATACCTAGGCCGACATCTAGAGGTGCTCACCATCCAACCAAATACCCAATTCATGGCAGACTTTTAACTACCCCTGTATAGACTGGGAAATGTGCACTGCCTCTTCCTCACAGGCACAGCTTTTCCTAGACTTCCTCAACACAAACACCCTGGACCAGACAGTGCACTTTCCAACCAGAGAATCAAACATATTGGAATTAGTACTCATCAACATGAGGGAGTGCTGTACCCCCACATATCAAGTCTTCAGTGGTGAAGATGGATCACAAAGCTGTCTCCCTTGAAATAAGATTCAACCCAGAAAACCCAACTAAATTCATTAAAGCAAACTACATCCTATTAAGCAACAGTTTGTCAAAATTCACAGCTCCCCAAACCCCAAAACAAAGCTACCTATGCAGAATTATTTACGGAAATCCTGCGCAGACATGTAAATGGCTGAATTGAGGCTGCTGTACCTAACAGATGTAAGCCGAGATCTAACACAAAAAACAGACCTCACTGGTGGAATCCTTATCTTAAAAAGCTATATAACAAAAGGAAAAAAGCCATGGCCAAAATCTCTCATAGAGATTCAACTAAAATAAAATTTGACACCCACATCCACTACACAATCAAGAAAATCCACCAAAAGTTAGGTCTCCTCTACAGGCACAACCTGTCAAACTCTTGCATCCACCTTCCTACCCCCCCTTATGTATGGTGCCCCTCTTTTCACCAATCTCCATTTTGGCCTTTGGTCCAAACTTGAATCCTGCTACCACAAGATCTCCAAATTTGCAACCAATTTAAAAAACTCATCCCACCACTGCCACTCCCTCCTCACCCTCAACTGGCTTGAGCTACCCAACTACCTCAGTTACCTACAACTCACCATTGCCCACAAGCTCATCTTTAAACCTGTCAACTGCCCAGCTCTCGCTACTTCCTTAAAACCTTACATTCACAACCACTCACTCAGATCCAAAAAACAAAATCTCCTTCAGGTCCATAAACCTGCATGACTTCCTGGCCATCTACTGCTGTCCCACTCCTTAGCTAAACATTAGAACTCTCTCCCCACACCTACGCAAGCTACCTAACCATACAAATTTCAAATCTCAGCTACTCTCTCATCTTTCTTCCAAATGAGAATGCCCTTGCCACACTCCAACTTAACCCCCTGCCCCCCCTCATTCCACCTTGCACTGACTCATCAAACTACCTCTACTATTACTTCATCCCAGCCAAAACAATCCCTCCCCTACTAAAAACTAATTTTCTCTCTAATAGCTATTGTACTATACTCTCCAATCTCAAATATACTATTACCCTCTCCATGCATAATATTTTCCTAACCTACTAATGGTTAGTAGCTACATATTTTGAAATGTTAAACCTACAATTGAGTTTAACAAAAATATTCACTTTATGCAAATGTTGAAATTTCTGTACTGAATTTTGTCTTTTCAGTTTTGTAACATTGTGACAAGCCAATTGCAAATATCATGAAGTTTATCTGTAAATGTTTAATTAGCTGTATGAACTATGTCTTTTTGTAATATGTGAAATGTAACTTCCAATTATTGTGGAGCTTTTCTCCCTGGGCCTCCACTGAAAACGGACTCTTCTTGGCCCAGTGGACTTCCCAATTCATCAAACTTAAAATAAATAAAAAATAAAGCCCAGCAAGGCCAATTACAACATCAGGATAGCCTCCCAGGCTAAGGACAATCACAAGGTCTTCTTCAGCTATGTCACGAATCTTAAGGGTAATACTCTTCAGTGTGCAGAGCTGGAGGTAAATGGCACAAGCTTCACTGACCAAGGTGACACAACAAATCTACTGGCTGATAAATTCAGCTCTAACTTCACCCCCACTATCTGCTGTGAAATCCCTTTTAGCATACACCACCAACTATCAATAGGAATCCAGTCTTGCAGATGCTTGCTAATGTCAAAAACACTGCTTCAGTGGATCTCAACAATATCCCTGGTTGCCTCCTAAATAGCTTAAAACGTAAACTAGCAGGACCACTTCAGGCACTCTTCAACTACAGCCTCAAAACAGGTTAAGTGCCAGGTGACTGGAGGACCACAATGGTCATCCCTCTTCATAGATCATTAATTGACCCTAGGAACTAAAGACCCATCAACTGGCAAGTTTGATATGCAAAGCACTGGAACAAATTATCATGGAAATTATCAACAAGGACACTGGCAACCTAGAGACACTGGACCCTTCCCAGTTTGGCTTTGTTAAGGGACGATCCTGCCTATTTAACCTGGTAGACTTCTTCAAGAGGATCTCAATGGCAACGAATGAGGTGAATATGGTGCATACTGCTTACCTTGACCTGGCCAAGGCATTTGATACAATACCATACTCAGGTATTGTTGACAAACTCTTTGAACTAGACATAAATCCCTACATAACATGATGGATTGCCAGTTGGCTCACAGATGGGACTCAAGAAGTCAGGATCAATGAGACCACCCTTCACCAACAGACCAATCACCAGCAGAGTACCCCAGGGCTCTTTGGTGGGCCCACTTCTGTTTGGCTTCTACTTCTCGGGAGTCAAAGCTAATGCCAAAGGCCAATGCCTCACCAAGTCTGCAGATGAATGCAAATTGGGAGCCATCATAGATTCCTCCCATGACACCAACACTGTACATGAGAGTGCAACACAAACAAATGACTGGTGCAAAAGCCAAGAATTAAAATGCAAAGAAATGCATTATAGTGCCCTTTGGGAAAGTGTCTACCCAACCTAATTACTTCATCAATAACCCCCCCTAAGAGTTTACCCAATAGTTAGGGACCTGTAAATGTATGTAGACAGTAATCTGGCATTTTACCAACATGTACCCAAGATTTTAAGAAAATCATTCTATGTTGTCCAAATTATAAGCAAGGGTATGGCATCCAGGTCCAAGGAAGTAACTGTACCACTCTACTCAGCCCTTATCAGACCCATCACTGAGTACAATGCCCTCTTTCGCATGTACCTGGCCAGGCACTTGCAACAGCTGGAATGACCTCAACAAGTTCTTCACCAGGAGAATCCAGCCTATGAATGCCTTGTCTTTAGAGATTGTCTAGGGTTCTATCTCTGTACTCAGTCTCTTACAGGTTTCTGAGAGACAATCTATACCTACTATATAAGGTATCTTCGCATCTAGCTCTAATGGATCTCTTGCTCATCTGCAAGACAAACGACACCAGAAATACTAGATCAAAGTTTATAAACTTTGTCTGCAACATAAACAGGACCTACTGGAGGGACTGATATGCGTCTCAAAGGATCCTCACGCTATGGAATAAGCTCCCCATCTATGTGAAACAGAGCTCATCCCTGACCTTGTTCAAAAGAAACCTCGATCACTGGATGGCAAATCACAAATTCGCCCCTGGCACTGGCCCTATATCTCTGACAGATAGAGGTTGGCAGTAAGTAAATGAATCCAGAACTAACATAACATAACTAACTTTTCACTAACATACCCCACCAAATGAGCATCCAAGGAACTCTGGAACAAAACTGGGTTGGGATGCATGACTAGGCTTGTAAAGACCCTGGTGGTTGTTAGTGTAGTATGAACTTATGAATACAGAAATTAAAAAGAAGTTATCCTCTTACCATAATGTTCCATCTGTGTTGTCGATTTTCATTCATTATTGACTGATGGGTTCGGTTCCGAACCCATCATTCATTCTTGACTGATGGGTTTGGTTCTGAACCCTCGGAACTGACTCAGCTATTATACAAAGCTCGCACCAGCCAAAAACACCAGAGCTAAGGCTCTACCCATACTGACTCTCTTCCCATTCCTCAGATCGAATTTGCCTACCATTAAGAAAATATGGAAGCTCTGTCTGAGGAACAACCCTATAAAAACCCCAGGACTAGTTCCAAACCTTCAGGAGTCTCTAGGAGGGGGAAGGAGGGTGAGATGTCAAGAATGAATGAAGATCAACAACACAGAGGGAACGTTATGGTAAGAGCATAACTTCTTTATCTGATGTTGTCAATCTTCATTCATTCTTGACTGATGGGACAGAGTCTCCAGCTAATTTAGATCCTGGGTGGCCCTAGGGAAGGATATTCCTGAGCACCATAAAGCCAAAGGATGCTCTTCCCATGGAGACCACGTCTAATTTGTAATGAGTGATAAAGGTATGTGGGGTAGCCCAAGTTGCAGCTGCACATATGTCTTCCCTAGAAGTTCTGGAATGGAAGACCGCTGAAGTGGAAACAGATCTTGTAGAATGAGCTCTAACTTTTGTTGGTGGTTTGAGTTTATTCTGACTGCATATAAAGGTAATGCAGTCACTTAACCATTTTGACAAGGTGACCTTTGAAACCGGTTTGCAAAATCTGTACCTGAAAAGGATAAAAATAGTTGGTCTGATTTTCTGGAGGATTTCTTTCTGTCCAAGTAAAGACATAATTGTCTGTAGATGTCCAATATATGCAAGCAGTACTCTTCTTTATTTGAAAAATTTGGAAAGAAAACTGGTACGTCTATGATCTGGTTGCTATTGGACTCTGATACCACTTGAAGAAGGAAGGAGGGATTGGTTCTGAGTGATACTCTTTCTTTGTGGAAGATGAGATACGGATGACTCACACACAAAGCCTGTAACTCTGAAATTCTCCTAGTAGATATGATAGCTACTAGAAAGAGGGTCTTCCAAGATAAAAACATGAGGTTACAAGTGGCTGCTGGCTTGAAGGGCTGACAAACTAGGCATTGTAAAACTAAGGTCAAATCCTAGGGTGCTATTACATCTTTGAAAGGGGGATTCAAATGCTGAGCACCCTTATGAAAAAATTTCCAAAGGTGATGAGACATCAATGAATGATCATCAAAACCGTTACGAAAATTCGAAATGGCAGCTAGATGAACTCTAATGGTAGATGTTGAGGCTCCCAACTGAAATAAGGTGGCTAAGTATTCGAGGACCTTATCAACTCATGCTGAGAAAGGATCAATGCAATTCATACCCAACCATTTATTTACATAAATCTTTCTGGTGAATGGTTTATGGGAAGCCAGATGTATCTTTTGAACTGGGGAGGATAAATTGTTTTGCCTGGCAATTACTGGAATTGGGGAAACCAAGCCGTCAGCTTGAGATGTTGAAGGCTGGGATGCACCAAGCCCTGAGGGTGAGATAGCATGTACGGAGTTGGATCTAGAGTCCACGGGCAGTGAAGCAGATATGTCCAAAGAAAGGGAAAACAGACTTGACAGGGCCAGTAACATGCAATGAGAATCACTTTGCTTCTCAACCACTGGGCTTTCCTTAGAAACTGGGGAATTACAGGAATTGGGGTAAAGGCCTATAGAAGTCTCGGGGGCCAATCGTGAAGAAGTGCATCTCTCGGGGATTCCCCACAAGGGAGGACTAGGGCAAAGTAACTGCTGCACTTGTGGTTTATGGAAGAGGCGAACAGGTCGCAGCAAGGCTGACCCCATCAAGAAAAGATTTTCATTGCTACTTTGGGATTGAGAGACCACTCGTGAGGCAGAAAGATAAACCTGCTTAGTTTGTCCGCAGTCACACTGGAGTCCCCTGAGAGATGCTCTGCTATTAGAAAGCGGTTGGAGGAGACTGCCCATTGCCAAACTCTTCGGGCTTCCTGACATAGAGGGTAGGATCTGGTTCCCACCATTTGTTGATATACCAGACTACTGACATGTTGTCTGACTGGACAGCAATTGTCCCTGAAGGAAGGGCAAACTGAAATGCTTGCAATGCTAAAAGAAACTGCCCTCAGTTCTAGGACATTGATGTGCAAATTGGCCTCTTGTGGGGACCAAGTGCCTTGGACAGTCTTCCCCAGAAAATACCCCCCCATCAGGGAAGCATCTATGGTCACTATGGCCTTGGGCTGAAAGGGGGAGAAGGGATGACTCCATTTCTTCTGGCTTCATCCACCAAGATAAATCCTTTTTGCAGTGATTTGTTATTAAGATTGGATGGGACATGGAGAGAATTAGAAGTGACCAGTGTGACGCTAAGAGCAATTGAAGCAGCCTCATGTGATACCTTGCTAGGGAAACTAATGATGTGAAGTTGTTCTATCTCGCCTTCATTCTCACTGATGGGTTTGGAGCCGATCCTCGGCTCCGACTCAGCCAAATGCTAAAGCTTGAGGTCTTCAACCAGCTCGTGGCCTACTCTCTATCCCATGATGCACTGGTGCTTCCCTCAGATTTCATTTGCCGCTGCAACAGGTCGGCCGTTTCACCAGCTCTGGCCAGTGAATATAAGTATTTTTCTCAAGTTTAACATATTTTCTAAATGTTTCATCTTTTATATAGTAGTTAGAGGTTAGTTTAACCGAGTTAGTTAGTTTAGTGAATAGCATTACTTTCTCTCTCTCTGTTTTGTGGCCATTTTGTATTAGGCCTAGTTTAACTCCCTTTTCCCATTTATTCTAAATGTTGATAGTTATAATTTTCACTTATATACAAATATATCTGTGTGTGGTGTGTTTCTTGTTAGTACTATAAAAAGCTTAGATATAGTTTTTGTGAGCCCGTTTTTTATTTAGGGCTATTTCTTCTTTAAAATACAGCCTTTTTAAATTAGAAGGCTTTAAGGATTGTTTATAGTGTGATTATTGGTTTTTGTAGGATTGTTAATATGCCTCAGGAGAAATCTAAGTCTGGTTTCAAAAAAATGCCCTAAGTGTGGGCAAAAGATATCCATCACAGACGGACACTTGGATTGTGTATATTGTTTGGGGGAAGTTCACCTCCAAGAAAATTGTTCCATATGCCACTCATTTAGTACTAGGGTGCTGCATGAGAAAAAAAGTAAACTGATAGCGAGATTACTGATCAAGTCTTCCTTTCAGGACTCATTAGATAAGGGCAAGACCCAAAACAAACATTCTAAATCTTCCAAGTTTTCTTCAGGATTGGAGCCGAAGACAAGTTCGTCAACTCCAAAAGAATTGGACAGACCACCTACCTCGGCACCACAAGTTTTGGAGCCGACGGTTGTGCTGGTTGGTAGGAGCCAGTCCCCGGTTCTGGAGCTGGTAGCTCCTACCCTTAAGTCTCCTATTTTACAGTCAATGGCTTCTTCCATAGGCTCTTCTTGGTCCTCAAGACTCTCTGATAAGGATGTGGATCGTGTGGTGCAGATGCTGCTGCAGACACTGGCACTAGCTAAGATTTTGTCAGGGCTGACCATTCAGGCTTCGAACCCAACTGAGACCCAGTCTGTTACTTCCGTTCCTCCTCCAACTCCAGGTTTCGGAGCCGGAGTGTTTGGAGCTGATGATCGTGGATCCGCTGGAGCCGCCACCTGCTCCAGGCTTGTCGGTTCCAACTACTCTGACTTCCTCGGTGCCAACCATGGAGTCTAGGAGCCAACACTCGCGGGTCAGGTCTGGGGAGGATAGTCGAACTGACCTCTCGGTTCTGACTTTACCTCTTGGGGCTTCGGCACGGCTGAGCTCGGTTCCTACCTCGAGCTTGGATCCCTCCGCTTTGGTGCCGGGGAGATCACCTGCTTCTTCAGATCCAGGGGTTTCCTCTCATCAGAACCGGGGGGCTTTTGATGCCATGAGGAGAGTGTTGTCCCCTTGGGCTCCCACATCATCAGAACCGGCAACCTCCTCCCCCAAAGCCCCTGTGTCCACCTCTGCTTCACTGGTCCCTCAAAAGTGTAGAGACCCAGAGCCTCAGGTCGCCCAACTGGGTGAGCCCTACTCTTCCAAGATCTCACCAGAAGCTCCCACTGAGGAGGTTTCCAGGAAAAGACTTTAAGAGGAAGCATCTGGACTCCCCACAGGAATCCATCATGTCAGATACTGACTTGGATGAGTCAGAAGGGCCCCCATGGTCCCCCTCTGATGATATCTCATTCAGAGATATCTTGAAAATTCTCAAACAGAGGGGTGGCTGGAAGCCCATTAACCCTACTGATGATGAGTCAGTTCTCCTGAAGGCTTTCGGGTCTCAAACATCCACCTCTTGGGTTTCTCCTCTTTTTGAGGAGCTGATGCAACTCATCTCTCGAAAGGCGCGAGAGTCCCCAGATACCTTGGAACCTGTCCCTCGGAGGCCTAACAGATTTATGACTTCCTCCCAGGACAAGACTTTCCTAACCAAAGGAGTACCCATCAATGCTATGGTGGTGGCGGCAGTCACCAAAAAGGAGTTGTCAGAGACCTCTACATCTGTTCATCCTCCTAACAGAGACTCTAGGATTATGGACAGATATGGTAATTGCATGCTTAGTTCAGCGACCTTTTCTCTTCGATCCCTGAACTATCTCATGCATTTTACTAGAGTGCACAGAGATCTCCTTAAAGAGCTGGGAGATACTCTACAGGGTGCAGTAGCTGCAGGAGTTTCAGATGAAGTAACTTCCAAGCTTGCTACATTAAATTCCCTTGTAAACTCTTCCATGTGTCTGATTTCATATGCAGCTGATGAAACGAGCAGGGCAGCGGGTACAGGAATTGCTCTTAGGAGACATTCCTGGATGTGCTTATGTTCCTTTGTGGAGCCCTTTAATTCATCCTTTGTGAACACCCCTTTTGATGGCTCCTCCCTGTTTGGACCCAAAGTGAAGGAAACGCTTACCAGGAGTGAAAAAGATGTGAAGACTCTGTCTGCTGTTGGAGTCCATTTTTCCACCCCTACCAGACCTTACCCCAAAGGTCAGAAGGGAGGGAAGATGTGGTTCCGTAAAACTCAAGGAGCTTTCCAGGACACTCGTGGTGAACCCCACTCTAGAGGCAGAGGAGGGGGTAATACTGGAAGACACCGCCCATGTGGCAGAGGGGGTCCACAGAATCAGGGCGACAGAGATCAGTTCTTTGGAAGCCCTGTCAGTGCTCCTGAAAGGAGGCCTGCCTGTCCATCTCTGGAGGCAGTCGGGAGATGCTTATCTCTGTATCCAGACGCCTGGCAAAACATAACAAAAGATCACTGGGTACAAAGCATAATATCCAGGGGATCCCTTTGTCACCCCACCACCCCTTGTAAGAAAAATCCTGGACATCCCACCCAGTCACAGGGAACAAGCAATCATAGAGATTCAAAGGTTGCTAGAAAAAAAAGAGTCATCCAACCAGTCTTGGCAGACCAGAGAGGATCCGGAACTTATTCAAGGTTCTTTTTAGTTCCAAAGAAAACAGGGGACTGGAGACTCATTTTGGATCTCAGCAGACTAAACAAATCTGTCAAAATGACAAAGTTTCGGATGGTCATGCTAAAGTCGATACTTCCCCTTCTCGGGAAATACAATTGGACGTGCTTGATAGATCTCCGGGATGCGTACTATCACATCAAAATGGCCAGGCCATCCAGAGATCATCTGCACTTTCAGCTGGGAGCCAGTCACTACCAGTTTCGAGCTCTGCCCTTTGGTCTCACTACAGCCCCCAGAGTGTTCACCAAATGCATGGCAGTAGTCACGGCTCACCTGAGACGTGTAGGATTCCAAGTGTTTCCATAACTAGATGACTGGCTCCTCACCGCCACCACCAAGCATCAACTCATACTAGCAAGGGACACAATCTTAAACCTCTGCAGTCAGTTGGAGATCACCATAAACTCAGAAAAATCTGCCTTATTGCCATCCAAACATACCATCTTTATAGGAGCAGATATAGATACCATTTCCATGACTGTAAAGCTTCCACTGGAAAGGGTTTGTGTTTTACAAAAACAGGTCCTAGTTCTTCTAGCAAAAGAAAATGCCCCAGCTTCAATGGTGATCAAACTATTGGGGACAATGGCGGCAGCACTCATTGCGATTCCTTTAGGTCGGGTGCACATGTGTATACTACAATGGCTTCTGTTCACATAATCGTCCTTTCAGGAACGTCCAATGTCTCATCAAATCCTGATAATGAACTTATGCAAGAATGACCTTCGCTGGTGGCTGACATCTCATCAAGTAACAATAGGTCGCCCCTTTGTTCTACCTGCTCCCATTGCCACTGTGACCACGAACGCCTCCCTGATAGGGTGGAGGGGGGGCATTATCAGGGAAGAACAGCCCAAGGCACGTGGAAACAACATAAGGTTCATCTGCATATCAATGTCTTACAGATGACAGCGGTACTTCTAGCGTTGCAGTCCTTTCAAGACTCCCTTCCTCTAGGAACCATTGCAATTCAGATGGACAACATGTCAGTGGTCTGGTACATAAGCAAACAGGGAGGAAGCAGATCTTAACCCCTATGTCAAGAGGCCCTGAGAGTATGGCAATGGGCAACATCCACCCAGCACTTTCTGATAGCAATGCACATCCCAGGGAAGTCCAATGTGATAGCAGACAAATTGAGCAGAGCAATTCTATTGCCTCACGAGTGGTCCCTGAAACAAGAAGTGGTGGAAAGGATATTCTGCAGATGGGGCCAGCCTTGCTGCAACCTCTTTGCAACCCCAATGAACACGAAATGCAGCAGCTATTTTGCCCTAATCTCCCCTAAGAGAGATTTCCCCAAGGGACGTTCTTGTACACAGTTGGCCCTCGGGTCTCCTTTATGCATTTCCACGGATACCCAAAGTTTTACAGAAAGCAAAGGTTCTGGGAAGGACTATTATTCTAATAGCCCCTTACTGGCCTCGTCAGATTTGGTTCCCCTTTCTTCAGCCTCATCTACTGGAAGAACCTTGGATCCTGGGCCCAGTTCCAGATCGCCTGACTCATTCATCAGGGGCTCTTCATCCCACACTTGACACCCTCAAATTAACAGCTTGGCTGCTCCAGTTCCCAGAATAGCCAGGTTTCAAAATCTCTCAGCTGCAGTTTAGCACATTATAATATCCTCCCATAAATCATCTACCAGGAAGCTATACCTAGTAAATGGAAGGCATTTTCTATATGGGCATCTCAAAACAATTTAGACCCATATCTAGCTTCAATTTCATCCATTTTAGAGTTTTTGACCAAACATTTCAATGAAGGAGCAGCTGCTGCAACCATTAGGGTTCAGTTAATGGCAATCTCTAACTTTCACATTGGTGATCAGGGGTCTAATATAATGTTCCACAGACTCTCCAAAGCCTTTCTTAAGGGCACCTCTCATTTGAGACCCCCTATTCGGTCCCCAGTAACACCATGGGATCTAAATGTTGTCCTTTCTCGTGTCGTTTTACCCCAATATGAACTGACCTCATCTTGTGACTTGAAATATCTATCATGGAAAACCATTTTTCTAGTAGGTATTACATCAGCTCGGAGGGTTTCAGAGTTACACGTTTTGTCCGTAAAATCTCCATATTTAATTTTTCATAATGACAGAGTTTCTCTTAGGACAAATCCATCTTTTTTACCTAAGTTATGTTCAGAGACAAATCTTAACCAGACTATAGAATTACCTGCTTTTTGCCTAATTATTCTAATAAGCTAGAACATACGCTGCACAAGTTGGACGGCCACAGGCAGCTTCGATTCTATTTACACAGGACTAAGGACTTTAGAAAATCAGAACAGCTCTTTGTTTCTTTTTCAGACTCAAAGAAAGGTGCTCCTGTGGTAAAAACCGCCTTGTCAAAATGGTTATCAGATTGTATCTCTCTCACATACGATTCTGTTCATTCACCATTACATAAAAAATAAAGGCCCATTCAACTAGAGCTGTTTCTACATCTTCGGCCTTTCTGGCCAAACTACCAGTAGATTCCATTTGTGCAGCAGCTACATGGTCTAGACCTCATACCTTTATCAATCTTTACAAACTGGACAACGCCTCCAGGGACAGGGCCTCTTTTGGTTCCACTGTCCTGAGGAATATACTCCCGTGAGCCACCCGAGAAAGATCGTGCTTGGGATGCTAGCCCAACAGTGAGAATGAAGTCAAGGTAGAATAACTTCACATAAAGAAGTTATGTACTCACCATAACGTTCCATGTGAGTTGTTCATCTCACCTTCATTCTTACGTCCCACCCTCCTATCCCTACCAGTGTGTTGTGGACTGAGAAGTTGAAACAAGTTGGGTTGTCTTTAGCCCTTATCTAGTGTATCCTTGGATACTAATTTTTTTTTTTTTGGGTGGGGGGGGGGGGGGGCTCTAGTCAGCTGGCAGCAAACAAGATCTGAGGGAAGGACCAGTGCATCATGGGATAGGAAGTAGGCCAAGAGCTGCTTGAAGACCTTGAGCTTTAGCATTTGGCCGAGTTGGAGCAGAGGATCGGCTCCGAACCCATCAGTGAGAATAAAGGCGAGATGAACAACTCACATGAAACGTTATGGTGAGTACACAGTTTTTTTTATTGTTGCCGCCACGGATCCAAGAAGTTGCAGTACAAGACGAACAGGAAATTTGTCTTGGGAGAGGATCATTTGAAGTTGCAATTTTAGCTTTAACAACCTGTGATGAGGAAGGGAGGCCATACAGGATATTGTATTTAGCCTTGCTCCTATGAAGTCCTGTGTAGGGGATAGTTGTGATTTTTCTTTGTTGATTGAAATTCCTAAGGTTTCAGCAAGATGTAGAGCAGAGTCTATGGTGCAAAGCAGCAGATGTCTGGAGGGGCAGTGAAGAGACAGTCATCTACATATGGAAACACAGGGAATCCCTGTAGTCTTAAATGAGCTGCTACAACTGCCGTGCATTTGGTGAACACCCAGGGGGCTGTGGTGAGACCAAAGGGCAGTGCGCAAAACTGGTAATGACTGGCTCCTAGCTGGAAGAAGAAATGTATTCTGCAGCACTTGTCCATCTTTATGTGGTAATACGCATCCTGAAGAGCTATAGAGCACATCCAATCGTCCTCTCTAGACAGGGAAGGATAGACTGAACCATGAAAATCCGGAATTTTGTCTATTGTACAAGTTTGTTCAATAGGAATAGGCTGAGATCCAAGATTGGCCTCCAGTCTTTTTTCGTACTAAAAAGAATCTGAAGTAGAATCCGGATCCTATCCGGTCTGGTGGGGCTGCTTGGATGACTCTTTTTTGAAGCTGCTTTTGAATTTCTAGTGCTGCTAGATCCCTCTGACTGGGTGGAACATTCAGGTTTTGCCTTTGGGTTTTGGGAAAAACACTGAAAGGAATGCGGTAGCCTCTGGAAATTCCTGTCTGCAACCAGAAATCCAATGCTATGGTGAGCCAGGCTGAAAGGTGCAGAGAAAATCTTCCCCCGACTGCTTCTAGAGGTAAGCAATTGGGCCTCCGCTCATGAGCACTGGTAGGGTTGTCCAGAGAACAAATTTCTGGAACTCTGGTTACGTGGCCCTCCTCTGCCATGGGAGGGGTATCTTCCAGAAGAATTCCCCCCTTTGCCCTAGGGGGAATACTCATCACGTGTGTCCCAAAAAGGCTCAGGGTCGTCTTAAACCACATTTTTCCACTCCTCTGATTCCTAGTGTAAAGTCATTGTGGAGTGGAAAAATGCACGCCCACAGGAGAAAGGGTCTTCCCATCCTTTTCACAGCTGGCTAGCACATCTCAAACTTTTGGGCCAAACAATGAAGAAGCATCAACAGGAGCACTGACAAAAGAAGACTTGAAGGGGTCTGCACAATTACACACGCGCATTCAGGCATGGCGCCTAATGGTAACGCCTGTATCTGCTGCTTTAGATGTCCATTCATCTGCATGTGCGATAAGCCGCATGGATGAATTCGAGACTGACTCCAGGGTGGCAAGCTGTGAGGCAACCTTATCTCAAACCTCGTCAGACACTGCTCTTGCAAGGGTGTTTGAAAGCTCAGTTATCAGATGCCTTTGGAGTCTAGTAAAGTATGCCAAGAAATTCAAGGACCGCATAGTAGAGGTCGATGAAGCAAAGACCTGTTTCCTGAATCTGTCCATCGCCCGGGACTCTCGGTTAGGAGGATGGAGAGTTGAACTCTCTTCAGCGAATTCCTTTTTGGTGGCAGCCACCACCATCATGGAATCTACTGCTAGACCCATTGACCAATGGAGCTGATTCCCTGGGGCTGAAAGAATTTTGCTCAGTCTCCAAGGAATAGCCTCTATGGTGTCAGGAGCCTTCCATGCATGCTGAACGATCAATTTAATTAGTTCATAAGTAGGCAGGGTTGTCCAAGAAGTAGATGGATAGGCATGAAAGGCTCGCAAGAAAACAGATTCCTCAGAAGATGGGTTGGAGAGCTTCCAATCCCTTTTCTGTTTTAATATTTCCAGGATGTCTCCAAAGAAGGGGATTACCATGTGGACCCTGCTTCATCGTAATCTGTATCCTCAGTGACTGATTCTTCTGGAGAATCCAGGTGCTTCCGCTTGCACAATCTCTTACTGGGTGGCTCCTCAGGGGGGAAGTTCTGAGGAGGCTCCAAAGAGGGGAGACCCTGAACTAGAGTATCTTGCTGCTCTTGTGCCAGCTGTCTAGTCATAGCAGATTGTTGCAGCTGCAAACCAGAGGGAACAAAAATATGGCATTCCGACAGGGATGGAACTAACTGGGAGCCTGCTGAGACTAAAGCTCTCGCCATAATCTGGAAGGCAGGCCTGTCTGAAGAGGGATGGGAGCCCAGAACCGAGAAAGACACCTCGGAACCAGGGTCACACTCCGCTCTGACGAGCCACCTTCCAGAATAGGAGCCGAGAGAGGACTTGAAACTACCATGGTCCCGACAGCCACAGATGGTGCCATAGAAAAAAATCAGAGGGGATCCAAGGATCCTGGAACCAGCAGCCAAATCTCAGTCTCATGGGTGCAACAGTTCCGAAGGAGCCGAAGACCACAGAGTGGATTCTGGCACCGTGGTGAGATCCACCATTGGTACCAAGGCAGTTGGCACCAGCAGTGTCGAAGCAATGGGCTCCAAGACCTGGGAGGAGGTTGAAGGAGGAATATATTTAGGAGTCCTGGGAGAGTAAGCCTTAGCTCCGAGAGGGAGGGAGGTCCTAGAGTGTGCAGGAAGGCCTCTGGCTGCCAAGAGCGGATCCACTAATCTGACTACATCCAATTCCGATGGACTCCTGGAGGAACAGATTGACATTCTTGAAGGAGATTAAGGTCTTTCCACAAAGGGACTCAGCTGCTGACTCAAAAAAGGGTCTATAGAAGGGGAATATCTAGTCCGGGGGGGTACTTATAACATCACCCTTTGGCACCATGGTCTGCTGAATAGAGGGAGAAGATGGAACCAAATGAGTAGATGTAACAATTGTCAGTGCCGGAGAGGTTGTTGGCGCCGAAGTCATGGTAGGTGCCAAAGTGGTTTTGGTAAGATCTATAGTAGACAGCACCATTAATGATTTTGTTGCCTTCTGTGCCAGAGCAGAGGACAATGACACTTCTGGAACTTTTGCCTTCGGTTCTGAAGAAACTGTCAGAACCTGGGATTTTTGAGATTTGGAGTCATATACCTTAGGGGAATACAGTACCAAATGGCTCAGTTGTTTAGCCTCAGACTTTGGAGATTTTGAAGTCTCCATCTCAGAAACAGCTTCACTAAAGGAACACTTTAATAAGCCTTTGAGAATTACCTTGTTTCCTCCCTCTGCAAGAGATCGGGCCCTAAAGCCCTTACAGATATCACAAGGAGGGTGAACTTCCAGATGAGAGACACCCACACGGTAGACACAAGAAAGATAACCATTGGAATTGGGCATCTTTCTGCCACAGTCCTTACACTGTTTAAACCCGGAGGTTCCTTTTTGTTTCTCTGCCATGTCCAGTCAAATCACATGACTGACACACACACACAAACACACAGACATACACACACACACACACACACACACACACACACGTAGTCAAAGAAGGGTTATTGAAGAAAAAGAAAGTAGTTTACTATGGTAAAACCATTTTTTTATATATACACCAACTATGGTATATGTAGAATACCCATACACATAAAGGAAGGAAAGAAGCAGGAGAAAAAATACCAACGATGGTATTAAAGGGTTACCAATGGTAAGAGGGAAAGATAGGCCTAATACCAGCAATGGTAAAGTAGAAATACCCTGAGGTAACAACGGAGGTAGAAAGCTTCAAACAGGGTCAGTCACACGAAAAAGACTTAAACGATAGTAAGTATTAAGGTAGTAAAGAGTTTGAAGTAGTATAATTATACAAATAAGAACATTTTTAAGCATTGGCTGACACGTCCAATTTTCTATGCACCAAATGAGATCTGAGGTAAGAGGAAGAGAAGCAGTATGGGTAAGCCTTAGCTCGAGAGTTTTTTGCTGGCAAGAGCTTTGTATAACAGCCGAGTCGGTTCCGAGGGTTTTGGAACCGAACACACCAGTCAAGAATGAATGAAGATTGGCAACATCAGATTGCTTCTTTCCAAGACAATAGGATTTGTTTGTCTTTCAATACCCTGTTAAATTGTTAAATGTTAATAAGTGGTAGGCTGTGAAAGTACAGTTGTGTACACTTACCATAAATGTAGATGTTCGAGTGTCTTCACTGTTGCAGTCATGATGTAGGGTTCTCCCCTGCCGGCAGGCAGCCCTCGGTCGGCCAGAATCCCAAAGTCTGGGTCCGGCATCAGCTGTTCAACCATGCTCCCTGACGTCAGAGCGCCAGGAATATAAAGCTGACAGCCGATGCCATCTTCTCCAGTTTTTCTTGCCCCAGATGTCAGGAGTCCCAAAATGAAAAAGGTCCCATAACCTTTGCAAATACACCTCAGAAGAATGGTGAAAAAAGGAAATACACAAAAGTAAAAATAAGAGGGGACAGAAGGGAGGGAAACCCAGACTGCAACAGTGAAGACACTCTAACATCTACATTTATGGTAGGTGTACACAACTGTACTATGTTCATCGTGTTTCACTGTTGCAGTCATGATTGTAGGGTAGAATCCCAAAGCTGAAAGAAAGGGAGGTGGTCATAAAGAAGAAGGGGCGGCTAAAAGGCCCTGCAAGACTGCAGAGGCAAAGCCTGCCCTAGACTTAGAGTAGAGAGGTAGATTGTAGTGCTTAGAAAAAGTATGCACTGAACTCCAAGTTGCAGCTTCCAAAATGTCCTTGGTAGGAACTCCCCTGAGGAAGGCCGCAGAAGTGGCAGCAGCTCTGGTGGAATGAGTCCATATACTCCCTGGGATTTGCTTTCCATGGTGAGAATAACAAAATCTGATTCCATGAGCAATCCATTTAGAAATGGTCTGTTTTGAAATGGCTTTATCTTGGGAACTTGAAGCATAAGAAACAAACAATTGTTCTGATTTTCTGATGTCCTTGGTTCTGTTTAGGTAAAAACGTAGTTGTCTGTGTACATCCAAGGAATGTAAGATCCTTTCCCCTTTATTTTGAGGAGTGGGGAAAAAGGTTGGCAAGTGGATAGTTTGATTTAAAGCCACTTTGGAAACCACCTTAGGCATGAAGGAAGGATTAGTCCTCAAAGATACCCTGTCTTGATGAAAAATAATATAAGGTTCCACAGCCATAAGAGCTTGTAACTCTGAAACTCTCCTGGCAGAGGTTAGGGCTAACAGGATAGCTGTCTTCCAAGATAAAAACTTGATGTCAGAAGAGGCAGCAGGCTCAAAAGGAGGCAAGGTTAGTTTTTCCAAAACATAGTTGAGATCCCAAAGCAGGAATGGGAGGAGATCTAGGAGGTCTTAAGTTCTTAGCTCCTCTGAGAAACTGTCTCATGAGCTGATGGGAAAAGATGGGAGGGTCTGTATTATAATGAGCAGAAATAGCAGAGGCATGTATTTTAATGGAAGAGAAAGAGAGACCCTTATGTAAGAGATCTGTCAAGTAAAGTAAAATTAAAGTAATATTAGGAAGAAGAGGATCAGAATCCTGAGCCTGCATCCAGGAACAAAATCTGTTCCATTTTCCTGCATAAGATTTTCTAGTGCTAGGACGTCTGGCTTCTAAAATGACATCCATAACCTGCTTGGGCAGTAAAGAAGAAATCAAAGGCCCTGGATTAACCAGGCCGCCAGGTTGAGAGTTCTGACATGAGAGTGTAGAACCTGACCCTGATGCTGGGACAGAAGGTCGGAGATGGAGGTAAAACCCAAGGGGGCTCCAGGCATAGGATTTTTAGAGTTAGATACCAAAACTGCCGAGGCCAATTTGGAGCCAGCAAGATTATCATCTTGGGCTTGTCCTGTTTTATTTTCAATAAAACCTGTGGAAGAAGAGGAAGAGGCGGAAAGGCATATCCCGAGAGGTTCCTCCAACTGAATGACAGGGCATCCACTTTCCAAGCTTCTCTGTGGAAAGTCCTGGTGCAAAATTTCTGTAGTTGATGACTGAGATGGGATGCAAAGAGGTCTATGTGAGGACATCCCCAGACTGCTGTTATCATCCTGAATATTTTGGTGTCTAGCATCCACTTGTGAGGATCCGAAAGGTTTCTGCTCAGACTGTCTGCCAGGAAGTTTTGTTTCCCTGGTAGAAACTGAGCTTGAAGATCCAGGTTGCAAGCTAGAGCTGTGTTCCATAGATCCATGGCTAGTCTGCAAAGGGGGTAGGAATGAGATCCCCCTTGCTTGTTTATGTACCACATAACTGTGGTGTTGTCTGTCCGAATTAGTAGTTGTCCTGGTTGTAAAAGATTCCTGAAGGCCAATAGAGCTTTCTGAACGGCTAACATTTCCTTTAAGTTGATATGCAGGTTCTTCTGATCCTTTGTCCAAAGGCCCTGCAGACAATTGCCCTGAAAATGGGCTCCCCAAGCATAATCCGAGGCGTCCATGGTTAGAATCTGAGTGGCAGGAGGCAGACGAAAGGGTTTCCCTTTGTTTAGAGCACATGCCCTGGACCACCAAAGAAATTCCTTTTGAAGACAAGGATGGACGGAGATCAGTATGTCTAAACTGTGGCAAAGCTGAGACCATACACTTTTTAGGTACCACTGTATTTTCCTCATGTGTAGTCTTGCATATGGTATGAGAAGAATGCAGGAGGCCATGTAACCCAAAGCCTGCAGGAATTTCCTTGCAGATAGTTGAGTTAGATTTGCCAAGGTTTTGAAAGTTGAAGCCAGCTGTAATTGTTTTTCGGATGTCAGAAATGCCATCTGGGTTGTGGTGTTTAGAAGTGCACCCAGAAAAGTTATCTCTATTGTGATGGTGTCAGAATCCCAGGAACTTGAGGAGGTTCTGTACAAATTCTAGATGCTGGAGTAAGACATCCTTGCTGTCTGCCTGAATTAGACAATCGTCCAGATAAGGGTAAATTTGAATTCTTCTGAGTCTGCAGTAAGCTACTACTGGAGCCAGGCATTTGGTGAAGACCCTGGGCGCAGTAGACAATCCAAAGGGCAGCGCAGAGAATTGAAAGTGCCTCGATCCGGCCTTGAACCTGAGGTATTTTCTGCGATCCTGCCTGATGGGAATGTGTAAATATGCCTCCTTTAAATCCAAAGTTATCATCCATGCATCTTTGGACAGCAATGGAAGTAGCTGCTGTAGAGTAAGCATCTTGAATTTTGGAATCTCTAGAAAGGTGTTCAAGACCGACAGATCCAGAATGGGTCTCCATGAGTTTTACTTCCTTGGGACTAGAAAGAGCCTTGAGTAAAAACCTTTTCCCATCTCTGAAAGAGGAACCAGTTCTATGGCATTCATAGCCAAAAGAGCTTCCACCTGGTTTAAGGCCTCCGTCCATTGATGTTTTGGAAGGTCTGGCCATCCCGCTTGGCCTTGGCAAGGTATGGAAATGGAATTTGTAACCTCTTAAAACCACATCCAAAACCCATTTGTCTTGGGTTATTTGAGTCCAATTTTGATAAAAAAGAGAGAGTTTTCCTCTGAGAGGGGCTTCCAGGCAAGAAGTTCCTGTAGCCCAACAGAGGGAGTCATTGAGTTTGTTTCTTGAGATTGTGACCTGTCCTCTCCTCCCCTAGGGGTGGAAGCAGTCCACTGTCTTGGTCTATAAGCAGCTTGTGTTTGAGGCCTCCCTCTGGAGCGTCTATATCTACCCCTCTGAGGCCTGTCTGAAGTGGGAAAGGACCAATTTTTTGAAGGCCAATTCCTGCTAAATCTAGGTGGCTGTACTTGTAAGAAATCTTTAACTGTTTGCATGGATTTCACCTTATCCTCCATCTTTTTAATCACCTCTTCAGCTTTTGATCCAAACAAGACATTATGCTGAACAGGAGCATCCAATAATTTAGCCTTTACTTGTTCAGGTAAATTTTGTTCCTTTAGCCATGCTAATGACTGTGCCAGAGGCCGCAGCCCTACAAGAAGCCTCCAAGGCATCAAATCCACAGTGTAAACCATGCTTCCCAACCTGTTCAGTGGCATGCAATAAGTCATGTAATTCCTTATCATCTGCACAGGCAGAAATGGAAGTAAGCTTTTGTTTTAAGACAGACAAGAGAAACTGCTGGTATTTAAGCATATGAAACTGACAGTTTAAGGCCCTAATGGACAAAGTAGCAAAAGTGTACACCTTTTTGCCCCATCTTTCTAAGGATCGAGAATCCTTTTCAGTAGGAATGGGGTTTTTGGCAGAAGCGGCCTTAACTCCCTTAGGACCCTGAGAAATGGTTTCAGGGTCAGCAACAGGGTTCTTGTATAAAATCTGATAGGAATCAGGAACCCTGTAATATCTATCAGGCTTAACAGGAGCAGGAGGAAAAGAGTCAGGGGTTAAGTTAGCCTCCGAAAAGGCATCATCCACAATATCCAAAACAAGAGGAATAGCCAGGGGTCTATGTTGGGGAAGAAGAAGAAAATCCCTCAGTCTTTTCTTGGATTCCGAATACTCCTGTCCTTCCCAGTGGAAATGTTCCTTCATTTCATGCAAAGTTTCCCCAAAAGAGAAATCCTCAGGGGGAGAAGCTGAAGGAATGGATTCTTCAGCATCAGAATCCTCATAAGGAGGGAAAGAATATTCCTGATCAGAAGAAGAAACTGAGGAAACAGAAGCCTGATCAGAGGAATCATAATAAACATCCTGCCTTGGCCTTTTGTCTGGAGGGGGATGTGAACCCCTAATCATAGCAAGTAAATCCTCTGCCATCTTGAGTAACTGTTTCTGTGACTTGGGAGCCGGTTCAGAAGAGGCCTGTGTTGAAGTCTTTGATTTAGAAGGAGCCTTTGCCTTTGTCTTTGGCTTTGCCTTTACTAGTAGCTGAGTAGGCCTGAAAACCCCTTCGGAAGCCAGTACCTGCACAGCGGCTCTGGACCCATCCGAAGGATCATTGTCCAAAGCTCCTACAACACAAATATTTAAAGGCCTGGTTGGCTCCTTATGAGAGTCCATTTCAGCCGTCTGTTCTGAAATGGCTGATGACAGGGGCTGCAAAAGCGCCTCACTGACGACGGGCGAACCTGAAGCTGGCTCCGCTAGTGCGCTATCATCAGATTTGGACCTCGGAGGCCTGTCTTTATCCTTGCGACGTTTGTGAACTCCGGTAGCCGGTACCGTATCAGACGACATTTTGTAGTTAAAGCGCCTACCGAAGTAATGAAAAGCAAAATCGTACCTTCGCTTAATTGTACGTTGATTGAATCTAGCACAAAACCGACAACTAGCTACGTCGTGGTCAGGGCCTAAGCAAGGAATACAGTAAGAATGAAAATCCTTATGAGGTATTTGCTTCCCACATGAAATACAATTATTAACTTTTTCTGACATCGGAGTGGAGCAAGAAAAAAGTTTCCCCAATGGGGTACTTAGCTTTGAGTGGAGAAGAAAGTCTTCGGACCGAAGTATATAGAAAAATTCGTCAGGAGTCAGCCGACCGGCACTTGCGAACTGCTATCACCGCACGGCAAGAAAGACTGGAGAAGATGGCGTCGGCTGTCAGCTTTATACTCCTGGTGCTCTGACGTCAGGGAGCATGGTTGTACAGCCGACGCCGGACCCCGACTTTGGGATTCTGGCCGACCGAGGGCTGCCTGCCGGCAGGGGAGAACCCTACAGTCATGACTGCAACAGTGAAACACGATGAACATCCTAAATTTACCTTTAAAAACTACAAACTGATTAAGAGAATGTTATGTTATAAACCCACTGGGATGAGAACAGAGTCACATTCGATAGTGAAAGGGACATTCAGATGTTGTGGTTGCAATGTTTGTTCATATATCACTGAATGTGACTGCTTCTTACACCCAATTACTGGCTGCAGATTTTACTGCAACTTTTATGCTGACTGTAATACGCAGAATGTTGCTTATTTTGCTGAGTGTGTTGTATGTAAATGTTACTTTGTTTGAAAAACAAATCGTAACTTTAGAGATAGGATTACAGAGCATGTTTACAGTATGAATACATGTGATGATAGAAATGCACTTGGTACACATGTGAAAAATGAAGGCTCTACTCATGTTTTTAACTGTTTGGTGTTTGAAGTTTTTACGCTTAACATTAGGGGTGGTGAAGTGAGAACAAGTACTGAGAACATGGAAACCAAATGGATTATTTTACCGCGTGCAACTGCTGGTAAAACGTTAAATGAAAATGTTCCTCTGAAACCTGCCCTGAGGTCAGGTGATCTTAGGCAATAATTTGAGTTGATTAAATAGAGCTGTTGTGCTGCAGTCTTTAGATCTGTTGAAGCATCCTTTGGTGATGTGAAAGCGCCCATCTCTCCTATTTTACTTTTGATTTTATATGTTTTTATATGTTTTTTTCAACATTTAACATTAAAGTGTCTGAAGCCATCCGCTTGGGCAGACTTATTTTTAACCCTGTTAAATAATTTAGACCATGCTTCAATAATGTTTTGACTCTCCAGCCCCCAGATTTCTAACAGTATGCCATCTTACCCAGGTGAGATGGTCTTTTTAAGTTTTCCTCTATCTCCTGTCTTGTAATCTGTCTTAAACATCTCTGATTCATCCTCTGATATTTTTAAGGTTTAACACTGCCAAGTATTTTTTGTTTCCCACAACCATGTGCAATCCTCCTCCTGAGCCATGTATGTTCATATTTTTTTTAAAAGATACTTCCAATATGCCCTGGGTCTCATAACTGCAATACACTCCTTTCCATTTTCTACTGTCTTAATATAATTGATAATATTTTTTTTGTAGTTTTGGGGTATTAGCAAAGTACATCTGACTTATTACTGTTTTTTTCCTTAAAATATCCTCATCCAGCTTTTTTCCCAATTTTCTTCGAGATCCTGTAGTTTCATCTGCTCAGCCTCAGATGTCCATGTCCCTTTTCTTGCAGTCTATTAACTTTTTGGAGCTGGTTTGTCTGCATTTGTCGGTTAACTGTTCTCTCCCTTTGCTCCTGCTCTTCCATTAGTGTCTTAATCTTACCCTTTATTTCATTCCACCCGTCTAATGATTTATTCAAAGTAGTATTAAACTCTTTCAAAAGTCTACCCAGTTGAATCTGAAGGCTTTGTTGTTCTTATTTTTGTTTATAGGTCCACCACACAGCGCCTGTTCTCCAATGCCTTATCTTCTTGTCAGCTCCTGGTAAATCTACTTCATATTCTATGGGTGCATGATATGATACTAATCTGAGTGTGTTATTATCCTCTTGACCAAATACGGACACTCAATGGGGATATAAAACCTGTTACAGCCTTGGCCAATGTCCATGTCTGTCTGAGTAATAAGTAAATGTCTTTTCATCTGGAGCATGACACTCCATATCCAACCGACCAAATACCCTACAGAGCTGCTGCATATACTTCTCTTCCACTGAGATCTCCCTAGCCCTGGGTCCTCCACTAATATCAAGCTTATTTGTCATTAAGTTCCAATCACTCGCCAAAAGAAAAATCCTTTGGTGAAAGTTGACAATTTCCAATCACTTGCCAAAAAAAAAAAAAAAATCCCTTGGTGAAAAGTTGACAATTTCATTAAAAATATGTCTCATCTCTTTTTTTGAGATCCTAGGCAGTAGATACATGTTGCCCACTATAACTCTCTTACCCAATTACCTTTTATCAACAAATATTGGCTTTCTTTATCTTTTAGGGTTTCTTCCACTTACAATTAGAATCTCTGTTTAATTAAAGTGGCTATCTTCTCTGCCTACCTTCACTAGACTCTACAAACTCCCCAAACCACTGTATTTTTTGGATGAAAGTTTTGCTTTCTTTTTTATCCAAGTAAGTTTCCTGAAGCATCGATATGTCTGTGTCTATGTTACAATTTCTAAAGTATTGCATTATCCTAGCCTTTTTCTTGTCATCCACTAGGTTATTAGCATTGCAGGGCAACATCCAAAGCTTCCCCATCATTCATTCATAGTGTCACTCTGCCTAGACTGGTGCCATGCTTTATCGAGTCTCTAGCATATGTATTCTTTCTCTTTACCATCTTACTCACTACATCCTCAGTGACAGTATTTATGCGTGGCAACTTAGACCTTTACAAGAATCCATTAAAACATTCAAACATCCTGCATAACCATGCAACTAAATACAGTATTCTTTCTCCTCTAAGCTCCGTTCTTGTAATGTGTAATCTCCTCTATAAAATGCCGATGCCCTTGTCTTTACTGCTATTCACACGTTCCTCTCCCCCACTGCCCTATTTCCTATTGCTTTACCACTACTAATACTTCCACTTTACTTTCCTGCTGTTGAGTTGCTTTCTTATTTTTTTTTTTGTTCTCTAGTTTCATTTCTACCTCCTTCTTGCCTTTATGTAACCTATTTTCCAGGGAATCACATCTCTCTATTATCTATGCCCCGTCCTCCTTATCTAGCGATTTTTTTTATTCCTGTTATTTCATATTTTATGGCGTATCTGTCCTGGATTCATTTAACACTATAAAATATCTTATATAATGATTTCAGTCCACAGATACTAAGTTTACATTTGCTCTTTAACTGGGCTTTCCCTTTCATACAAGGATTTTTTCTGTCACTCATCAACAGCGTACTTAACTAAATGTTCCTCACCAGTTTGCGAACTGTATCTTCTCACTGTGTTTATGCCCAGGCTGAGGAGCAGAACCACTACTGTAATTTTAGGCTAGATCATTTAAATCCTTCTCCCAGTGGGACTCACCCCATTGCTATCACGTGCTACTCATTTGCAATCAGTTACACTTCTAAACCCATTCAATGCTTTTATACCTTATTATAGTCTTTATTTTTGGGCCTACTCACAATGCCACTCTCATGGCAACAGGAAGATCACCTTGTTACAGTATTTCCACTCCTCCCCCCGAAAGAATGACAACACACACTGTTTTTATTATGGAACGCAGCATCTTTTGACAACCCTGAACTTCCCAACTTTCTAATTCAGCTTTTTTTATAGCTGCTGTAAAACATTTGCTCATTACTCCATGCACTGTTTAGAGCGCAGCCCACAAGATGAAATTTTGAACAAAGAAAAGACAAAACAGTCATGGTAACTGTACCTTACTGATAGGTACCAGCTGTTACCAACTGGTATATTATGTAATTACTGTCTATTACTGCCTTTGTTATTTCTTTACCTTATTTCTCACACACAGCATCAAAATTCTGTAACTACTACACTGCATTTGTCCATTAATCCATGTATTGTTTAGATTATAAGACAGACCACAAGAATAAAGACTGAACAAAAAATAAGACAAACAATCATAGTGACAGTACCTTACTGATAGTCATCTGCTATTCCAAGTTGGTATACTATGCATTTACTGTCCATCACTGTCATTGTTGTTACTTCACCTTACTTCTCGCACACACCATCAAAATAGGGGCTGCTGTCTTCTCTCCATTTGCCCCTCCAACACAACAGCTAGGAGGGGGACAGGATGTACTTGAGCTCATTTCCTCCAATTCTTCCACCTCTTCATCCGACATTTTCTAAAACACACCCACTGCCAGGCTCTCCTGAATCCTTCTGGTTTGATTTGCAGCTTCCTTTCCTTCTTTTCTCTCCCCTGTTTAGAACCCTACTCAATAAGGTTTTAGTACTTATCCAACTTGGCAGCTACTGACTGTGGGTTTGTGAAGGATTTATTCCCCTGGGGAAAAACAACTTTAATGTTGCTGGAAAAACTAGTTTAAATTATAGATTTAACTGTCTACATGTCATGAAGAATGGAGTGAAGAGACTTCTCTGCAGTCTCATGGTCAGTGAAAAATCATGCTCAGCAAACACTATCTGCTAGCCAACCATTAGGATTCTCCTTTGGCCACAGTTTACTCACTATCTGCTTCTTTAACAGATAATTCCTTATCTTTATGATACTAGGTCTAGGGAACCTCTTAAAGATTCAAAGAAACTTTACTGTCATTTAGGAAACATAAGTGGTACCTAAACAAAATTTCAAGTGTCAGTTCTTTTACAGGAGAAACAAACACAAAAAGAAAGACATGACAGGTATTGAAGAATAGACAGACATGACAGGTATTGAAGAATAAACAATAACTATAGTACAAAAGTAAATATCTAGGTAGCTGACGCACATGCTTGTACGCTGTTTATATACACTAGACAACACTGACTACTAGATGATGAAAAGAAAAATACACTGTACACAGAGATTGGGTGATATTGCACATAAGGAAGTGATTGTAATTGCACTTGAATGAGAATATATTAATTTTAGTATGCAATAAATAAATAGAATTACTGCATGGAAGAAAAAAAAAAAGAAAAAGAATGACAGAGTAACAATCTGTTACAGTTTTGATACATCCAGATTTACATGTGCATTAATGAGTTTTATTGCAGTTGGATAAAAACTGTTCATGAATCTGGAGGTCCTGCGGCGGACACTCTGTAACCTTCTACCAGATGCATGTTTAGTGAACCAACCATATGGTGGATGAGAAGTGACTCTCCTTATTTTGTGGGACCTCTTTTTACATCTCATTTCAAAGAGCTCCTGTAAGGTAGCAAGACTAGTGCCCATGATCTTTTCTGCTGTTCTTATTATTCTTTGCGACTTCTTCCTTTTGGCCATTGTGCTGTTACCGAACCATACAGTACAGTTGCTGATGATAATGCACTTGATTCCTATGCAGAAGTTATTTAGAGCATTCACAGAGAGCTTTGCTTTTCTCAGCCTTCTTAGGAAGTGCAGTTGCTGGTGGTTTTTTTTAATTAGCTGCCCTGTGTTTGCACTCCAAGAAATCCTCTGATATATGTACCCCTAGGAACTGTGTAGTTTGGACTCTCTCCACTTCTTCATCACTGATCTTGAAGGGCAGGTGCATGGCAGAGCTCTTTCTGAAGTCAATAATGATTTATTTTACTTTATTGACGTTCAGGTCCAAATTGTTATTATTGCACCATTCAATCAGGGAGATGACCTCATTCCTATACCGACTCTCGTCATCACCACTTATGAGTCCCACCACTGTGGTGTCATTTGCAAATTTGATGATGTGGTTGTTGCTAGCTTTTGCAGAGCAGTCATGGGTAAGGATTGTGAACAGTAGAGGACTCAGCACACAACCCTGGGATACTCCGGTGTTGACTGTAATATTCCCTGACGTGTTGTTACCTGCACAGGTCCTTTGTGGTCTTCCAGTCAGGAAAACAAGGATCCAGTTGCACAGCCCTTTATTTATGCCAAGGTTGATTAGCTTTTCTACAAGTTGCACTGGAATCACCATATTGAATGCCAAGATGAAATCTATGAACAACAGCCTGGCATAGTTCTTCTTCTATTTAAGATGCTCCAATGTGAGGTGAAGTGCCATTGAAATGGCATCAGCAGCTGATCTGTTTGCCTGGTAGGCAAACTGCAGCGGGTCAAAGGATTGGAGTAATACTTTAGTCAAATGCCTTTTAACCAGTCTTTCGAAGCATTTCATTACATTTGATATAAGGGCCACCAGCCTGTAATCATTGAGGCAGGTGGGGTTGGCTTTTTATGGGCAAAGGGATTATGCGGTAACTTTGAAGCATGCTTGTACTTTTTCCTGGACAAGTGAGGTTTTGAAGATGTCTGTTAGAATTATGCTAAGCTGGTCTGCATAACCTTTCAATACTTTGCCCGGAATGTTATTAGGGCCAGCAGCCTTCCTGGGGTTCACTTTCCTCAGTTGGTTCCTTACATCGACAGCACTGAAGTTGAGTACTGCCTCTTTTGGTCACTGAGAAGCTTTACAGCCTCCAGGCTGTTTTTCTCTTCAAACCTGCCATAAAATGTTTAGACTGTCCAGAAATTCAGTGCTACCATTGCACTGAGCTGACTTGTTCTTGTAGTTCATAGGTGTGTACTAGGCTAATGGCCCTGGAGCCTTTACAAGCCTAGCCCATAGAAGTGCCCTGGCTTCGTGCCACCTGACATTAGTTTCCAGTGCCTCTATCAAGTAGAGCCACTGGAGTGATGCCCAGGGTGAACTTTCTATTACCCACCCATTCATCAAGATTTCTCTTGAAGAGAGACAGGACAGCACGGGGCTCTGTTGACATGTATGGGAAGTCTATTCCAGAGCATGGGCAGTCCCTGGGTTAGGAACCTGTCCCTCCAGCATGTTAAATGTTGTGTTACCACCATGCGTTTCACTGAAGTCTTGAACCCAGGACCCTGTGCACTACAGTCAGAGCAGTATACCACTATGCCAAATCAGTAGTCAGTAAGCTGTTGAGTACCATGCCACAGGCTTCTTGAGTCTTTCGCATCTTCAAAACATCCTTGTATCCTCTTTTCCTACTCCCTATTGGCCTCCTTGATACCCTTGTTTAGTTTAGCCCTTGCCGCATGTAGACCCTTCTTATCCTTTGCCCCTGAAAGCAGTGTTTCTTGCCCTCAGCAACTAAAACACATTGCTGTTTAGCCATGGTTTTTGGTTGGCTCTTACTTTAATATTTTTGATGTTCATTACATCCTCCATACATTTGGATACGTAAGCCATAGTTGTCTCATTATATACATCTATGTTCACTGTGGCTGCCTCCCTAAAGACATCTAAGTTTGTGGTATCAAAGCAGTCCCTGGGACTTTCCATGGTTCCTTCAAGCCATACCCTGATTTGTTTCTCAGTGGGCTTATCTCTGGTCAAAAAAGGTTTGTAAGCTAGTATTAGTTTTATGGAAAAGTGATCAGAGCCACCCAGGTCTGGTTGGTGTACAGCTCTGTATGCCCCTTTTATGTTAGTGCAAGCCTTGTCCAGAGTATTTGCACCCCTTGTGGGAAAATCCACAATTTCACAGTAATTGGGTAGCACCTCCCTGAAATCTGCTTTACTGAAGTCACCAGCTATCATAAATGCGCAGTCAGAATTCTTGCATTGCAGCTCACATATAGTATTATGCAGTATATTCAGTGCTTCAGTGAGGTTATCACTTGGTGGTACATATACAGCTGCTACATAGACACCATTTAGTTCTCTGGGCACATAAAAATGTATTTCAGTATTAGAAATTCAACATTTACAGAGTGATGTTCATTCAGAATGTTACAGTTTTTGCACTAGCTATCATTCACAAAAATGCACACTCGGCCTCCCTTAGCTTTTCAACACAGAGCTAGGTTTCTATCAGCTCTGAACAAAGTGAAACCATTAAGGCTTACATCACTGTCACTAATCCTGTTATTTAACCAAGTCTCTGTAAAAATTAACACAGTCCATATGGTGTGTGTGCTAGGTATGTCCGGTTTACAAGTATATGGTCCTTCAGAAGGCCCATCCATGTTCCATATGTTACATAAGTCCACTGCCAACAGTACTTTCCTTCCAAACCCACAAGTACGTCTGAAAGTCACAAGTTCTCTCTCCTTCCTATATCCACTATCTGTTACAGTTTATTTTCCAAATCCTCTTTTAAGGCTTCCAGTTTTCCTGTTTTGTTCTCTACTGAGCTCTCTGCTGACTTGAGGCCCACTAATATATCAATCTGGGTGTTCACGGCCACTTCTACCACTTCAAGTTTTTTGGTCATTTTCTTTATGCATTCCATGAACAAATCACCAATTTTTACCATTTCAGCATTCAATTTATTAATCTTTTCACTCAGAAGCCCCACGTCCTGTGATCTTTCTGCCTCTTGCACCGAGTTGGCCATCAAACCTTCACTTTGTCAGACTACCCACGTTTCAACTACCCCTCCTTCTTCAACTTAATGACTTTCCCTTTCTTTAAAGACATTCAATAGGGAACCTGTAGTACCTTCCCAAACAAATACTTCACCAATATTTGAGCAGTGTTGGGCTATGCAAAACTGTAAAATTAGCATTCAAGCAGGAGTGGAAACACATCACACAACTGAACTAACAAAGTGCCATATGGGAAGTCCATGTCTTTTATATTTATTTTGATATGGTGCTCCTCATGGTACCTATAGTAGAATTGTAGAGTACAGTACCGATGTTCACTTCATATACGGGCAAAATTCAAATTCTTTAAGAATTATATGAAACACCACTTTTGTCTTCCAATAATTAATACAGTATTGTACTCCATGTAGTACTTGTGGAAAGTGCTAGAATACTGCATCATTACACTGGCATTTATGCAGTTTGTACTATATGTAGTCTAAAGCTACAGTTTTCTGATGTGCTGCCATAACAGCAGCGCTTAAGAGGGAAAAGACTCCTGCAGAAATAAAGCAAATATATTCTCCTCACTGCCATCGGTTATTTGATGGGCCTGATTTTTCCAATAGCTGAATGCCCCTCTAACATAAGATGACATATATGTCTTGCTGATGAGCCTGTAATACTGGGTGGCGAGTATCACTGTTTAAATATTACAATACATCATTCCATCTTAATTTATTTGAAACAAATGTGTTACTATAATAATGAAGCATTACATATTTATAAGTACACTGTAAACACAACAGCAATTATTTACAAATTATCCTAATTAGACTGGGAAATAATAATACAAGGAGATGTTGTGAAAGTACCTACCCTGGTTCAAGAATCTCTCCCTTGAAGATAGTATAGCTGCCTGAGGAATTCACCCAACAACAAATGAATGACTTATCATTGTCACCACAGTCTGCATAGTTGGGCTAGGACTGCTACTACTTTTAAAAAATTTAATTTACTAATTTTTTACTGGGTAAGTAAACTGGTACTCAGACCCTTTCAGCCAAGACCTAAAACAAAAGTGCAAGGGTAAATTAAATGCAGTATAAATAAACATTTAGAATAGGTTATAAACCAGCATGTTATTGCGATTTTCAGAAGAAAACAAACTAGCTGGAGAAAAAATGTAAACTCCACATAGTGACTGTAGGTCAAGAGTAAATCCCGAGACCTGGGATTGAGAGACAAAGATCTTAACCACACAGCCAGTGCCAGTGTACCGCCCAAATATCCCTTGAAAATGGGAGTATAACCCAACCAAGAAGACTGACAGGACAAGGTTGAATAAGTATCATGTAGTGTCAAACTCATACATACACAACTGCAATACTTTACTTCAGGACTCTTGGATTAGAAAAAAACATGAGTAGAATCCTAGACAATGTCATAATCAACTAATCAAAGATGGAAGAAGCCTAGGACATGATCCCTAATAATAAAACCCTATCAAGGTCAGTCTTGTCCCCTGACAAAACATCTAACTTTTAATGCTTTGTGGCTGTATAAATGGGATGCTGCTATGAAATAAAATCCTGAGAAATTGTTGCAGTTAAAAAACATATCTATATCAAAAACGGGCATAATTTGAAATGTAATTAACCAAAATGTTTCATGTTAAAGGAAGGCAGGTGGTCATTTCTAAAGTGCATAGGACATACGTGTTTTATTACTTATTTAATAGTTTGTTAAGAGTAGGTGACCTGGCTTAAATGGACCTTCTTCAGCAACCCCCCCCAGGTCAAAGGCAAATGCAATACATTACACGCTCAGGATAACTACAAAATCATAACATATATTACTTATAATAATCATATCTTACATATCACATGTACTTATAAGAGAGTTAGTTACATACTCAATGACTTAAATTATACAATCCACAAATTTACATATCTGCAGATGGTATTATTATACACAAAGTCTGTAGAATGGCATTGTTTAGTAATCTCACAAGAACAGAACACTACACGATACCTTCATAATGAGTGCATTTGGCAAGTTTTTTTTGTTTTATCTCTATATATTTTTTAATGGGGTAAGCTCAATGAACACAAGCATTCCTTTTCATGGGGGGTGGGGGTGGGAGGGCACTGCTTGTCCAAGTCACACAGTAAGCAAATGGAAGTGGAAGGAATGACAGCGACTGTTTAAATCTTTTATGAACATTGTTTAGATATGGTAGCATCCTTACCTGTACTAGGAGGGCAATCTATACTGTCTGAAATATTACTGAAAAGGCATCTTCCATTTTGCTAACCTCCCGCCCAAACATTAGAAACAACACAGAAGTGAAATATGATATCTGGGTATACCTTACCACAAACATCAAACATTATAAAGAACAGCAATGTGATATGTTTGTCATGTATGTATAAAACTAATTAAGATTAAAGGTTCATAGGAGGTTACTAGACTAGCGGCCCTAGAGGCTTTATAAGCCTAGCCATGTTAATCCTGTGTTGCCCCAATTGTCATTGGTTAGATGGACGTACTTTACAGATCAGCACTGACAACCCCAGTCCATGAGGGACATAGGTGCCACCCCCTGGGTGAATTTGCGGTCACCCATCCATTTGTCCAGGTTGCGCATGAATAGGGTCATTGAGGAGCTCTGCTCCACATGAACTGGAAGTTTATTCCAGAGCAGTAACAATCTCTGGTAGACATACCTCTCTTTCCAGCATGTTCTGTTAATGTCATTGACAAGGTTGAGATACCTAGAGCGAGAGACTCTAGTGCCATTTGATTTGTGGATCTGCAGCATTTCCATCAGGTTGGGGTCAGAGACTGCGTTGTAGGCCAGGCACAAGTTACTTCTCAGTAGCCTATATGATACAGAGTACAATGAAACGGCTTTCAGTCTACCCATGTAGGTCATGGTTTGGAGGCCCTGTATCTTCTTAGTGAGAAACCTCTGTGGTCTCTCCAGTTGCTGCAGGTGTCTGGTGAGATAGATGCAGAAGGGAGTACTGTACTTTATTATTGGTCTGATTAGGGTTGAGTAACATCCTTAGACCTGGATGTAATGCCTTTACGTATGAGATGTGCACTGTAGAAGGCTTTCCTTACTACTGTCAAAACCTGGTGGTCAAAGTTCAGACTGCTGTCGACCTATGTTTCCAGATCTCGCACCACTAGGTTTGAACTTTGAGGGGTGCTCTCAATATTGTAATTAGTGGGGAATTCCACTTTGTCAAATGGGATAACTGCACATTTTTGCTTTTAGTTACAGGCCATGACTTTGGCACCAGTCATGTGTTTGTGTTAGTCCCACCTGTAATACGTTAACATCATTGGGGGACTCAATGATTGTGCCAAGTTTAAAATCATCATCAAACTTAGTAAGCCAAAGGC
Organism: Protopterus annectens; assembly: GCF_019279795.1. Lineage (NCBI taxonomy): Eukaryota > Metazoa > Chordata > Ceratodontiformes > Protopteridae > Protopterus > Protopterus annectens. The sequence goes on from NC_056725.1 coordinate 613,878,086, forward strand.
TGTCTACTTTAGCCTGGACGTCCGAGAAATACAATCCAAAAAGTAAAAGGCCCAGTACAAATCCTTGCAGTACACCACTGGAGATGGGTCTAGTGGGAGAGCTGGAGTCACCAGCTTTGACAGTATGCATTCTGTTGGTGAGACAATTAGCTACCCATCTAGTGATGTAAGAAAACACCTAGCTGGGACATTGTTTTAATGATACCCGAGAGGGGGACTGTGCAAAAGGCTTTGGCTAAGTCCAGATAGGTGGTATTTACTGTCTTACCAGGGCTTTGGGGAATTTCTCAAAGAAGTCTACCAGGTTCAATAAGCACAATCTACCTTTAACAATACCAAACTGGGCTGGGTCTAGAGTTTGAAGGTCACCTATGTCCTTGTTGATAAGGTCCACGATGATCCTTTCCATGGCCTTGCAGATGAGGCTGGTTAGACTTATGGGTCTATAATTCTCAGCCAGTTGATGGCCCCCCTTTATGCAAGGGGATTACTGTTGCTGTTCTCCATTTTGCTGGTACAAAGCCAGTTCTCGGGCTATAGTTAAAGAGAATGGCGAGTGGATCAGCTAGGTCCTGTTTTAGATTGTTTAGTAAGCAACCTGGGATGTTATCTGGTCCCACTGAAGCCGTGTTTTTGGCCATGGAGAGTGTAGATATGACTTGATCTCTAACGATACTAGGTACACAAATGTTGTCAGGTCAGCATATGGTTTAGGATTACTTGATTTGAAGGGATATTTTAGGGCTATAGAGTTAAGCCTCATATTAATAACAGAAGGAGATGGTTATAATTCAAAATCGAAAGGGATGAAGAAGCAGGGGAAAGTTCAAGAAATAAAGATAGATTGGGATTCTGGATGCAGATCCTTAAGGAGAATAATAACAGCCATACAGAATACTACATTGATAAATTAGCAGAAACTATTCTAAGAATTAAGCCAATATGAGAATGGGGAAAGAAGACTTTGCCAAAAAAGGATCACTGCAAGTAGAGGTTCAGAAAATAGGCAAGAGTGGGGATGAAATTTACTGGAGAAAACTGATAAAACAACCAAGGTTTTGGGAGTAAATAACTAGAGATAATTCAGTGGGATGCTGTCAAGAAAATGTTTGGTCTGCAGGCTAGAGACTGCCTTCCCTACTGGACATTGACATCAGAGTATAGGCAAAGAAAAAGGGATACAGTAATTTTAAGTGAAAGATGTGCTCTGGTGGGAATTATTTTTGTCAAATCTAGAACACAAGCTACTGTTTAAAAAGGATAAGCAGTAGGGCATATAAAATACTGCATGATAACTATAAGAGTGTATGGCTCCCAAGCATGCAAAAAAAGTCCAGAATGTGTAGGGTCTTTGCTTGGAAGTGTTTGCATAGGCATTTTTATACCCCAAGCAGACTTCAAAGAATTTTTCTTCAGGTAAACAGCAAATGTTGGAGGTGTGATGGGGAAGAAAAAGGTTAATTGTGAACATGCGTTTTTGGAGTGTAATGAGTTGGCAGATTTTAAAAAATCCCTACAGAGTACTTTGTAAGAAATATGGGGTGAGCAAATGGCTGTAACTAAACAGATAATATTTTTGAGCTGAGACACAGGATCCGAATTGCCAACACATAATGATGCCTTATTAAGTTTAAATATGTTGGCTGCCAAAAAAATATTTACTAGAAAATGGAAACCGAAGTCTAAGTCAGTTGTATTTGACATACTGAATATTGTAAAAGAATTAAAAGAACTGAAAGAAGGTATTTAGAAAATGAAGTAGCTAATTACACAGAAATAAATGGAAATTGTGGGAAAACGTGCAGAATAATGTTCAAGAGTAGTAGAAGGAGTGAAGTTTAAGGGAAGGCAGGAATTCAGCAAGTTATGTCATAGACTGATGATAATTACAAAGAAAAGATATGTGATGTATTCAGTATGTGAAAGGCAAACATGTTAATATGGTTTCTTTTCACTTCTATTAATGTATGTTTGCCTATATATATTAAGTGATGATTCAATAAAGATGTTTAAAAAAAGGACAGTATTTGATTTGCATGCTTTGAAGGACATTCCACCCTTCCTTGTTTTCTACAAAGAGAGGGTCCACACTTAGAACTAATCCTTCTCATGATGATGGTGGTTAATGAATTGCTCTCTAGCCAGTCTATTAATTTGAATCTTTCTTCCCTTCTCCTCATAACAGAGGGGAAAGAATTCTTCATTCATTGAAACTGCATAAGTAACTTAGGTTTTTACCTGGATAAAATTAAGGACATTAGGAAATCAGACCAGCTTTTGGTCTCTTTGAAAGAAAAGAAACATGGTTTGCCAGACTCTAAGCAAACCATTTCTACTTGGATTTCTAACGCCATTTATTTTTGTTTTCCTTTCATGCCAAACAGCTTCCTGCCTCAGTCAAGGCTTATTCCACTAGGGCAGTAGCTTCTTCTAGAGTTTTCTTCAAGGGCTTACATTCTAGCCCTATTCTTGAAACACCAACTTGGTACTCTCTCCACTCATTTACTAAGCATTACAAGCTTGATGTGTTTTCTAGAGCAGGATTTGCAAGGTCCATCTTGCACAGCTTGCTGGATCACAACTCTGCTCTTTCTTCAACCTCACTTCCTTCTGAATAGATTTAGTAATCTCCTATCAGTCAATAACACTGCAACAGCTATCTTGGATGAACACTGTAGAGTTGTGTACGAACTTACCATAACGGCAAACATCCTACTGATCATTGCTGCAGTATTACATCCCACTCTCCTGTCCCCTATGGACTTGTTTTGTCTTTTCCTAGTCATGGTGGACTTCTTCCTTATTTTTTTTTCCTTTTCTTATGTGGACATGTACACATGTGTCACTCGTTCGTCTCTAACACAAATCACAAATAACAAAAAGGCTTGGGGTTTCGTTCAGATGCTTTAATAAATACAAACACATCAGGATGGACAGCAGCATCCCTAAATATGAACAAACTAACAAACAGAGCTTACATAAATACATGTTGACATCCCAACAGCTAACTACAAATGGCAGTCAGGCTCACATGTGCTCAATATTTAGTCTATTGCAAGCCCTTGGATAGCTTCTTAAAGGTATATACACATACATATCGATCTACATCCTCCCTCTTAAAAACAATGCCCTTTATGTAAAACAGCAGCTGAGTTAGGCATGCATTACTATGTACATCAGAAACAAAATACGATGTTCATGTCTATGTTGCTTCATACCTATTGCAAGGTTTAGAGATTCTACCACATCTCGTAACATAACAGTTGCGACTAAATTTAGCAACAGGGACAGTCTGAGTACACAACTCATATCAGAAAAATCTGGATTCATCATAGGAACAGGAATGTCCTCTGGAATTGGAACACCAGACAACTCACTCTGAGATAAAGCATCTTTCTCACAGGCTATTTGCTGTGGTATAGGCTTGGATACCAGTAGAAAATGCCTCGGAACGCACCTAAAGATTCCTTCTCCTGTTTTCACAATGTATGATCTCGGCTCTGAATAAATATTTTTCACAACACCAACCCGATCATGACCTTTGGAAGTTTGCATCCTTACCACCTCTCCTTTTCATAATGGAATGGTCTGCTGGTCTTATCTTAGTAGGAATTCTGGATTAGGAGTTTCCTCAACAGATTTTGTTTCACTGATCTGCTGTTTTTGACACATGGAACCAACACTTGACTAATGAGTGTTAATGTGGTTCTGTTTTGCCTCAAAAGAAGTCTCTGAGCAGGTGAAACAAAATGTTTGTCACAAGGAACATTTCTGAGATTCAAGAGATTCATGAAAACATCACTATTATCTAGTTTTTAACTTCTCTAGTAATTGTTTTGCACTTTGCACTGTACGTTCTACCAAACCATTTGACTGCGGGTACTCTGGACTATTTGTGACATGAGTAAAGTCCCATTCTTCAGCAAATCTTTTGAACTGTTGGGTTGTAAAGTGTGTACCATTGTTAGAAATAACTTTGTGCGGACTATCATATACAGCAAAATGACGTTTCATCATAGTAATGACTGTACTGGATGCTAAGTTAGGAAGTAGGTCAATCTCAAACCAACTGGAGTAAAAGTCTACTAACACCAAATAATGTTGACCATTTCACTCAAAGATATCAGTGGCTACTGTCGACCAAGGTAGTTCCGGAATCTAATTAAGCTGAAGTGGTTCTTTCTGTTGATGAGGCTTTTTACTATTACACACGGAACAAGAAGAAAGTGCTCTCTCAATGTCTTGCGACATAGAAGGTCAAAATACTCTCTCTCTCGCCCTTCTTTTGGTAAATTCGGTTCCTGGGTGACCGAGATGCAAGACAGTAATATACTCTGGTTGCAAGGACTTTGGAATAATTACTTTTGGACCTTTCATTATGATACCTTAGTCAGACAAAATCTCATCTCCGTATGGAAAATAAGGTTGTAGTTCTTGAGGTAAACTAGACTGCTTTGATGGCCATCCTTGATTGATAAAGTGGTTGAGCCTTTGTAAAACTGGATCTGTAGCTGTATGATCTCTCAGCTCATCAAGATGTGTGGAAGAAAAATTACACAATTCTATGACTTCAAAATCATCAATTCAAACCTTGATTGTCAGTCTGTTCAGTGGTATCTGCAAGAAAAAGTTTGTCTTTCTTGTAGAAAAGACTGAAGTTGATCAAGATACATCTTTATGTGTCAGCTCTCTGAGTGATGTTGACAGTTGGTTCAAGTCTGGAATGAACTTGTCTAGGTAGATGACCAAGCCAAGAAAATGTTGCAGGGCTTGAACATTGTTTGGAGCTGGCATCTCGAGAATGGCTGCTTGCTTTGAAGGATCTGGTCGTAGGCCTGTACTCATAAATAAATGACCAACATAAGGAACTTCTTGTAACCTGAATTTGCAATTGTGTGGGTTGAGCTTAAGATTCATATAAAGTTCCCTTTCTAGAACTTTTCTGAGGTATGTCATGTTCTGCTTCAACACTACCTCCTACTAGTATGTCGTCTATTATAATAGCACAAGGATACCCAGAAAAATCTGCTCCATTGCACACTCAAAGACTTCACTTGCAGAATGTATCCCAAATGGCATTCTCAAAAATCTGTACCTGCCACATGGAGTACTAAACGTAGTGAGCAATGAGGATTTGCTGTCAAGCTGAATTTGCCAAAATGAACTCTATGCATCTAAGAGAAAAAATACTGGCATTTGGCATTAAGGCCGTGACTTCTTCAACTGTGGCATTGGATGATGAGTTTTATTTAGCTCTTTGTTCAAATCTCATGGATCAATACATATTCTGATGTTGTCTGAGGTTTTCTTATGAGCTACCACCATGGAAGATACCCATTCAATTGGTGTTTCAACTGGACAAGTTATGCCTTGTCGCACCATTTTGTCTAATTTGGGTTTGAGACTATTCTACATGGCTATTGGAACTTTACGTGCTGGCGTGATAACTGGACTGACCTCTGGGTCAAACTTCATGGAGTACACAACTGGAAGCTTGCCTAGTCTATCTTGGAAAAGATCAGCATAGGTAGAAAAAAATGTACCTGGCAAAATTGTAGTGGTGGTCTTTTAAGCTAACATGGTGGACTTCCATGTTAAATGAAAGCAGTCCCATTTATAAAATGCCTCTGAGCCCTAATAATGACTGGACATGCCTCTTGACCACATAAAATAATAAGTTATAGCTCCTTCCTGCACAGTAACATGAAAGCACTACTGAGCCTTCAGTTTGAATTTCTTCATCTCCATAAGCAATAAGTTTCGCACACCTTGCAAAATCAAGCCTTTCACCTTTACATACTCTCATACATGTTTCTGCAGACATAACACTGCACTTGGAACCTGTATCAACTTTGAGCTCTGTGGGTTTGCCATTTATCCGAACAATACAAAATACTTCATTCTTTTCCTTTAAAATCTACTGCACTGACCGTTTCGTGAAACACTGACACACCATCAACATAGAGAGTAGAACTGCCACAGCCTTAACTGATCAACTTGTTTCTTAAAATGTTCCCTTTTAATGAAAGAATGAGGGCCTTTTGATTTACAAAATCTTTTGAAGTGATTCCATTTATTACATCTGTGGCATTGTTGACCAAAAGCTAAACACTTTTCCTTTCAGATTCATGATTACCACCACAATTATGACAATTGGCAATGCAATTAGGTTGGGGCCCATGCTTTGAGTTTGCTGACACACTCTTATTCTTCACTGAGGCTGTCCGAATTCTAGAACTTGCTAGAAAGTTCTTGGGTTTACCAGCATGTGCTGCAGGGGTTACAGTTGCCATGTGCTTGGGCCTGTTTCTTTTAATAAAGTGCTGCATACTATCAACATGAGCTTTGTCACTGTGCCTTCTAGAGCTGCTCTAATTTGTAAGCATATGTGTGTGCTTTTCTGTGAGTTCGTGTATCTGACAAATCTCAATGGCCTTATTCAACGTTAAATCACTGTCATGAAGCAAAATCTTTCTCACAGCATCATCTTTTATGCCACACACAAGTCTGTCCTTTATCAACTCATCTCTTAAGTCACCATATCTGCACATTTTAGCTCTATTTCTCAGGTCAGTTATATATGCTGCAAAAGCTTCACCGGGCTTTTGATCCCTTGTATAAAATAAGTGCCCTTCATAGTTTCATAGTATAGTACTAGGCTATCTGCCCTGGGGCATTTGTAAGCCTAGCCATAGTGATGTGGCTTTTGCCACCCCATGAAGTGGTACAAAAATGGACAGAATAAATCTAGAATACTGTGCCTCTGTCTAGTAGTGACACAGTGAAGGTCCCCTTATATAATAGAATTAGTTTACTGTGCCCCTGTCTAGCAGTGAGACAGATGTGACCCCTGGGGTAAACTTACGATCTCCCATCCACTCATCAAGATTTCTCTTGAAGAGAGTCAGTGGGGGGCTCTGCCTAATACGAACTGGGATCCTGTTCCAAAGCATGGGAAGCCTCTGGGTTATGAATCTATCCCTCCAGCACGTCCTATTCATACTTGTGCCGAGGTTTAAGTCTTTAGCTCTCGTGGTCCTGATGGATTTGGATTTTTTGAGGTGGAGCATGTCCATCAGATCCTGATTGGACATGGCCTTGTACGTCAGGCAGAGATCACCTCTGAGCAGGCAGTATGCTACTGAATAGAGCTGAAGTTTCTTTAGTCTGGCAGAATAAGACATATAAAATGAAAAAACAAGAAGCAAAAATCCACACCAAACAGGAACCCTAGTAACACCAACGAATAAGTATCCAAAAACACTGACTGAGGTATGGCTCCAGTTCAAAGAAAAAGGTAAAAAAGCAATGAAAAATTCTTCAGTAGCAGTACTGGTTTATTACAAAGAGACACAAGCGCTTTCACCAATGCTTTATCAGGTGTACTCAATCAGATGATAACCACACCTTATATAGTAAAATCTACTGACATCACATAGCATGCAGTATAGTATTTAAAAAGACACACATACAAAAACACTTGTTAAAAACATATCAATATACATAAAGTGTATAATATAAAATATAAATACATATGCATGTTCACAAAAATATTGTAAGATACATAAAATAAAAATAATAATAAAAACACCTCATCTCTTCAGACCCCTTTTTAAAAGAACTGGTCTGATAGGTAGACTTTCATTTAACCCATGTCCAAAATTGGCCCTTAGCATAACAATCCATCTAGCCTCTATCTCCTCAGTTCTTAATCTAACATCACCCCCTCTGATATTCTCAGATGTTGTGGAAAGAACCTGAAATTTAAAAATGTGATTGTTACCTGTTCTACTGACATGTTTGGCTAGGGCATTAAAAATAGTACCCTTTTTAATATGATAGACATGCTCTTTTATCCTTTCCCTCAGGGCTCGGTCAGTCTTACCTACATAGAAACAACTGCAGGTTTCGCAGACTGCCAGGTATACCACGTGCATAGTACTGCAGGTGGACAATACTCTGATATCAAAAGTTCTACCTGTGTCTGGATGTTTAAAAAACATGCTTTCATTTATATAAACACATTGAGCACATTTGCCACAGGGCTCTGTGCCATTCTTATCATTCTTTGTAGAACTCGACCTGGGGGTGCATAATCTCCTTTTCAAATTTCTATAATTCCTAAATGTAAATTGTGGTCTCAAGCCTACTACCTCTGCTATTTCAGGGTCTGATGTTAAAATATTCCAATGCTTATTAAATATTTCAGTATACATACTAACATTTTTGGAATAAGGAATGCTAATTCTTAATTGAGTGTCATATTTCCTAGGACTTCTGACATACCCTTCCGAAAAATAAGGTCTGGCTTTGGTATATCTAAACTGTCTAACTTTGTTCTCATTCCTAGCCACCATTTCTTCACTATAACCTCTCTGCGACAGTTCTAAACTGGTAGCACTCATTCTCATCTCATATTCTTCTGTGTTAGCACTCAGTCTGGACGCTCTTAAAAACTGATTTTGTACAACACTATTAAATATATAGTTAGGGTGCATACTGTCCCTAGAGAGTAAACCATTCACCCAGCACTCTTTCCTGTACATTTTACTAGTAATTCTCTTTTCTGAGTCTCTAAATACGGACACATCTAAAAAACTAATCTTTGAATCTGAATAATCAATGGTAAATTTCAAAATTGAGTCGAATTATTAATAAAGTTTAGAAATTCTAATAAACATGATGTTGTGCCTCTCCATAAAATGAAGCAATCATCCACAAACCTCCTATAGAAATATATATAATTTTTATAGGGCCCATCCAATATATATTTCATCTCCCATGTCACCATCACAGCATTGGCATAACTGTTGGAGCAAGAGCTCCCCATGGCTACACCATTTTTCTGCCAATACACCTGGTCTTGAAACACAAACAAGTTATTGCACAAAACTAACCTTATCAACTCCAACAGTAACAATTTCACATCACCATTGTAAGTTCCTTTTTTCACTATAAACTCTTCTAGAAAATCAATACCTATAGTATTTGAAATGACCGTGAATAATGACACGACATCAAGTGTGACCAACAATAGACCATCACATATGGATAGTGAGTTAATACTTTCATATAAGTCATGCAAAAAATGTTCAGTGTCTCTTAAAACATGTACAGATGAGTCAACAATAGGTCTCAATTTCTTCTCTAAGTATATAGAAATACTCTCAGTGCGCCAACCTCTCCCTGAAACTATTGGCCTCATAGGTGGTGCCTTTATGTTTTTATGTAGCTTGGGAAGCCCTTGTATAACAGGTAAAACAGGTTTGGTCACCAGAAAATATTTAACTAATTCTTTGTCAATAAGGCCTATTCTTTCCAAGTACTTAATATGTTCTGAAACTGAAGTGATAAAGCCCACATGCAATGAATCAACCTTAACATAATATTCTCCATCACATAACATATCATGCATTAATGAAAAATATTGATCTCTATCTAAAACTACTATCCTGCCTCCCTTGTCGGCAGGTCTAATGACAATGTTTACATTATTTTCTAAATTCCTTAAAGCCTGGAATTCACTTGCACTTAAATTATTTCTAGCAGCATTATAACTGTTGTAATTATGGTAAACATTGTATACATTAGTAATGCAAACTTGTTCAAAGGCATTAACTAAAGAATTAAGCTTAGGAACAAAGGTGCTCGGTTTCTTAAACACAAATTCACTGTCATGTGCATCAGTTTTAAACATATGTCTTAATGTTAAATTCCTTGTGAACTTCTTTATATCAAAAACAATATCAGTCAATGACATATTTCTAGATGGTATAAAGGACAAGCCTTTCATTAAAACATGCATTTCTTCTTGAGTCAATATATGCGTGGACAAATTGAATACTAAAGTCTTACTTTCGAGAAGGTTTTCTTCACATTCTGCAGACTGTTTGTGTCTTCCTGCAGTTTCCTTTTGTAACGAGTTGTACTCCTTCCTCTGCCCATGTGCTGTTCTCGACCCACATATGTCCCTTGCCGAGTTGTCGAATTGTCCCTCACAGGCAAAGGAAAATTTAGGCCAAAACAAACATCTTCTTTGGTGGAGTTTGCTTTCTTTACTTCATCTTCTTCTAATGACTGTGAATCAGCTCTGTGTACGTGAGCAGTTATCTGCAATGTTTTCTGTTTAGTTCCTGCTAAATTGGAACTTATAGGAAAAACCTCATTAGGTGAAGAAACCGTGTTGTTGGATATGGAAGTACTCTTAGGCCCACTATTTTCTCCCCCTCCATTACCAACATGGTCTCTACACAAACTGCTGTTGTTAACATTGTTATTAACTGCTTTCAAAGGAACATTCTGTGATACTACATCAGTCATAGACATATTACCTTGCACAACAGCGGCCTCTCGTGGCCATGAGAAGATATGACCGGCTGGAAAATCTTTCCTGTCTCTCTGAAGCTTTTGCATTTTAGTCTGTAAAAGCTTACGCTTGTACAGGGGCGGCTCGTGCCATAGGACTGCTGGACTGCAGCCCTCCTACCTACAAAACAAAATAAAACAAACAGAGAAACACAAAATTAATTCCCGGACATGTACGCATGCGTACACGCTCTCAGACTGCTTTCTTAGCAGTCTAGATAAGGGGAAAGGCAAGATGCCCAGAAGTCTATGCGGCAATGACATCACAACATAGAGGCACTCCGGACTGCAGCAGTCGCAGGCAGGACCAATTGCGGATTTGGACTGCAGGGAATCCTTTGGGATGGACCAATCACGCAAGGAATACAGGTAAGGGGCTGTTCGGATATCGGCGGCTGCAACTGAGCAGTAATGGCGAGCAGTAATGGAAGCAGAAAGCAGTTATTTAGCTCGTCGGCAGCAACCAAAGCAGTTATTTAGCTCGTTGGTGGGCTGGGGCTGTTCAGCAACAAGGTAAGGTGTGTGTGTGTGTGTGTGTGTGTGTGTGTGTGTGTGTGTGTGTGTGTGTGTGTGTATGGTCGGAAGGTCGCTGGCTGCAGGAGGTGTGTGTGTGTGTGTGTGTGTGTATGTATGGTTGGAAGGTCGCTGGCTGCAGAAGGTGTGTGTGACCACATGCATGCATGCTGTGTGACTGAGGGAGCCATGACTCCTCAGTTTGTTTCATTAAAACCCCTTGTTTCACATAGGCAAAAGTCTGTTAGGTGTTCAGTTTTGGAAAGTAGATCCGCCAGCACTTGCAGTGGGGGCCCTGTCATGTGAGACTTAGGGTCTGTCCATTACCCATTTAGACTTATTTCTTTCTTTCTTGTGGCTGTGGGAATGAATGTTGGAAGATGGAATCCTGGGCGCCATCATGTTGCAGCTACACATTTTGTGTTTAAGCCATAGTCAGTAGTTTCTTCCTTCCAGCTGAAACTTGACATGTAATTAAATAAATGCCTGGAGTATGTACATCTATTTTTCCCTACCGTGAACATTTTTTTGCAACTACCTGAACTTTTTCTCTTCATGCTTTTCACCCCCCTGTTTCCTGCTGTCATGCAGTGCAAAAAAAGCCACAAATACCATCAGTATCAAGGAGAGCTGGTCACTGACCTAAGAAACCTCCATCAAGCTTTATGTTCATAATCTTGTCACACATCTATTTTTCCAGTTTTTTAACATTTTTAAGGCCACTACTCATTGGAGACTGAAGAGCAAAAGCTTTGGAATATAAGTAGTTGGTTGCCAGTTTTAACAAATAAGCTTCCATGTAGAAAGGTGACAGTTGCCTACATGTTCTGAGCTCAGGCCATTGAGTTATGCAGCTCTTACATCTTCAGCCTGCATTTACAAACTGGTTCTGTATGTATGTCAGCAGCCACCCATGTACCTCTGGGTCATAACAGTGTCCAAAGTACAGGAACAGTGGTTTGTTTGCAGGTCATCTCAACTGATTTTAGTCTTTCTGGATGATTTATGTGTATTGTTTATAATGAACACCTTTCGGCACTGACATGTTGAGGATTTATATATGCTTTAATAATAATCACCTTCCATGTCCGACATGACTTGTTCTGAAAACCTAGTTCCAGAATGGGCAACTGCAAGTAATGAATACTTAATTGGTTTCTGGGTAGCCATTTCACTAAGATGAGATATGAAAACTCTTATTGAATCCTGTTCCGTAACTTTCTTGCTCCTTGTATCACCTTCTCCATGGCAGGATCATAAATGGAGGTCAGACTGAGTAAGTGCTAGAAGATGATCATAACATACCTTCCAGGAAAGTATATAAATCCAGAAGGTAAAGGGGTGGTACTGAATGCATAGAATGGCAACAGCCTAATTACTACTGCATTGTCTACAAGGCAGAAGCTTTCAGCTTTGCATGCAAAACACTGAAATCTGAAAAAAAGAGGGAACTGGTTTTAATATATGGATGGGTGGGGGGAGAGTTGTTTAGTTGTCCAGGATGAATTGTTATATTAAACAAAACTAGAACTGTAAGATAGAAGGTGTGCAGATATGCTCTGACAATTCATGAAGGATGAAGATGAACTGTACAGGGTCACTGGAAAGAAGGCTGGATAATGCAAGACTTTCTTATGAAGCATGTAGGATATGAGCTCACCAGGGTAGAGTGTGTTACATTTCTTACAAAAGAGATAAAAGACAGTAAATTATTTTAGTCATGAGAAGTGCTTTGGGCTATATGCTGCAGAGATCTGGAGTGTGGGAGACAGAATCTGGAGTAAAGGTATTTCACTGGAGACTACGAATGTGGTGATGTAAGCATCAGAGTAACAATGGGAATTACAGAGAGAAGGACAAGCTGCAAGAGGAAAGGTATGGTGAAAAGATGGCTCCTAAAGGGAAATTCAGGGCCAAGAACAACAATCTCTGATTAAATAAAAAAAAAATAAAAATAAAACTTCACATGTAACAATAAGTTTTAATACTCACTCTAACATATTTTGCAACTGTGATTTTCTTATGGAGAGTCATCAGTCAAGGTACTGGGTTCTGAATGTAATTTCTTAATTTTGTTTGTTTTTTTTTTTGTTTTTTTTTTGTTGTTTGTCTTTTTAGAAGTTTCTGAAGTAATATGTGCTAGTTTGCTACACAGATCTGAGTGTATACTCATTAGAGAATGTACTAGCTGTGTAACATATGTGTGTCGGCCAAACATTTGGGCTAAGAAATAACAGTTGTGAACTATTGCTATAAGGAAATCTTGCACTTTGTACTGGTCCTTGTTGTGAACGTCTATGGCCAGCTTGTTGTATGTTGCATGAGATGTTAGGAGACTTCTGTGGATATTCAAGTTGCCTGTGTGTTTCTGTTCTGAGTGGATGGTCCTCAGTAGTTCAGAAAGGAATACTTGGTGGTTAGTCAGTAGGGTTCGTGTGTGTGTGTGTGTGCGTGTGTAATGCCCCAGAGAACAGATGGTGGTGGGTGGAGATACTCAGGCTTGAACCCTGTACCTTGTATGCAGGTGTTAAGGACCTGAATTCCCTACCCACCACCATTTGTAAAAAAAAAAAAATTGCAGATTTTTACCTCATATTTGATCTGATCTGTACCTCATAATATCTGTGGTTTCTAAATACTGTAATGCTTGATAGTCGATGGTGCACTGGTAGCATTGTTGCTTTACAGCTGCAGGTTCTTGGGTTTGATTCTTGGCTGGGGTGCCTTCTGTGTGGGGTCTGCATCTTCTCTCTGTGTTTGTGTGGGTTTGCTTTTGTGTCCTGCCATGTTATAAAGACATGTCTGCATTATTTCTTCCTGGGCCTCTGCTGAAAATTGTTTTTTTATTCCAAGTCAGATTGTCCTGATTAACACATGTTAAATAAAATTGACAGGCATTTGAATTTCAGACTTCAGGTTTCTGAATGTTTAGCTCCTTACATATTTAATGGTGCAGTGGTAGCATTGTTGCCTCACAGCTATACATTTTCTGGTTTGATTCTTGGCTGGGGTGCCTTCTGTGTGGAGTCTGCATCTCATCCCTGTGTTTGTGTGGATTTGCTCTGGTGTCCTGTCATTTTACAAAGACATATGTCTGCAGTATTTCTCCCTGGGCCTCTGTTGAAAATTGTTTTTATTCCGTCAGAAGTAAAATTGACAGGCATTTGAATTTCAGTCTTCATATTCTTCAGAAATAGCAATTTACTAAGTTTATAAGATGAATATTTGAAATGTGTCCTTATTTTTTGGACTGTATTACCCCATTATTGGCTTTGTCCAGGTTTTTTTGTCCTAAGGTTGACAACTATGGCAAGAACTGAATTCACTGAATGTCTGAGGGCTGTATTCCCTCATTACTGGGTTTCTCCAGGTGTTTTGTGTGAAATGAATTCATTAAATGATAGCCAATTAAGTTTCAGTCTTCCTCTCTTTCACAATGCAGCTGATTTGGTGTAGGGGTATGTTGCTCTGACTGTTTTGCACAGGGACCTTGGCAGTAAAATGTATGGTGTTAACACAGCATTTTTCTTTCACAAAGCAGGTGATTTGGCATAGTTGTATGTTGCTCTGACACAGCATTTTATTCTAGCAACTTTCCAAGATTATACAAGCAATGTTTAATGTGTCCCTGGTTTTTGGCCTTTTGACCCTCCCCCCCCAATAAATTTGGCTTTTTCCATATTTCTTGTGCTGCGAAGTTGAGATGCAGTTGAGTATTGAGTAGATTTTACAAGGAGCTGAGAGCTGCAGGTGAAGAGAAGTTTAGTGCTGCTTATGATAAGTCAGCAATACCACTATGCCAAATTGTGTGCTTGCTTGTGATGCAGAAGGTTGTTGGTTCTACTCCCACAAGGGGTGAATGCTGCCGTACTGAAAAAGTTAAGATACTAACTATGAGCCTGTTATCAGTTTGCCATCCATTTCCTATTGCAATATTACTAGCTTATCATTTTTAATGTAATGTACGCAATTTATTCCTCAGGGGCATCAGACACTTTATTTTTCGATGAAACCATGAAATATAAAGGTGTTTGCTAGCAGCAACCTCTTCATTAGTTACAGATTTATTTAATGTGGAATTAGTTAGATGGCTTTTTTACTTCAGTGATTGCGCATATTTACTGATAATGATGGACTGTAGAATTGTGCATATTTACTGATAATGGTGGACTGTAGAAGTTTGAGTATACTTTTATGATGGAAATGTTCTGAATTGGGCAGTTTTGTCATTATTGGTGCATGCGTTTTGTTTCATTGTTTACTGGAAAAATGTTCAAAACAATAGGAAGGTGTATCAAAGAGCACATGTATGTTTCATATGCAAGGGGCCTATGATTTGAAAACAGCCCAGAATTAATCTTTATCTGCCACTGGTAAAATGTATTTTCTTTGAATGTGGTTTCAATGCTGTTTCAATGAATGTGAGTTTCAAGGGCAGAGAAGTTTTACTGCTAAGTTTGTTTAGCAGATGTCTTACTGTTTGTGCTGTAAAATGCAAAATAAAACTTTCAAATGAAGTCCAAATCATCATAGAGGTAAATCAGTATGCACATTAGTGTTTAAGGTAAATTGAGTGAAATAGCTAAGTAATGGATCATTGGAATGGCTGCAGGGGGAGGCTCCATTTGACCATGATTTTGACGGGGAAGGGCAGCAAACTTAGACAGCCCCAGCTGAACTATACCTCCCAACTGTCCAGATTTTCAAAGAATGGATAGATGTTTGCTTATTTTTGGTTTGTTCCTCATAAAATTTGTGGCTTTCTGGCAAATCATTTAGGAATTAAGTCACTAAATAATGACACACTGAGTTTCAGACTTCATAACCTTCAGAAAAATGCATACTAAAATAAGACCTGTTGTTCTATCAACTGTCTAAGTTTATACAAGAGCAATTTTTAGTACTGCTTATATGTTCCCCCAATATATTTGGCCTTGTCCAGATTTATTGCATTAACAGGTTGAGAGGTACATGCAAATAAATTGCTTTATAGAATTAGGTATAGCCAAACCTCTCAACTGTCTCTGATTTTGGCACAAATAATAATCCCTCCGCAAAATAGCAATCTCAGAAGAAAACATGGAGGATTTACAATTTAGAAATAACAGTAATAATTAGTTATAGATTACTTTTATTTCAGAAATGCATGTAGATTATTTTATTTTGTCAGCTGCTCAAGTTAGCAGTACTAATATTAAAGTGTCCCTTCTTTGACAGGTTCCCAGCTGTATTGTGTGGCTATTTTATATTTTTACATCACATTTTTGGTCCATTTTTTATAAAATTGTTGTTTTTTTGGCAAATTAGTGACAAATCATTAAAGACTGAAGTTAGAAAATAATGACAGACATTTGAGTTTCAGGTTTCATACCATTCAGAAAAGTCATACTAATGCAAGACCTATTCTATTATCTTTCTAAGTTTATAAGAGCAATATTTTAAAAATTGTCCTTATTTTGGGCCTTTGTCCCACTTCTTTGTATGGCTTTGTCCAGATTTCTTACTCTGAGGTTGAGAGGTATGGCAAATGTGTCAGGGTCATCACAGTCAGACAGAGACATTTCAAATTGTGACATACTTGTTGCACCCCACTCCCCCATGTAGTGACTCTGGATGTGTTGAAGCAAGGCAAGGAGTATTTATGCAGTGTAAATGTGCAGAGTATCCACCCATCCAAAGTAGACCCAAGTACTAGAGTGGCTTTTCATCTGTCCTTGATTTTTGCAGAATGGTCTGGTTTCTGTCATTTTTTTTGTACTGTGGATTTATGCTTATTACTCAGAGTGCCTGTTGCTTTGTGTTCAAGTAGCAATACTTTAATGACCATCAGGTAAGCTTGGTTGAGACTGTAAGATGCAAGTAAGCTTTAATAAGCATACTGTTAAAGAATTGCCAAGATTGAAAGCCTTTCTGTTGTTGCCATGTATAGAATACTTAACTAGATAATGTATAAGCCTTGGGTATTGAAATGCATATGACAGTATTTGTAATAAAGGACAGGATTACATTACTTTAAGAGTCTCATTACACTTGGAGACTTCCAGTCATCTCTGCAGGCTTTACCCATAAACTAAACAGAATGCCAATCGTGTGGTCCATAACCTGTACAGTAATCCTTATAAGCAATGTATCTTGAGCTTATTTCTTGTTTGCTTTTCATTTTTTACTTTGATCATGTTTTCCCCATGAAACAAGTAGATAGTTGTCAGGCAGCAGGTCTTTTCTTGGATAAGGAACATGTTTACAAGTGGGGGCATCAGAGATTTCTACTTTCAGCATGTTACTTGGTACTTTAATAAAGCTGAATATAAATTATAATTAGAACTGCAGTGCAATAAGTGGTTTGAGTTGAGTGCTGCTTGTTTTTCTTGTACTTGATTTTGACTGGCATTCCATTTAATGTATTTAAAAAAGTAATTTATTTTTTCATGCCTCACAACCTTTTTGTTTCCATCTAGATATTAAGTAAGCTGTCATGCAGCCAATGCATTGAAATATTTTTATTCTTCTACACTTCATTTTGTCTTGATTGGACTCCTAATGATGGTTTGGCACACACGGCAGTGTATTTAGTTAGTTTTTGTGGTTTTGAGCATAGCCCTTCCCCTTTCTAGTTGGCCACACCCCTTGCCATTGACCCCACCCATTCAGCTGTCTCCTGCAGCCCCCCTTTGTTTTGAAGTCACCAGCCGCCACTGCGCTTGTATGCAAGTACATTGTCTGTGGAATCATTTATCACCTTGTGAAACAATTCCCCATGATATTTGCCACACAACTTGGTGTACTTTTCTTTGATAACATCAGATAAAATCAATTCACGTCTCTGAGCTGCTGTACATAGAAGCTTCAAGTAGCCCAGACTAGTAGTTAAGTTCAGTCTCTGCCATTCACTTAATAATTCATCATCACATTCAACCTGAGCTGGCATTTTAAGAATTCTCAGCCCTCTAGGTATAACTTTGTCTTTTAAACAAACCTCTAGATGGAATCTCTCGTACTGGACCCGGGCAAGTTTACATAACTCTCTCTCTAAGTCAAGTACTTCTGCTGTCAGGGTTAAAAAATCAAAACCCAAACCTTTTTCTCTTTCATCTTCACTGGAAGTTAAAGCAAAATCTTCATTAAGCAATGGATTCATGACACCTCTAACTTTCGTTAGAAACGTATCCACATGTTTTGCTTCAAATGGTTTGCAAGCATTCGCTCCCACTGTAAACGACTGACAAGCCTTTGCTCCTGGTTCATAGTCAAGTTCTATCACATCAATCTGGTCTAAGCTCTGAGCCATCAAGCCTGTATCAGTTGGCATAAAACGTAAAATGAAAAAACAAGAAGCAAAAATCCACACCAAAAAGGAACCCCAGTAACACCAACGAATAAGTATCCAAAAACACTGACTGAGGTATGGCTCCAGTTCAAAGAAAAAGGTAAAAAAGCAATGAAAAATTCTTCAGTAGCAGTACTGGTTTATTACAGAGAGACACAAGCGCTTTCATCAATGCTTCATCAGGTGTACTCAATCAGATAATAACCACACCTTATATAGTAAAATCTATTGACATCACATAGCATGCAGTATAGTATTTAAAAAGACACACATACAAAAACACTTGTTAAAAACATATCAATATACATAAAGTGTATAATATAAAATATAAATACATATGCATGTTCACAAAAATATTGTAAGATACATAAAATAAAAATAATAATAAAAACACCTCATCTCTTCAGACCCCTTTTTAAAAGAACTGGTCTGATAGGTAGACTTTCATTTAACCCATGTCCAATAAGACATATGTTGGAGACCCTTGATCCTTTTGGTGAGGTACTTTTGTGGTCTCTCCAGCTGTTGCAAGTGCCGGGTGAGGTACATACCAAATGGGGCATTGTACTCAATTCATGGGTCTGATGAGGGAGGAATATAGGGGTACAATGACATCCTTGGATCTGGATGTGAAACCCTTCATGATGAGGTGTGCAAGGTAGAATGTTTTTCTAACCACTTTGGCAACGTGGGTGTCAAATGAGAGGTCGCTGTCTACTTGGGTCCTTAGGTCTCCGATTACTTTTTCCGTACTCTGTTCCATTGTAACATTTGGCTGAGGGTTAAACATTTCCCTAAATTTATGTTTTAAACACTCAGGGTTCTCCCTTGACTCAGCTGGTACAACAATATGACTGTTTTGTCCCTCTCTTGTATAGACAGCAGGTGCATACAAAAATGAACGTTCCCTTTCTATAGCTTCTGACCCAGCTAAATTAAGCAGAATAAATGCCTTTGTATGATCATCTTTATCAGAAATGCAGCCTGTATGAAAATGTCATACTCTTACTCAAGCACTCTCCAGTTCCCAGCAATATTTCTATCAAACACAAGTGCACTGGGTTTCTGAAATCAGTCTACCATGCCCACAAAGTATCCACAAACACACTGAAAATATGGCCCTTCTAATTATGTATGAGCAAACTGTTCTGTGAGCTTGTAATAACATTCAAATGCACAATAAACTCTTCAAAATAATTCACTTTGCAAAATATGCTCTGTAATGGCTGTACTTTGCGAAATATGCCTTGTAATGGCTGTATTTTGCAAAATAGCTTTACTGTAGTATTGCACAAACATGCAAACACTTGATACACTTCTGAAAACTCCGATATATTTGCTTAATATGAAAATACATATACTTTGTGAAAATGCAGTTGTTTCCCTTTATTTTATTCATTTTATGCAATTCGGACTTTATTTCAAACATTTTCCATAGTAATTTGAATATTTTTATCAATATTGTACATATTTGTTTATGCAAAAATTATTTACAGTGTTCTGCATGCCCTGTTTCATATTATGTGAATCAGAAATAGTGCTGAGCAAGATTCAATATTTAAATTCGTTTTTGACTTGTTTTGCAAAGTTTTACCATTTTAAGGATGATTCACTCCTTTATATTAGCTGCATTTCTCGGTCTTGCTTCTGGCATCCATTCTGGCCCCATGTCCTTTCAGGTATGCCTCTTCTGACACTATGTCACTCGCTCGTCTCTAACACAAATGATAAGAAGGCTTGGGGCTTTATTCAGATGCTTTAATATATACAAAGAGGAAGAGACCAATACACGCACGTAGGACAAGTGCAAGGTTCCAACATGTATAAAGCTAGGCTAGGGGCTTTATTTAAACCCGGGCTTAATGAAATGTCTTGAAATTCATGCTGATCAGTTACTAGTTGTTCATCCCTATATATATATATATATATATATATATATATATATATATATATATATATATATATATATATGGGTCACCTTTAAATGCTCGACAACGCGTTTGGCCGACACGGAATCCGACGGGATGAAAATACCGACAACGCAGATGACCGACAAGGTGAGAATCCGACGGACTCGGTAAGTGTGCGATCGAGTGAGGGATTTAGTGTGAGGGAGCGGACAGGTAAGTGTGCGATAGTGAGGGACTGTGGGTTTAGGGGTGGGTAAGTGAGTTAGGGTTAGGGTGCAGGTAGGGTAAGTGTGCGGTAGTGTCGGATCTTGGGGTTAGGGGTGGGTAAGTGAGTTAGGGTTAGGGTGCAGGTAGGGTAAGTGTGCGGTAGTGTCGGATCTTGGGGTTAGGGGTGGGTAAGTGAGTTAGGGTTAGGGTGCAGGTAGGGTAAGTGTGCGGTAGTGTCGGATCTTGGGGTTAGGGGTGGGTAAGTGAGTTAGGGTTAGGGTGCAGGTCGGGTAAGTGTGCGGTAGTGTCGGATCTTGGGGTTAGGGGTGGGTAAGTGAGTTAGGGTTAGGGTGCAGGTAGGGTAAGTGTGCGGTAGTGTCGGACCTTAGGGTTAGGGTTTGGGTTAGGGATAGTGCATATGTTATGTCGTGTACTGTGTTGTTTACGTGTAGTGTGTTGGTGTACTGGTTTTCGGTGTTTTGCGTTGTCGGCGTTTTTTGTTGTCGGTCTTTTCGTGTCGGTCATTAGTGTGTCGGGCAAACGCGATTTCGAGGAATTAAAGGTGACCCATATATATATATATATATATATATATATATATATATATATATCTTTTGATTTTTAAAAAGTGTTATTTCACATGTTTATTTTAGAAACTTAAGTTTTTGTATATAATTGTGTTCTGAATAATAGGGATATGGACAAGTATTACATACTATAAGCTTACATACTATAAGCTTATACAAGTGATTTTTTTGTGCTTGTCACTTTAAGGATTTCCTATATAAATGGATACCAGAATGCACCATGTGTTTGCTGTTTTGCACTGAAGAAGGCTATGGTATTTTAGCCGAAACCGGTTTGCTGATGTTGATGCTGATACTTTTATGGATGATTTGCCACATTAAATATTTAAATAGCCTGTCTCCTGAGTGCTGGTTCATTTTTGTTGGTGCTTAATATATACAAACACATCAGGATGGATAGCAGCATCTTTAAATATGAACAAACTAACAAACAGAGCTTACATGCATACATGTTCACATCTCAACAGCTAACTACAAAATGGCAGTCAGGCAAGCACATACTCAATATTTATACTCTAGTGCAAGCCCTTGCATAGCTTCTTAAAGGTATGTACATATACATATTGATCTAAAATATGTAAATAGTTACCTCTTTTTCAGCTTCAGTGTTTTGGTCTGGGGCAAAACAGCTCTGAGGAAATTTGCACCCATATGTCCCTAAGGTACCTTCCGTCTTTGGCCTTAGGTCATATGTCAGATGTAGGAAGAGGGAGGAGGGTGAGGGTGACCAGACTTTAGTATGCTGACTGGACAGATGGCTATCCTTGGCAAGATATTCCATCAGCCAGTAAAACTACAATAGTGATCACTAGGACAACTACTGCTATGTTAAGTTCTTAAACAACTGCACTTTACACATTTTCTGCTTTATAAATGTTGAAATTGATAATTCTTGAAAGCCGTTTTTTTAAATTTCACTACCTTCTGCATTATATCCAAGATTGCAAAAGGCCCTAGGATCTTAGAAAGGACTGGGAAGAGAGATTGGATAAGCAATTTATAAAGAGACAATGGGGGATATATGTATAGCTCCCAAATATGCAACAAAGTCTAGAAGATTTAAGATCTTTGCCTGGAAGTGTTTACACAGGTATTTTTATACCCTAAGTAGACTCCAAAGAATTTTCCTCAGGTGGATAGAAAATGCTGGACGTGTGACAGGCAAGAAAGAGGTAGCTGGGAACATTTTTTGGGAGTGTAATGAGCTGACAGATTTTAGGGATTCCCTGCAGACCGCTCTGTCGGATATGCTGGGTGAGTGGACTGGACTGACTGAGGACATGATTTTTTTGAGTTATTCTGCAGAACTGGAATTGTCTAGACACAGTAAAGCCTTGCTGAGAGTAATTATGGTGGCTGCCAAAAAGCAATTACTAGAAAATGGAAATCTAAGTCTAAACCAACTTTACTAGAGGTAGTGAATACAGTGACAGAGATAAAACAACTGGAATTGCGATCTTTAGAAAAAGGACAGAGCAAACTACAGAGGAAAAAAATGGAACTTGTGGGAACAATATATGCAGAGCAGGAACAAGGTTTAAGAGGCAGCATTTGAATGAACCATATAAACCATATATATGCTGACAATGAGTGGATGGTTTATAAGTTATGTAAATGTTTGCAACTACAGTTTTTTCAATGGTGTCTGTGATGTAAACTGTTTGGAACTAAAGTGGTATAATTTTGTATGTTTTCATTTATATAAATGTAAGCTTGCTTTTGTTATACATAAAAATTTAATAAAGATGTTTGAAAAAAAATATTCCAAAAGGGCCTGGTAAATATAACATGGTTGATAATACTGCACATATAAACAGCAAACAGATGAGGGGATTGCTAAATAAATAAAGAGAGATTTGATCAGCATGTGTAATTTTTCCTGAGGAAAAAAAATCTGCAATTATCACTTTTCAATCTGCATGTATCCCAGTATTAGTGTTTGCTTTATATATAGACAGAACCATCTCTAAAACCTTTTCTCTACTGCTTCTATTTCTACTGCTTCTAGCAAATTGGACTGAATCAGCACAATCACAGAAATGTGAGACACAAATGAGAGATAAAGATTATCAAGATAATTTCCCAGTGATAGCGTAAGATGGTGGTATTAGGCCATTATACAGGCATCTTCAATAACAGACTATGCCTTGTGTGGCATCCCAGCAATGAGGACTTGTTTTCTAATTATGCACCCTTAACACCTCCCACTGGATAGGGTACAACTGATCAATACCACATGCATGCCTGCATCCCTCTAAGGGATTGTGGTACTGGACCCAGTGTTTTTCTGAATATACAGATCTCTAATACAGCATTAAGAGACTGCAATGGAGCTATCAGCAAAAACGCAGAAAAAAATCTCTCTAGAAAGAAGCTGTCAGAGACCTTGCTATGGCTGCAGAACTGGACTATTATGATGACAATGACACTAGTAGCTGATGAAAGAAGTGGAATTTGTTGAAGCCCTAGTTCAAGCAATTTGCCAGTATGGAAGACAGCTTGGTACATGGAAGTCAAGAAATGCTAAGATGAACTGTAAACTGGAGAATGAAAAACAAAACACAGAGAAAGATGATACTAAATTAGATTCACTTTGTTCATATGTAAAATCTGTTGTCTAGGAACTACAGAAATTGAGGCAACAAACCTGCCATCAATCATTCACTACAAAATGAGCAAGAAAAAAAATTACCCTCGGTATAAAATTCTATGACAGAAGAATACAATACAGGATGTAAATTCAAAACAAAAAGGCTCTACAGTCCGAAAATAATACTTAGAGACAAAAATATGCACTGTTCATTTACTATAGGCAAGTCTGCAGAAATACAGAGAGTAAAGTTAATGATTATGAACAGATGTTGACATCTTAATTTCATCAGGTGCAGGAAAATGATACTCTTATGCAGGGCAAAGATAAATTAGCCTGGAGCACATTGTGTTTATCCCCAAGGTTTAATTACAAGGAAAAAACAAAAGCAATACTAGTTTATTTCCAAACCTACCAGCGAACAGAACTAATTCTTGTCAAATTATGGCAGAAAGGCAAACTCTTTCCATAGAGTGACTACTAGGGTCAAACAAGGCTGCTAAGGAATACGTTCATATCAGTTATCCAACATTGCAAGAAGTGTGGGTTTTGCTTTAAAATACTATATCTAGTGCTCTTCAGAATCTTATTCCCAGGTGATATTACTTCATTTTAGATCTTAAGCAAGCTCTGGAGGAAGTCAAGAAATTCCAAAAAGATTAGCCCTGCAGAAATAGTCAACAAGTCAGGAGAGTGATGTAGTGCTAAGCAGTTTATCCCAGTCAAGCAAAGTATGCGACAGATTCCATATGAGCACTTGCTGACAACTTTAGTGGGACAATTAATTAAAAAAAAAATCAAAATTAATATTTGTATGCATACACACACACACACATATATATATATATATATATATATATATATATATATATATATATTTATGTGTGTGTGTGTTTGTGTGTATGTATATATGCATATGTACTGCGAAGTTCTATCAGGCTTGAAATGGCTAACATAGCTCGTGAAATGCAGAAACACACAATGGTTCATTTTTAGAATACAATGTTTTTATGTTCATGAATGCCTGTAAAAGAAATAGAGCTCCCAGTTAAACTGTCTTTATTAAAGTAAGCAAAAAAAAAAAAAAGAAACCTTTTATAATCAGATCCTACCCTAACAGAATAAAGATTTAACATGAGTGTTTGGGTGGAGTGTAACATGCATATTAGCACTTGGTGGTAACTTTAGAGGGATCATTTGTAATCAAGAAAAAACAAAATACACATTTATATGTATAAATAGCCAAGAGCTATTAGGTTTCAAATGGCTGTCCTAACTACTGAAATACAGAAACACAGAGATGGTTCACTTTGGGTTGCAAAAAATTACTACTTGAAATGCAAGGAGCTCTTTGTCATACTCATCCATCTACCATCTTAACTAAATAAACTACTGGAAACTTCAACAAGGTGTCTTTATTCCTCCCGCAGAGATGGGATTAGAGAGAGTCTCCTAGATCTGCTAGCTAAAGTGGTTTTATCTAGACTAATCCTTTATACTCTTATAGAAATGACTGACATAAACTAGTGAAACACAGTAACACAAAGATGGATCATGCTGGGTTGCAAAAAACATACCTCAGATAACTGGAGCTCTTTTTATAGAATTCTGTTCGCCTACAGAATAGGTCACATTTTCGGCCTAAGATGCAGCATTTGTGCATTAATTCTGCTGATCTGCTTAGGCTACTAGGTTTCCATTACAATGAGGTATGGTTACTTCACATTGTTTGGGTTTCTAATCTTTGAACTGCATGTCCATGTAATTTGCACAATTTATACAGACTAGATCTTATCTGGAGTCCATTTTGATTCTGAATCACAATCTTTATCTGAAACACAAACCAGTAAAGATAAAATAATAATAACTTCAAAATTAGTTTGTGAGGTGTTTGGGGTAGCAGCATGGGAGTATAGCAGGAATTACCTTCTTCATAGAAAATGATAGATACATGTACTGATTTCTCTGACAAAAAACTCGATTTAAAATTTGTGGAATAATTCATATAGCTGGTACATCAGTGTAGCTAGTAGCATTGCTGCCTCACACCAAGAGAATCTTCAGTTCGATGTTTGGCTGGTGTGCCTTATGTGCAGAGTTTGCTTGTCCTCTCCGTCTGTGTGGGTTTTCCCTAGGTGCTCCAGTTTCCTGTCTCCTCCTAAAGACATGCAGTAGGTTGATAGGTGATCATCCAGACTGCGCATATTATGTGTGTGTAGTGTGTAACTGTTAATATGTATTCTGTGATGCATCAGCAATTATAGATAAACTTACTAAGCTGGGCATAAATCCCTACATCACTCGATGGGTTGCCAAATGGTTTACTGACAGAACCCAGACTTAAAAGTAGCCGACTCTAAATCTAGCTCCAGACAAGTGGAGTACCTCAGGGTTCAGTCCTTGGACCGCTCTTGTTTGGCATCTATTTCTCTGAAGTACAGGCCAACACTAAGGGACTCTGGCTAACAAAGTTCACAGATGACTGCAAACTGGGAGCCATTATTGAATCCCCAAATGATGTGGATATTCTACAAAAGGGCCTTACAGAAACAGATACTTGGTGCCAGAGCCATGGGCTCAAGCTTAATGCCAAGAAATGTATAGTTATCCCCTTTGGGAAAAAACATGTATCCATGAATTACCACATAGGTGGCAGTACACTAAACATCAAAAGTATGATGAGAGACTTAGGGACACAGGTGGACAGTGGTCTCACCTTCGATAACCACATCGCCACAACAGTCAGGAAATCCTTCTACGTGGCACACCTCATCACTAAGGGCTTTTCATTCAGAAAAAAAATGAGGTCATTGTCCCACTGTACTCATCCCTCATTAGACCCATTATAGAGTACAATACCCCATTTGGTATGTACCTCACAAGACATCTGCAACAGCTGGAAAGGCTGCAGAAATACCTCACTAAAAGAATCACAGGCCTAAAACAGATGCCCTATACTGACCATCTAAAAAAACTCCAGCTATACTCTGTGGCATATCGTCTACTCAGAGGCGATCTCTGCTTAACATACAAGGCCATGTCAAACCATGAGCTGTTGGACAAGCTCCACTTAAAGAAATCCCAATCCCTCAGAGCCACATGCTCCAGGGATATAAACCTTGTCATCAAAATGAACAAAACATGCTGGAGGGATAGGTTCCTGACCCAGAGACTCCCCATACTCTGGAATAGACTGCCCATACATGTCAAGCACAGCGCCTCCCTGGCGCTCTTCAAAAGGAACCTTGACGATTGGATGGGAGATAGGAAATTCACCCCGGGGATCACGTCAATCACCCTGCTAAACAGCAGTCCAGGGAAGTAAATATTGTGGGAAGAAATATCCAGGGAATTGTTATGGCTAGGCTTGTATAGGCCCTAGGGCCAATAGCCGAGTACCAACCTATGAACCTATAAAACAAGCTTCAAAGTCTCACACCCACTAGTTGTCACGACAGGCTTTGGTATCCCTGTGATTCTGTGCAGCATGAAACAGATTATCAGAAAATGGAAGGATGAAGGGAATAACTGATAAGAGCAGGTACCAAATCAAAGGCACTAAAGATCTGCGAGAGTAAGACAGTAGTGGTTGCTGCTCAAGTGTAACTGATATCACAGCCTATGCAAGAAACAAGGAAACAGACTGTATGATCTTTGCTGAAATTTTTATTTCTGTTCTAAGGCATTTGGTACAGCACTTTAGCTTGAACTAACTGGTTCCACTCAGTGGGTCCTTTACAGCCCTCTGGAACAGCAGGGAGTTTGTAGTGAACACATTCCAGGGTGGAAACACCGATCAAACAGCTTTTGTGTTATCTGACTGCCTCAAGGCTTGGCTTTGGAAGGGTCTTTTATCTTGCTGGTATAAAAATATTACCTTTGTGTGAATTTCTGCTTATCTTGATAGAAGCTCCATTGTGCCTGACTGAGAGTGCTCCTTAAACAATGTTTCTTAACAGTACTGCACTGTTTTATTTCCTTGACCGAATTATTTAATTAACTGTGTCTGCATTTATATATTTGATGACCTCTGGCTGAATTTTGTTTTTCTTCCATCCTCCTTACCAACTGCTGTTGTGTTCTTAAAGTTGGTGGGATTTGCAGTTGCCCGGCCCTACTGTAAAGTTGATCTGGGATATTCCAACCAGTCCCATTTCATTAGCTCATTCTACCTAATACAGAGATCATTTGGGAAGGCCAAACCCATTAGTTCCTTAACCTTGAATTATCTTCTGTTCCTCTTCTATCCCTTTTCCACTTTACTAAAAAAAAAAACAAACAAACAAAAAAAAAACACTTTGCTCAGCTGCTTTTACTGTATTTGTGTTTCCTCCTCCTACTCTATTACTTTTTCAACTGCATCTTTCCTGTTGCATTTATTACTGCTTGTTTATAACCTGTTTAAACTGTAAGTGGTATTTGAAGCCTCTTAAGTTTGGTTTAAGCACTTGGGCTTTAGGTCTACCCCTTAGCTCTCACTGGCCTTTTTCCCTCAGATTCTGACAAATGTGGATGGACAATTTCTTACAGTTTCTGATGTCAATCTGGTTGATATGGGCATCCTGCGACAGTGTAGTAACTGCCTCATGTACACGGACAATCATGTACTACTACCACCTAGGAAGACAACTTGTGAAAGATGCAATTAAATTAGGAACCTAGAGTCTATGCTGTCTCCCTCACAAGCCAGTATACCCGGCACTGAGAAGTTTGTCAACACAATCAATACACCTCAAACACTACCCACTCCTACACAACACACACCCACATATGCAGAGCTCCTCAGCAAAAACATACCCAAAGGAGAACTCTAAGGCAAAAACACAAACAATCTCCACAGCCCTGCACACTACATACCATGCATAGTCCACACACCTGTGTCTCTCAGCCACTAAGGCGTAACCATAAACTCAACATATCAGTCATAGGAGACTCCATTGTGAGACACACAGATGTGCCTCTCAATAGGATGGACAAGGAGAAAATCACAGTTAGTTGTCTGTCAGGGGGCCAGAATCCGCCATATCACATACGCACTCAAGTCTCTCAACAACAGGTACTGTTATGACTCTGTCATAGTCCATGTTGACGTGACTGACTTGAGACATACCTCCCTGGATTATATGAAGACAGACATGATTGAGCTTGCCGAATATATGTCCCAGGCAGGTATGTCCCTAGCCTTAAGCAGCATTCTACCATCACCCAGAATGATGCCTCAGTACAAACAGAAAATGACTGACTTTAACAAATGGCTTAGCTTCTGGTGTCATTCCAGTGGAATCCAGTACCTAACAGCCTGGGAAGATATGATAGACAGACCACGATGTTTTGCCAGACATGGCTTGCATTTGTCTCACTTGGGCTTCAGGCTTCTGGCAAAGGCTCCTGCCCTCCCTCTAGTGCCTTTTTTAGGAAAAGTGATGAGGTTACAACTATCAACATAAAAATTTCAACAAAACGCAAACTAAAGGTCATGCTGCTAAACGCTAGGAGTCTACATATGAAACTGCACTCATTACAAGCATTCATAACCCTGGAAAATGCTGACATCTGCCCAGTTACAGAAACCTGGTTCAAAGCTGTGGACAGCACCCTAACCTTACCTGGTTAATCTTACTGTCATACATTCAGACCCCAAACTGTGGGCAGTAAAGCCAAAGGAGGTGTAGTTTCAATACATATTAAAGACGTACACACTTCCAGGCTGGTCAAACAGTATGACGCACAGCAGAAACTCCAGGTGCAGTTAACCATTGACAAGACCCCTATTCAAATCATAGCTAGCTACTGGCCCCCATATCTGACTCAAGATGCCCAATCCACCTATTTGGACCTCTTCGGATCTATCAAGATTCAACCCTTAACACTGATCCTGGGTGACTTTAACTACCCAAACACGGACTGGAAGAATTACTCTTGCCAGAACACAAATGCCCAGAGATTCTTTGATTTTGTCAATGCAAATGCCTTGGAACAGCTAGTTGATACCCCCACAAGAGGTGATAATATCTTAGACTTGGTATTAAGCAACATGAGTAACCACTGCAGCATCCCTACAGTATCATCCTCCCTCGTAAGAACCAACCATAAAGCGGTTACTTTCAAAGTCACCATCTCCCCCGATCCCCCTCTAACTAGGGTCAAACGAAAATTACTCTTGCCAGAAAACAAATGCCCAGAGATTCTTCGATTTTGTCAATGCAAATGCCTTGGAACAGCTAGATGATACCCCCACAAGAGGTGATAATATCTTGGACTTGGTATTAAGCAACATGAGTAACCACTGCAGCATCCCTACAGTATCATCCTCCCTCGTAAGAACCAACCATAAAGCGGTTACTTTCAAAGTCACCATCTCCCCCGATCCCCATCTAACTAGGGTCAAACGAAAAAACTTCTCCAAAGCTGACAACAGCCTCCTGAGGAGATGGCATAAACAGCTTCACAGCCCCATCCCCCTCTGTAGGAAATGACACCAATATCCAAAACTACATCAAAGCACTATACGAGCATTTATATAGATGCATGGAATCAGGAATACCCAACAGGACTAAATCATCATCTGCAAGGAAGAGTAAACCTGTCTGGTAGACATCTGCAATAAATAAACTATATAACAAAAGGGAAAAAAAATTGCTGTCCAGGACCAAAAAGTAGCAGATGTCCAATTTGAAGTAATCTCGCCTTAGCCTGAACAAGCAAATAAGAGCACTAGTGAAATCCTCCAAAGCAAACTTCAAGTCCAAATTGGCCACATCTACTAGAGACAATCATAAGGCCTTCTTCACATATGTCCCCGACCTCAAAGGAGGCACCCAAATTTGTTCAGAACTGGTGGTCAAGGATACCACATATACAAATGCCATAGATATACCAAACTTGCTGGTTGAAAGATTCAGCAAAAAACTTCACCCCTCTGCCCCCCCATCAGTAAATCAAGACATCCTCAGTACCTGCCCCCTTCACCTTATATCTAAGGAACAGGTCATCACTGCTCTCTCAAAGGCAAAACGTACAGCCTCCATGGGACCTGATAAAATCCCAGGTTGCATCCTGCATGAACTCAGGCAGGAACTTGCAGCACCATTAGGCACCCTATTCAACCAAAGCCGGAGTACCAGATTCATCCCAGCAGAGTGGAGGACAGCCACTCTCATCCATCTGCACAAAGGTGGAGCATCCACTGATCTGTGAAATTATAGACCCATCAGCCTAAATAACTAGCCTGATCTGCAAGGCCATGGAATGGATTATTATGGACCTCATTAACAAGGACAGTGGCAACTTCCAAACACTTGATTCCACACAATTTGGCTTCGTCAAGGGGAGGTCATGTCTGTTAAATTTGGTCGAATTCTTTGAAACAGTCATGAGAGCCATGGATGAGGGGAAGATGGTGCACACAGCCTACCTTGACCTGGCCAAGGTCTTCGACACTAATCCCCACTCGGGCATAAATAGATAAACTCTCTCAACTAGTCATCAATCCATGTTACCAGATGGGAAGCAAACTGGTTCACTGACACAACCCACCTAGTCAAAACAGGGGAAGCCACCTCAAGCAGTAGACATGTAACCAGCAGCGTACCCCAGGGTTTGGTCTTGGGACCTCTGTTATTTGGGATTTACTTTTCAGAGGTGCAGGCAAAAACCAGTGGACTATGCCTGACCAAGTTTGCAGATGACTGCAAGCTAGGCGTTGTCATCAATTCCCCTAGTGATGTGGATATCCTCCAATAGGGTCTCACCCAAACAAATGACTGGTACCAGAAACATGACCTCAAGTTGAATACCAAAAAATGCATCATTATCCCCTATGGCGAGAGTGACGTCCTCACAAATTATCACATTAATAACGTCCTAAGCACCAATCAGTCGTGAGGGATTTGGGCAACCAAGTTAATAGCAACCTGACTTTTGACCACCATGTTACTTCCATTGTACAAAAAGCTTTCTACATGGCCCACCTCAGACGTAAGGGTATCTCATCCAGGGACAAGGAGGTCATAACATCCCTATATTCTTCCCTTATAAGGCCCATTATTGAGTACAATGCCCCTTTCGGCATGTACCTTGCAAAGCACATGCAGCAGCTGGAGAGAACACAGAGGTTCCTCACCAGGAGAATCCAGGGCCTAACACATCTACCATACACAGATAGGGTAAAAGCCCTATCCCTCTACACAGTTTCATACAGACTCCTCAGAGGTGACCTCTGTCTGCCATACAAGGCGATCTCGGACCCCACCTTGTTGGGACAGCTGCATATCCGCAAGTCAAGCTCCACTTGAGTAACCTGCATGTGTTGCCTCAACCCGGTCTGTGACATCAATAAGGCTTGTTGGCGGGACAGATTTGTGTCACAGAGACTCCCCATCAGTGGAATAGGCTCCCTCTCCATGTCAAGCAGAGTAGCTATTTACCCCTTTTTAAGTGCAACCTGGATAACTGGATGGGAAACAGAAAATGTACCCCTGGGCATCGGGTGTTGACTTGTCTAAACATGGGGTAAACCCTTGGCTAAGCTTATAAGGGCCTCAGGGCCAATAGCCTAGTAACTTCCTATGATCCTATGAAATAAATGATCATTATTTAGCATTTCAGTCTACATTTTTGTGTTGCAACTACAACGCAACAACATCATTATCAACAATGGGACCAACTATGACTAAATTTGTCTCATTTAATAAAAATGGGATTATTCAAACTCAAAATGACTTTGGGAGGTTACCAGTCAAAACTCCCAAGGTTGCAAAACACATAAAACTTTTTTTTTTTTTGCAGACTGGCAAGTACCCCCCGCACTCTCTGACATAGGGGCAAAGTCCCACCCCCTAAACTGTACATTCATATACACACACAAACACACACACACACACACACACACACATATATATATATATATATATATATATATATATATATATATATATATATATATATATATATATGATATAAAAAGTGTACACACACCCGTTAAAATGCCAGGTTTTTGTGATATAAAAAAATTGAGACCACAATAAATCATTTCAAAACTTTTTCCACCTTTAATGTGACCTATAACCTGTACAATTCAACTGAAAAACAAACAAATCTGTTAGGGGAAAAATATAAAAAATAAAAAATGTACAATAAGCTGGTTGCATAAGTGTGCACACCCTTAAACTAATACTTTGTTGAAGCACCTTTTGATTTAATTACAACATTCATTCTTCTTTGGTAGGAGTCTATTAGCATGGCACATCTGGACTTGGCAATATTTGCCCAGTCTTCCTTGCAAAAGTGCTCCAAATCTGTCATATTGGGAGGGCATTTCTTGTGCACAGCCCTCTTCAGGTCACCCCACAGATTATCTATTGGATTTAGGTCTGGGCTCTGGATGGGCCATTCCAAAACTTTAATTTTCTTCTGGTGAAGCCATTCTTTTGTTGATTTGGATGTATGCTTGGGGGTCATTGTTGTGTTGAAAGGCGAAATTCCTCTTCATCTTCAGCTTTCTAGCAGACACCTGAAGGTTTTGGGCCAGAAGTGACTGGTATTTGGAACTATTCATAATTCCTTCCACCTTGACTAAAGCCCCAGTTCCAGCTGAAGAAAAGCAATCCCAAAGCATGATACTGCCACCACCATGCTTCAACGTGGGGATGGTGTTCTTTTGGCGATGCAGTTTTGTTTTTCTACCAAACATACCTTTTGGAATTGTGGCCAAAAAGTTCAACCTTAGTCTCATCAGACCATAATAAGAAGTTATGTACTCACCATAACGCTCCATCTGAGTAGATAAACTTCATTTGTCAGCAACCTGTGGGTATCGGATCCGACTTCGGATCCGAGCCGGCAGTTTTCAACAGCTTAGATCCGAGCTCCTAGCTCCTCCCTCTACCCATAAACCCCTGCCAACCCTGACTGACCTCAGATCAAGTTTGCCCCCAAGCAGCAACTGCTACCAATTTACCAATTTCAAATGCCATCTCTGAAGACAGCAAAAGTGAATAATCGAAGGTCAGGGGGAAGGAGGGGGGGATGGTTGCTGACAAATGAAGTTTACTTACTCAGATGAAACATTATGGTGAGTACATAACTTCTTAATCTGAAGTAGTTAACTTCATTTGTGCAGCAACCTGTGGGACAGAGTCCCCAGCTACCTGAATCTTGGGCGGCCATCATGGAAGGAGGTTCGGGAGCACTGCAGAGCCAAAGGATGCTCTCCCTCTGGAGATAATATCCAGCTTATAATGGTTGATAAAGGTATGAGATGAGGCCCAAGTGTCGGCCGAACAAATATCATCTAAAGGTACCCTGGATCTAAAAGCAGCAGAGGTAGACAGAGATCGGGTAGAGTGGGCACGGACACCCTGAGGCTCGGGCCTACCAAAACTTTCATAAGCCAAAAGAATACATTGCGAGATCCATCGAGACAACGTAACTTTGGATACTGATTTACCCAAATTCTTTTTGGCAAAGGAGATGAACAACTGGTCGGATTGCCTATGACCAGATGTCCTGTGAATATAGAATCGAAGTTGTCTATGCACATCCAACGAGTGTAGTTTGTATTCTCCTTTGTTGTGATAGCTGGGAAAGAAGACTGGCAGATTAATGGACTGGTTGATATTAGATTCAGAAGCAACCTTAGGGAGAAAGGAGGGATTGGTCCTGAGGTAGACTCTATCCTTGTGGAAGGTTAGATACGGGGATTTGACACAAAGGGCCTGAATTTCAGAAACTCTTCTGGCAGAGGTGATGGCAACGAGAAAGGCCGTCTTCCAAGACAAATACTTGAGTTCCACTGAAGCTGCAGGCTCAAAGGGGGGAGCTGTCAAAGCCTGAAGCACTAAAGACAAATCCCACGGAGGTACCACTTCCTTTACCGGAGGTCTGAGCAGGAAGGTGCCCTTCAGAAAGGTCTTGCATAGTTTTGAAGTGATCAAGGGACGCAGATCATGTCCAACATGGTAGTGAAAGATAGCTGCTAGTTGAACCTTGACAGTGGAACAGCTAGCTCCCTGGTGAAATAATCCTGATAAGAAGTCTAGCACCGCAGGTAAAGGAGCTGTGAAGGGATCCAAGTTTTGACATTCTGCCCAGATAGAGAAACGTCTCCATTTTCTACTGTAAACCTTCCTAGTAGAA
Source organism: Protopterus annectens (assembly GCF_019279795.1). Lineage (NCBI taxonomy): Eukaryota > Metazoa > Chordata > Ceratodontiformes > Protopteridae > Protopterus > Protopterus annectens. The sequence goes on from NC_056725.1 coordinate 613,912,721, forward strand.
GGCTTGTGGACTGCAACTAGAATAGCTTTGACTGGGGAAGAGATGCCGGGAGTCCTGGCTAGGAGTGGAACTGGAGCAGCTAAGCTGTGAGCTTGAGGCTGTCCAGGTTCGGGGTCGGGAGACCCAGAGGGTGGGAGATCAGATCCGGGAGGGGATCTAGAATCCAAGGAGGATTCACAAGATGAGACCAAAGGTAAGGAAACCAGGTTTGACGAGGCCAGAATGGGGCAATGAGGATAATCCTGCTCCCCAACCGACTGGCTTTCTGTAGAAACTTTAGCATCAGGGGGAGAGGTGGATAAGCATAAAGCAGTCCGGGAGGCCAGTCATGCACCAGAGCGTCTCTCGGGGATTCCCCGACTTGGGGAATTAAAGCGAAATAGCTGTTGCATTTGGTGTTTGAGGGAGAGGCGAAAAGATCGCAACAGGGCTGCCCCCCCATTTGGCAAAAATCTGATTGGCTACGTGCGGATTGAGAGACCACTCGTAAGGGGAAAGGATGGTGCGACTGAGTTTGTCCACCAGGATGTTGGACCATCCTGGAATGTTTGTTGCAATGAGAAAACGGTTGGTGGAGATCACCCATTCCCACACTCTCATGGCCTCCCGACAGAGCAGGTAAGACCTAGTTCCCCCTTGTTTGTTGATGTACCAGACAACCGACATGTTGTCCATCTGGATCGCAATTGTCCCTACAGGAAGAAGGTCCTGAAGTGCTTGCAACGCTAACAGCACTGCCCTCATCTCTAGGACATTGATATGCAAAGAGGTCTCAGTATCGTTCCACGTGCCTTGGACAGTCCTGCCCAAAGGGTGCCCCCCCCCTCTCTGAGGCGAGAGGCGTCCGTGGTCACCGTGGCCAGGGGAGGGGCCAAAGAGAAGGGGCGTCCCGTGTGGAGATCTGGAGATTGCAGCCACCACACGAGAGCCCTCTTGCAAGCCCTGCTGAGGGAAATGGGATGACTCAGAGGGTAGTGAAGAAAGACCACTGGACTTGGAGGGTCCACTGTAAGACCCTCATGTTCAGACGTGCCATAGGTAACAAGTTGATTGCCGCTGCCATTGAGCCTAGAGCCCTCAGGACCAACTCCGCCGGAGGAGATGAAGATAGAAGGATGGCCCACACATGAAACCTCAGGGTTCGAAGTCTCTCTGGGGTTAAGAAGGCTACAAAATTGATTGTGTTTAACCTGGCCCCGATGAAATCTATGACTCGGGTCGGGGTGAGAGCAGATTTGTCTATATTTATTGTGATCCCTAGCCAGGGAGCAAGGCGAAGGAAATAATCTCTGGCTGTACAGAGTAGATGCTTTGTCGAGGTGGTCAGGAGCAAGTCGTCCAGGTAAGGAAAAACCTGTATTCCCTGGAGCCTCAGGTGGGCTGCTATCACTGCTAACACTTTGGTAAACACTCTGGGGGCTGAGGTGAGACCAAAGGGGAGAGCCCTGAATTGGTAATGACTGGCCCCTAGCTAGAAGCGGAGAAACCTCCTGGATCGTCTGTCCATTAGAATATGATAGTACGCATCCTTGAGGTCTATCGAGCACATCCAATTGTTCTCCCGTAATAGGGGGGAATAGATTGAAGAGTGACCATCCGGAACTTTTCTTTGGTTACTGAAAGGTTCAAAAGGGAGAGATTGAGGATTGGTCTTAAGTCCCCCCATCTTTTTTGGCACCAAAAAGAACCTGGAGTAAAAACCCGATCCGAGCTGGTCTGGGGGGGACGTGTTGGATGGCTCTTTTTTCTAGGAGCTGCCGGATTTCCACAGCTGCGACCTCCCTCTGATCGGGTGGGACATCGGGGAGGTGTTCGGGGAAGAGAAGAGGGCAAGAGAAGGGGATCTGGTAACCTCTGGATATGATGCGAAGCACCCAGCGGTCTGTCGTGATGGACTCCCAAGCTGCCAGGTGCCTCGAGAAATGCCCCCCGACTGCCTCCAGAGTGGAGCAGTCAGGCAACCCTTCAGGGCTGTTGCGTGGGCCAGTCAGAGAAAGGTTCTCTGGACCCAAAGTTCTTCAGGATCCCTCTGCCTCTAGGGCGGCGTCCTCCCTGTCCTCCTCTGCCGCGGAAGGACTGGGGGTCCGGAGCAGACTGGGACTGTTGCGACTTCCGGAATCACATCTTCTTCTGTCCCTATTGGTTCTTGGAGAAGGACCTCTGGGGAGCAGAAAAGCGGACTCCGACGGCAGACAATGTCTTCTCGTCCTTTTCGCTCTGGACCAAGGTGTCGCGAACGGTCTTCCCAAATAGGGCAGAACCATCAAAAGGGGCATTTGTGAAAGACGCCTTGAAGGGTTCCGCGAAATCACAATGCCGGAGCCAGGCCTGACGGCTCATGACGAGACCTGCTCCGATGGCTTTAGCGGCTCCTTCCATGGTATGGGATAGTAGCCGCATAGAGGTATTGGAAATGGACCTAAGAGTGGCCATATGGGTGGAGTACAACTGTTTGTCCCTCGCCGACATGGACTCCGGGGGCGATGCAGCGTATTCCTTAATAAGATTCCGCTGCAGCCAAATAATGTGTGCCGTGTAGTTCAGTGACCTCACTGAGAAGGACGCTGAACTAAACACCCGCTTCCCTAAGCGGTCCATTGCTCGGGACTCCTTGCCCAGGGGGTGGACCGAGGGGCTCTCCTGAGCTAGTTCCCTCTTAGTGGCTGCCGCCATCAACATGGCATCTATGGGGGGACCCTTGCTCCAATGGGGCCTGTCGGCAGGGGGACTGAAGATCCTGTCAGGGCATTTCGGGACTGGCTCCACAGTGTCTGGCTCCTTCCACGCCCTGGTGGTAATCAGGTCCACCAGGGGATCGGCTGGAGGGGACACCCAAGACGTAGAAGGGCCCGCTTCAAATGCCTCCATGAACACAGCTTTGTCCGAGGTCGGCTTTGGGGCAAACCACTCCCCCCCTGATCCTGAGCATTTCCGTGATGTCCCCAAAGGGGACATCCTTGGGGGGTGACCTTGGGGAGCCTTCCCCCTCCTCCAAATCCGTGTCTTCAGTCAAGGACTCAGGGGAGTCCAAGTGCCTCCTCTTGCACTTCCGCTTGTGGGGGATCTCCTCGGGGGGGGGGGGGCTGTCAGAGGAGGCCTCACCAGCAACATCCTGTTCCAAGGGAACGACCTGGGACATTGAAGCAGGCTGTCCCTGGGGCCGGGTGATGGAAGTCAGACCCAACAGAGAAGAAGTGCGGGGCGGAGCTGTGGCAAGGACCGGGGGCCTGGAAACAGTCGACAGAGCCCTCTCCACCACGTCGAACGCCGAGGGAGAGCCGCTCTCTCTCTGGGATCCGAGAGCGGGCCCTCACTTGGATCTGACAGGCAGATCGGGGCCGGCGCAGAAGCAATCGGATCCGACGGCCCAGTATGCTCCGACCTGGACGGCGCCGAAGACATACTGAAATCCTCGCATCCAAAGCTCAGCCCTCGTATCCGAGAGCACGGATCCGACAAAAACGGACCCGACAGGCTCGAGGGAAGAGTCGGCGCCGAAGTACCCGAGACTGTCGGCGCAGACCCACCCCCGGTTCGGAGGCTGCCCGGCTCCGAAGGCCACGAACCCGGGAAGCGGGACGGAGAAGGAGCTATCCGGGCAAAGAAAGGGGTCGAGCTCCCCCCCAGAGGGGGAGGGGGCAGGAGCACTCCCATCTGCAGTTGGGCCTGGAGGAATCTTCGCATCATCCGGTCCAAATCTGCATTGGAAAGGCTACGAGTAGATCTCGATGAGGCCACCGAAGCGGGACGTGAGTGCCGCCTCGATGACCTCGAAGGAGATCGGGTCTCCTCCTCCTCAGGGCCCGGTGAAAAACAGGGGGACCGGATCCGAGAAGGAGGAGACCGGGAAGCCCTGGAGGGAGAAGACCACTTAGCCGATGGAGCCGAAGCAGAGGCCTCGGCCCTCCGCTTGTGGTGCTTCTCCCTTCTCTTGTCTTTCCTGGCCTCCCTCTCCTCCGGGCCTACAGCGGGAGGTTGAGTCCCGGCCGGGGGGAGAGAGGCAGGAGTGGCCGCCACGGTGGTAGCCACGGTAGGACCGGAGGCCGAAGCCGAATCTGGAGGCAAAAGACCCGCCAGGATCAGCTTGGATCTCCGGTCCTTAAGTGTCCTGGGGTTGAAAGCCGCGCAGATGGAACACCCAGAGGTAAGGTGTCCAACCCCAAGGCACAGAACACACCGAGTGTGGCCATCAGCCGGTGAAAGCTTGTTGCCATACTCGGTGCACTTGGAAATGATAGGTTTTGGGGCCTCCGACATTTTAAACTAAGGAGGACACACACGCTAGGCCCCAACACACGCACACAGACCCTAACAAACCAGCGAGGGAGGGGGTGGGGGAAAAATTATAACTAAAGAGTAGTTTAAACTAGGGTAAACAGGTAAAGGGTCTAAACACATGGCACTCACACTAAAGATGAAGAAAAAAACTGAAACATTTTCTAACTTTCTCACAAGAAATGCACTAAGCACGGAGCTCGAAAATCCAGCTGCTGTCAACAAGCGCGGCAAACTAGATCTGAGGTCAGTCAGGGTTGGCAGGGGTTTATGGGTAGAGGGAGGAGCTCGGAGCTCGGATCTAAGCTGTTGAAAACTGCTGGCTCGGATCCGAAGTCGGATCCGATACCCACAGGTTGCTGACAAATGAAGTTAACTACTTCAGATCACATTTTCACACATGCTTTTGGGAGACTTGATGTATTGTTTTGCAAATTTTATCCGGGCCTGGATGTTTTTCTGTGTAAGAAAAGGCTTCCATCTTACAACCCTACCCTATAGTCCAGACATATGGAGAATGAGGTCTTGTCACATTAAAGGTGGGAAAAGTTTTGAAATTATTTATTGCGGTTTCATTTTTTTTATATCACAAAAAACTAGCATTTAACAGGAGTGTGTACACTTTTTATATCCACTGTATAAACACACACACACACACACACACACACACACACACAGAGAGAGATACACACACATATACTAAATCTCAGAGAAGAGGGAGAAAGTAAGAAGAATGCTACATTTTCTTTCTTACTTTTCTCTGAGTATCACCGCCATTTCAGTACTCCAATGATAATTTAGGTTCAACATTCTGAGCATCAGTCGCCAAACTGGAGACAAACAGCAGGGTTCCCTCAAAAATAGCTTAAGAAGTGCTCTTCCTACTAGATATGTAACTGCACATACTGATTTTCATGCTGTGGTAAAATTAAAGCAATGCCAAGGTGCACAGAATGTATCTTTATCACTGCCAAAGTAACTAATCAGAAAGGGGAGGACTTCATGTGGAAAATTGCATTCAGGACTCTGGCCTAAGATTCTTTGTCCAAGCCTTCTTCTACAAGAGAAGCTCTGTAATGCAAAGGCCCACTCCTCTATGCAGTCCCATGTATTCAAAGCATAATGTACTAAGCTCAAATCAGGTCACAGTTTTTAAAGGTGATCTATAACAAACAGGCTAATACACTCAAGTGTACCAGCCTTTGATAGCAATTTAGTCGAATACCAAAGCATTTACTGTATTTTTTCTGTCTGTCTGCAAAAAAACTAAAAAAAAAAAACAAAAAAATACTTCTCCTTTCCTAAACTTTCCTAGCTAGTTGTTCCAGTGATCAGATTTGCTGATCCCTGGGCTTTGTATTTGGTTCCTGTGTTCCTCCATTTTCTGTGAGGCCAGAGGTAGTTTCTTTACTCACCAGTGGGAGTGGGGAGTACTGAGCTGCTTGTTTGTCCTCAAGGGAGTGGTTAGAAACAGCAACTAGTAATTCGTTGGCCATTTTGGGTCATTTCCTGTTTTTTCCAGCCCCTGCTATAAAGCACGCTTTGGCGGGCTTTTCTGGCATTAGAGAACTTGGCATAGCTCCTCGTGGTCCCCTGCAGAGTTCCTAAGCCAGCAGAGAGCAGAAAAAGCAACTTTCTTGATTATAAGTATTTTTAAACATTTTACTTTGCATTTTTCGATCTTTTGAGCTTTTCGACTACTGTTTGTGCCTATATTACTGTTTTATTACCTGATTTTCCTGTTTTTCTGTGCTTAAATTGTTGATTGCACTTGTTGGCTAAAGTTTTGCTTAAAAGTAACAAACAGGCTAATACACTCAAGTGTACCAGCCTTTGATAGCAATTTAGTCGAATACCAAAGCATTTACTGTATTTTTTCTGTCTGTTTGCAAAAAAACTAAAAAAAACCCCAAAAAATACTTCTCCTTTCCTAAACTTTCCTAGCTAGTTGTTCCAGTGATCAGATTTGCTGATCCCTGGGCTTTGTATTTGGTTCCTGTGTTCCTCCATTTTCTGTGTGGCCAGAGGTAGTTTCTTTACTCACCAGTGGGAGTGGGGAGTACTGAGCTGCTTGTTTGTCCTCAAGGGAGTGGTTAGAGACAGCAACTAGTAATTTGTTGGCCATTTTGGGTCATTTCCTGTTTTTTCCAGCCCCCTGCTATAAAGCGCGCTTTGGCGGGCTTTTTCAGGCATTAGAGAACTTGGCATAGCTCCTCGTGGTCCCCTGCAGAGTTCCTAAGCCAGCAGAGAGCAGAAAAAGCAACTTTCTTGATTATAAGTATTTTTTAAACATTTTATTTTGCATTTTTCGATCTTTTGAGCTTTTCGACTACTGTTTGTGCCTATATTACTGTTTTATTACCTGATTTTCCTGTTTTTCTGTGCTTAAATTGTTGATTGCACTTGTTGGCTAAAGTTTTGCTTAAAAGTAACAAACAGGCTAATACACTCAAGTGTACCAGCCTTTGATAGCAATTTAGTCGAATACCAAAGCATTTACTGTATTTTTTCTGTCTGTTTGCAAAAAAACTAAAAAAAACCCCAAAAAATACTTCTCCTTTCCTAAACTTTCCTAGCTAGTTGTTCCAGTGATCAGATTTGCTGATCCCTGGGCTTTGTATTTGGTTCCTGTGTTCCTCCATTTTCTGTGTGGCCAGAGGTAGTTTCTTTACTCACCAGTGGGAGTGGGGAGTACTGAGCTGCTTGTTTGTCCTCAAGAGAGTGGTTAGAGACAGCAACTAGTAATTCGTTGGCCATTTTGGGTCATTTCCTGTTTTTTCCAGCCCCCTGCTATAAAGCGCACGTTAGCGTGATTTAGCGCGGAGTTGCCACTGTTGCACACAAGAGCAGCGGTGGTTTAACAAGGTTAAACTATTCGGGCTACCTAAATTCCACTCTTCAAATTTTCCCTTAAATCTACCTTCCTCGAACTGTACTGCCGATCTAACCAGCGTATCCTATAACTAAAAACGTCATCTCTACTTGATTCCCAAGTAGACTATTCTCTATCTGTAAAGCCTAGCACTTGCTCCTACAGTACTTGCACCTTGTTAAAGCACTATTATTATAGATAGTACCCCACCAGCCTAGAACCCACATCCCCCGGAGTCTTTTGTAAGTTTTTTATCTATTACTTCTAGCATGTCGAGGGATCAGTTGCTAGTGTCCTCTCCTGCTCAATTGGTGAACCTGGGAATATTGAGGCAATGTTACAATTGCCTCATGTACACAGACAATCCTCTCCTTCTCCCACAAAACACAAATACATGCGAGAGATGCAACTATACGGCCAAACTGGAGGCTGAGCTCTCTCAACATAGGACTGGCAAGACCAGGCAGGAGGAGAAGGTAACCACACACACTACATACCCAGTCACACATAGTACCATCACAACTTCAAATCATACACATAATCACACAAAGACATACTCGGAGGCTCTGACCAAAAATCTACCAAAAGAGCAGAGGCCTCCAAAGCAGACACCCAAACAACTACCACCTCAGGACCCAACACATGCATCACATAGACCACACAGTCAGAGTGTCAAACAGTCACAGCCCTTAAGGCCAAACACAATGCCAGACACACTCGTCATTGGTGACTCCATAGTCAGGCACACTGACGTCCCGCTCACCAGACTGAGTAAGGAGAAGGTCACAGTAAGCTGCCTGTCGGGCGCTAGAATCCGCCACATAACGCAAGCACTCAGGTCTCTCAACAGTACAAGTACGACTCAGTCATTGTCCATGCTGGTGTCAACGACCTGAGACGTACCTCCTTGGACTACATGAAAAGAGACATTGAGGAGCTCTCTGATTATGTAGCCCAGGCAGGTATGACCCTGACCTTGAGCAGTATCCTACCTTCACCTAGAATGATGCCACAATACAGTGATAAGATGATCAGCTTTAATAATTGGCTTAAATTTTGGTGTCATTCAAAGGGGATCCCATGTCTGTCTGCCTGGGATGACATGCTGGACAAGCCACGCTGCTTCGCAAGGGATGGCTTGCACCTGTCACCTCTGGGCTTCCGGATATTGGCAAAGGCTCTTGCCACCCCCATAGTGCCTTTTTTAGGCAAAGCTCAAATTCTAAACCTACCACCCTAGAACACAAAAAAGGAAAAAAACTAAGGGTAATGCTGCTCAATGCCAGAAATCTAAATCTCAAGATGCATGCACTCGAGGCCCTTCTCAGTATGGAGAACATCGATGTCTGTGCTGTGACAGAAACCTGGTTCAAGGCTCCTGAGAGCACCCCAGCACTATCAGGTTTCACCTCATATCATGCGTTCCGGCCCCAAAATCCGGACAACACCAAGAAAGGAGGGGGGGGGTGTCCATATTCATAAAGGACACACACACCTCAAGGTTGGTGGCAACGCACGATGCATCGGAGAAAACCCAGGTGCAATTAACCATAGGCAAGACTGTTCTGCAATTTGTAGCATGTTACAGGCCACCCTCTCAAACTCAAGAACCTCACATGGCCTTCCTGAAAACATTGGAGGGGATAAATGTATCTCCAAATACCATCATACTAGGTGATTTCAACTACCCTAATATAGACTGGGAACACTATTCAAGCCCAAACACTCTAGCCCAAAGGTTCCTGGAGTTCATAAACTCAAATGCCATGGAACAACTAGTCACCATCCCCACAAGAGGAGAAAACATACTTGATCTCATCATCACGAACATGGGATCACAATGTTCAACACCGGAAGTATACCCCTCACTGGTGAGATCAGATCATAAACTAATCTCGCTGGAGGTCCTCATCCCGCCCCCACCTGAAATAAAAAAGACCACAGTGAAAAACTTCTCAAAAGCCGACCTCACACTTCTAAAAACTAGTGTGGTCTCCTTTAAGGCCCCTGAGCCAGTGGTAAACATTACTCAAACCGCTGAATCACTTACAAATGCCTTCTACCAGCACCTACAGGACTGCATGGATCAGGCAATCCCAAACAAAACTAAGACTCTTTGTACCAAAGGCAAGCGTCCAGTCTGGTGGACCCCAGCCATAAACAAGCTCTACAACAAAAGGAGGAAGCTACTACAAGATAGAGCAAAATCCTTGAAAGGTAAGACACCTTTGATCATTATAAGTAAAAAACTAAGAGCTCTCATAAAATCATCCAAGGCAAATTTTGAGAGAAAAATCGCCAAGGACTCAAAAGACAATCATAAGGCCTTCTTTAGCTATGTTAGAAACCTAGGAGGAAACCCCCAGAAATGCTCAGAATTAGTTCAAAATGATGTGAAGATTACTGAACCTACACACATTGCCAACATACTGGCTGACAGGTTCAGTGCAAACCCCCACAAAAGGAGAGATTTCTATACCAGAGGATTGTGGCCACCCAAACATCTCCAACGCCCAGGTGAGAACTGCTCTCTCCAAGGCAAAAAACACAGCATCCATGTGACCGGATGGTGTCCCCGGCTGTGTGCTCCATGAACTCAATGAGGAATTAAACCCGCAGTTAGGACAGCTGTTTAATCTTAGCCTCACCTCAGGATACGCACCCAAGGAGTGGCGCACGGCGACTGTGGTCCCACTTCATAAGGGCGGTGCCTCCACCGACCCTGGAAATTACCGTCCCATTAGCTTGACAAGCCTTATCTGCAAAGCCATGGAGAGGATCATAATGGAACTCATAAATAAAGACATAGGAACTTGCAGACTTTGGATCCATCCCAGTTTGGCTTTGTCAAAGGCAGATCATGCCTCTTAAACTTGGTTGACTTTTTCGAAACAGTCACCAAGGCCATTGATGAGGGCAAGGCAGTCCATACAGCCTACCTCGACCTGGCAAAGGCCTTCGACACAATACCCCACTCAGGTATCATCGAAAAACTCATCGGCTTAAATGTAAACCCATACATCACAAGATGGGTTGCAAACTGGCTAAGTGACAGAACCCACAGGGTCAGAGTTGCTGGCGCCATGTCAGACTCAAAGCCTGTCACAAGTGGTGTCCCACAGGGCTCAGTCCTGGGACCACTCTTGTTCGGCATCTACTTTTCTGAAGTACATGCAAACACAGGAGGGTTATGGCTGACAAAGTTTGCAGATGACTGCAAACTGGGCTCCATAGTCGAAAACACATCTGACACAGATATCCTTCAGAAGGGCCTCACAGAAACGGATAACTGGTGCCAGAGCCATGGCCTAAAGTTAAACGCCAAGAAATGCATAGTCATACCCTTCGGGAAAAACAAGGTTACCCCTAGCTACCATATAGGTGGCAATCCACTGAGCACAGAAGAAGTCATCAGGGATCTGGGGACCCAGGTTGACAGTAACCTTTCGTTTAACACTCATGTTGCCAAAGTAGTTAGGAAAACCTTCTACATTGCCCACCTTATCATGAAGGGATTCACATCTAGATCTAGGGAGGTCATCGTCCCCCTGTACTCATCACTCATTAGACCTATGATTGAGTACAATGCCCCATTCGGAATGTATCTGACCCGACACCTGCAGCAGCTGGAAAGGCCCCAAATGTTACTCACCAAAAGGATAAAGGGTCTCAAAAATATGTCTTATGCTGCCAGACTGAAAGAACTCCAGCTCTATTCAGTCGCATACCGCTTGCTCAGAGGTGACCTATGCCTGACATATAAGGCCATGTCAAACCCAGATTTAATGAATATGCTTCACCTCAAAAAATCTAGATCCCTCAGAACCACAAGGGCGGGAGACTTAAACCTTGACACGGTTATTAATAGAACGTGCTGGAGGGACAGATTCATCACCCAGAGACTCCCTATGCTGTTGAACAAAATCCCGGTACATGTGAGGCAGAGCACCTCGCTGGCCTTGTTCAAGAGGAATCTTGACCAATGGATGGGAGATCGCAGATATACCCCAGGGATTACTTCAGTGTCACTGCTTGACAGAGGCACAGCAAAATAATAGGCATAGTTTTCTTCAAACTAAAGGGGTGGCGAAAGCCACATAACTATGGGCTAGGCTTATAAATGCCCTTGGGCAGATAGCCTAGTATGAACCTATGAACCTATAATACTAACATGTATCTGATGAATTCTGCTAAAAAATAACCCTCAAATATATTTTAAAAGCAAGACTAAGCCTCTCAAACATATATCATCAACCTCATACCACATTTAAAGTGCATATGAACTGACAGCCGTATGTCAACATCAGAAATAAACATTAGGAAAGACATTTGCCATTTAAAATGAACAAAATTCCTTTCAGGACTTATTGTACCCTACTCTATCATTTCTGATGACACTAAATCACTAGACATTCCAAAAAATACTTAAACACTTCTAGTTAATACAATGTCCTGCATTACCAAAAGAGCAAAATTCTAATTTATGTAATCTCATCATTTCTGCCCACTTGCAAACCTAGATTCCTCAGGAAACAAGAACTGATACCATTGCATTATTTATTTATTTGCATTTGTTTACAGGGATGGTCCAGCTGGGCCAGAAGTGCCCATTTACAGTGGAGCTATGGGGAGAAAAGCACCACATATAAGGCATTTCACATACAATACAGAATTTACATTAATAAAGACATTCAGTACATATTACTGGCAGCTTATACAACTGGTGAAAAAAATAGTACATAAGTAATCATTCTCAAATCAAAGATATTACTCAAGCAATACAGAGCATATACATGAGAACATTCCATATGAGTAGTTTTCAGCTAGCAACATTTATATAGGACACTTCATGCAGTGGGTGCAAAGCATATATAGTAATGGATCAGAGACTAGGTACTTAAAAGTTTCACACGTTTAGGAGGTGTAATAGCTGAGCGATAGTCTATATGAATCCTGTTGCAGGAATCAGCAAAGTCAGTGGATATTGTTGCAGATACAAGTAGTGGTATGATATTAAGGTAGGCTGCGAGAGTACCTGAATGCCTCGCCTGGTTCAATGGCAAGTCTATAAGGGTTAGGAAGAGAAGGAAGTAGACAGGAGGGATCAATGGTAGGACAATGAGGGTTAATATTAGAGGGAGGTGGACAGATTGGAGAGGCAGAGTAAGTAAAAAGACAGATGGATGTGAAAGGAGGATGCCAGAGTAGTAGAGTGGGGGTGAGAATAGTTGTGATGGCCGAAGTCAGGTTATATGAGATGTGTTGTTAGCACATGTGCACAGCCAAGATGAGGAGAGGTGTTGTTTCAGAGATGTCTTGAAGAGGGTTACTGAGCGGGTGGATCTAAGTGTTGGGTGGAAGGAGTTCCAAAGTTTTGTGATGGCAAAGGAGTAAAGCATCTGGTCAGTCGAAAGTCTGGGATTTTCTACATTTACAAGCAGTTGGTTGTTGGATCGGAGTGGTCTGGTAGGATGGTATAAATTAAATATAGAAGATAGAGCAGGGCACATGTATGGATTATGAATGAGTTTGTGAGCTGTAGTTAGTTGGATAAGGGTGAGATAGTTGGGGAGTTCAAGTCATTTTAAGTTGCGTAATGATAAGCAATGGTGGGATGAGTAGGACGCATTAGGTACAAACTTAGCAATTTTGTTGTTGCATTAGTGGGCAAGTAAACTATTAAACTAAACTCTCAGCTTTCCAGCATGATTTACAATCCACTTTAAACTCATTACAGTCATATCACAGAACAGAATGTAAACTACAAGCATTAAACATACCATTCCATTACAGCGTATTTCTACTAAGCGGGCCTTGTGCTTCCTTCCTAGTCGTCTGATCTTCTTGTAAGTATAGTAGTACTCCACACACTGTGACACTGTTTTAGACTTCACCTACAGAAAATAAATTATGCAAAATGTGACAAAGTGCATACAAACTACTGTATTTGTGTATGTCTAATTAGTACAAAAAATAAGTTATGTACTTACCATAATGTTCTATCTGTGTTTTCCATTTTCACTCTTCCTCAACATATGGGTTCGGATCCGACTCAGCTGTTACTATAGCTTGTGATCATCTACAAGCTCTTGAATCCCTCTCTTACCCACAATGCACCAACCACTAACATACTATGTTTGCTATTTTACAAAGGTAAAAGGACTACTATAAAGATCCTAACAGAGCATAGCATATCTGGGGCTCAGTAAGAAGGACAGTGGTGTCCTTATAGATACTTGTTCTTCCAGAAATTCACGATGAAAAAAAAAAAAAACAAAGGTTAGGGGTTGGAAGGTGGGGAGTTCAGGAAGAATGAAAATTTACAACAGAGATGGAACATTATGGTAAGTACATAACTTCTTTGTCTGATGTTGTCAATTTTCATTCTATCCTCAACTGTTGGGACAGAGTCCCCAGCTACCTAAATTCCCGGGTGGACCTTAAGGAAGGATATTCCTGAGCACAGTTGAGCCAAAGGTTTCTATTCCCTTCAAGAGACAAGATCCACTTATCCAATTTGTAATGAGTAGTAAAGTTATGAGGATTAGCCCAAGTTACAGTTGCACATGTGTTATCCATGGAAGCCCTAACAAGATACACTGAAGAAATTGCCATGTACCTAAATGGGCTTTTAAAGGTTTTGGTAAGGACGGACCCAACTTATTATACATAAAATATATACGCTCTGTCAGCCATCTGGCTAAAGTCACTTTTGTGACTTATTTTCCATTTTAGAATATGCAAAGAACATAAATAATTGATCTGTTTTTGTAATATCTTTCATTCTATGTAAGTAAAAACGTTAACTTTTTGTGGACATCTAATAAATGAAGCATATATTCTCGTTGTTTGCAAAATGTAGGAAAGAAGTCTGGTAGGTTAATGGACTGATTAACACCACCTTAGGAAGGAATGAGGCATTTGTACGTAATGTCACTCTATCCTTATGAAAAATCAAACAGGGAGGTTTAGAAGATAAAGCCTGAAGTTCTGAAATTCTTCTAGAAGAGGTAAGGGCCACTAGAAAGATAGTTTCCCAGGTGAGGAATTTAAGATCACATTTAACTGCTGGTTCAAAGGAGGGATAAATTAAGGCCTGCAGAACCAAATTTAAATCCCATGGTGAAGCAGGATCTTTATATGGTGGCCTCGATAGGAGGGTTCCTCTTATAAAGGCTTTACAAAGCTTAGATGAAGCCAAAGAAGATTTCTCAAATCCAGTATGGAAATTACAGATTGCTGCTAACTGAACTCTGATTGTTGAGGAAAGTACAGTTGTGTACACCTACCATAACTGTAGATGTTCGAGTGTCTTCACTGTTGCAGTCATAACTGTAGGGTACTCCTGCCGGCAGGCAGCCCGAGGTCGGCCAGAATATCAAAGTCTGGGTCTGGCGTCGGCTGTATCAGCAAGTACCCTGACGTCAGAACGCATGGGTATAAAGCTGACAGCCGATGCCATCTTCTCCAGCCTTTCTTGCCCCTGATGTCAGAAGCCCCCATAAAACCAAAAGGTGTCCCAAGGGAAACACAAATAGACCAGAAAGGTAGTGGAAAAGGAAACAAAGTAAGCAAAAAAGAAACAAGAGGGGTCTGGAGGGAGGGAAACACCGACTGCAACAGTGAAGACACTCGAACATCTACATTTATGGTAGGTGTACACAACTGTACTATGTTCTTTGTGTTTCACTGTTTCAGTCATAACTGTAGGGTAGAATCCCAAAGCTGAGAACACGGGAGGAGGTTATGAAGAAGAAGGAGCAGCTAGAAGACCCTGCAAAACAGCAGAGGCAAAGCCTGCCCTAGACTTAGAGTACAAAGGGAGGTTATAGTGCTTGGAAAAGGTATGCACAGAGCTCCAAGTGGCAGCCTCCAGAATGTCCTTAGTAGGAACTTCTCTGAGAAAGGCTGCTGAAGTGGCAGCTGCTCTAGTAGAATGAGTCCTGACAGTACCTGGAATCTGTTTTCCATAAAGAGAGTAACAATATCTTATTCTATGAGCAATCCATTTGGAAATAGTTTGCTTAGAAATAGCTTTACCTAGAGAACTGGAAGCAAATGAGATAAGCAATTGATCTGATTTTCTGAAATCTTTAGTTTTGTCCAGGTAAAAACGTAGTTGCCTGCGTACGTCCAATGAATGCAAAATCCTTTCCCCCTTATTTTGGGGTTTTGGGAAAAAGGTAGGAAGGTGAATAGTCTGATTTAGAGCCACTCTAGAAACAACCTTAGGCATAAAAGTAGGATTGGTCCTCAAGGAAACTCTGTCCTGATGAAAGATGAGGTATGGTTCCACGGCCATGAGGGCTTGCAACTCAGACACCCTTCTGGCAGAAGTCAAGGCCAACAAGATAGCTGTCTTCCAGGATAAGAACTTAATATCCGCAGAGGCAGCAGGCTCAAAAGGAGGCAAAGTAAGCTTTTCCAAGACATAGTTGAGATCCCAAGGAGGGACAGGAGGAGATCTAGGAGGTCTTAAATTCTTAGCTCCTCTCAGAAATTGTCTAACCAGCTGGTGGGAAAAAATGGGAGGATCACAATTGAAATGAGCCGAAATAGCTGAAGCATGAATCTTAATGGAAGAAAAGGAAAGACCTTTAATCAAAAGGTCTGAGAGATAAAGTAATATAGAGGGAATATCAGGTAAAAAAGGATCAGAACCATGATCCTGCATCCAAATACAAATTTTTTTCCATTTAGAAGCATAAGATTTCCTTGTACTAGGACGCCTAGCTTCCAAAAGAACATCCAAAACTTGCTTAGGAAGAGAAGAAGGGATCAATTGCCTTTGATGAGCCAAGCTGCCAGGCAGAGTCTTGATTTGAGAGTGAAATACCTGACCCTGATGCTGGGACAGTAGAGAATGGGTCAGAGGAAGACTCCAAGGGGGTTCCAAGCAAAGGTGCAGTAGAGTTGGATACCAAAACTGACGAGGCCAATTTGGAGCTATTAAAATGATCAGTCTGGGTTTGTCCAGCTTTATCTTTAGCAATACCCGAGGCAGAAGAGGAAGAGTTGGGAAGGCATATCCCGAAAGATTCCTCCAGCTGAAGGACAGGGCATCCACTTTCCAAGCTGTCTTGTGGAAGGACCTGGTGCAAAAGAGAGGCAACTGATGGTTGAGATGGGACGCAAACAGATCTATCTGAGGACAGCCTCAAATTGCAGTTATCTTGCTGAATAAGTTGGGGTCCAACATCCATTTGTGAGGATCCAAAATGTTTCTGCTTAGGCTGTCTGCTAAGAGATTTTGATTTCCTGGAATGAACTGTGTCTGAAGATCCAGATTCAAATTTAAGGCTGTGTCCCATAAAGTCATGGCAAGTCTGCAAAGGGGGTAAGAGTGAGAGCCCCCTTGCTTGTTTATGTACCACATGACTGTGGTATTGTCTGTTCGAATTAGCAGAGGTCCTGGCTTCAAAAGAGTCTGGAAGGCTAGAAGAGCATTTTGGACTGCCAACATTTCTTTCAAGTTGATGTGCCATAGAAGGTGTTTGTTTGTCCAAGAGCCCTGTTGGCACTTGTCTAGAAAATGAGCTCTCCAAGCATAATCTGAGGCGTCCGTGGTTATGATCTGAGTAGGTTGAGGAAGACGAAAGGGCTTCCCTTCGTTCAAAACACACGCCCTGGACCACCAAAGGAATTCCTTCTGGAGGCAGGGAATCAGTGGAATCATTGTATCCAGACTGTGGCAATGCTGAGACCATACACTCTTTAGGTACCATTGAAGTTTCCTCATGTGAAGCCTCGCATTTGGAATCAACAGGATGCAAGAGGCCATGTAGCCCAAAGCCTGCAGGAATTTCCTTGCAGTGAGCTGAGTCAAGGTTGCCAAGGTCTGGAAGATTGAAGCCACCTGTAACTGTTTTTCTGGAGTAAGGAAGGCCATCTGTAAACTTGTGTCTAGAAGAGCTCCCAAAAAGATCATTCGTTGAGAAGGAATCAAATGTGACTTTTTTGTGTTCACTGAGAATCCCAGTAGTAGGAGAAGACGTTGAACAAATTGCAGGTGTTGAAGTAAAAGGTCTTTGTTGTCTGCCTGAATTAGACAGTCGTCCAGATAGGGGTAAATCTGAATCCCCTGAAGTCTGCAGTAAGCTACTACTGGAGCCAGGCATTTGGTAAAAACTCTGGGCGCAGTAGATAAGCCAAATGGCAGTACAGAGAATTGAAAGTGTCTCGAGCCTGCCTTGAATCTGAGGTACTTTCTGCATTGTTGCCTTATGGGGACGTGTAAGTAGGCCTCTTTTAAGTCCAATGTTACCATCCAAGCATCTTGTGAGAGCATTGGGAGAAGTTGTTGAAGAGTAAGCATCTTGAATTTTGGAATTTCCAAAAAGGTGTTTAATATTGAGAGGTCCAGAATAGGTCTCCAGGAGTTTTGTTTTCTTGGGACCAGAAAAAGTCTTGAATAAAAACCTTTCCCCACCTCTAGAGGTGGAACAGGTTCTATGGCTCTTAAGGCTAATAAAGCGTCCACTTGATTTAAGGCCTCTGTCCATTGATGTTTTGGCAGATCTGGCCAGCCGGAAGGCCTTGGCAGAGTGTGAAAGTGGAATCTGTAGCCTTTCAAAATCACGTCTAACACCCATTTGTCCTGGGTAATGTGAGTCCAATTTTGGTAAAAAAGAGAAAGTTTTCCTCCGAGAGGGGCATCCAGGGAAGGAGGACCTGTAGCCCAACAGAGGGTGTCATTGAGTCTGCTTTCTTTGGGTTTGAGGTCTGTCTTCTCCCCTTCTAGGTGAAGAAGCAGTCCACTGTCTAGATCTGTAAGAGGCCTGAGCCTGCGCCCGACCTCTGGAGCGTCTATATCTTCCCCTTTGAGGCCTGTCAGAAGTGGGAAAAGACCAATTTTTGGAGGGCCAATTTCTAGAAAATCTAGGAGGCTGTACTTGCAAAAAATCTTTTACAGTCTGCATAGACTTGGCTTTTTCTTCCATCTTTGTAATAACCTCCTCAGCCTTAGATCCAAATAATACATCATGCTGAACAGGGGCATCTAGCAATTTAGCCTTAACTTGTTTAGGTAAATTCTGCTCACGAAGCCAAGCATGTCTCCTGATAACAGTACCAGAGGCAGCAGCCCTGCAGGAAGCCTCTAAGGCATCAAAACCACAATGTAAACTATGTTTGCTAACTTGTTCAGTTGCATGCAACACATCCTGTAATTCCTTGTCCTCAGCACATGCAGGAAAGGTAGAAAGCCTTTGTTTTAAAACAGATAAAAGAAACTGTTGATACTTAAACATGTGAAACTGGCAATTTAAAGCTCTAATAGAAAGGGTAGCTGAAGTATAAACCTTTTTGCCCCACCTGTCCAGGGCATGAGAATCCTTTTCAGAGGGGATAGGATTCTTAGAGGAGGCAGCCTTAGCAGCCTTGGAACCCTGCAAAATAGTTTCAGGATCAGCAGAAGGGTTCTTAAATAAGAATTGATGAGAATCAGGGACCCTGTAAAATCTATCAGGCTTAGAAGGAGCAGGCGGCATGGAATCAGGATTCAAGTTAGCTTCAGAGAAGGCATCATCCACAATGTCAAGTACAGGAGGAATAGCTAAAGGCTTGTGTTGAGGGAGAAGAAGAAATTCCCTAAGTCTCTTTTTGGAAGCAGAATAATCCTGACCTTCCCAATGAAAATGCTCCCTCATCTCATGCAAGGTTTCCCCAAAAGAGAAATCTTCAGGGGGAGAGGCAGAGGGAACAGAATCCTCTGCATCCGAATCCTCATAAGGAGGAAAAGAATAATCCTGATCAGAGGAAGAAACTGAAGATATAGAAGCCTGATCAGAGGAATCATAAGGGATATCCTGTCTAGGCCTTTTCTCAGGAGGAGGGTGAGAGCCCTTAATCATAGTTAATAAATCCTCAGCCATCCGTAGTAATTGCTTCTGAGTCTTAGGAGCTGAATCCGAAGAAGCTTGAGCAAAAAGTCTGGGTTTAACAGGAGTCTTTGACTTAGCCTTTGTCTTTGCGGAAATAGACCCCCTCAGAAGCCGGTACCTGCACAGTGGTTCCGGACCCATCTGAAGGAGCGACGTCCGAAGGTCCTGTAGCAGACAAATTACTAGGCCTAGATGGCTCCCCATGGGAGTCCGTGTCGGCCATCAGTTCTGAAGTGGCGGACGACAGGGGCTGCAAAAGCGCCTCACTGACGACCGCCGAACCCGAAGCTGGCTCCGGCTGCAAAGTATCCTGTTTGGACCTCGGAGGCCTGTCCTTGTCTTTGCGTTTCTTCTGCATTCCGGTAGTCGGTAAAGTATCCGACGACATCCTATAATTAAATCGTCTACTGAAGTAATTCAAGGCCCAATCGTACCTATGCTTGATAGTGCGAGAATTAAACCTGGCACAGAACCGACAGCAAGAAACGTCGTGGTCAGGGCCTAAGCAAGGTAGACAGTAAGAGTGGAAATCTTTATGAGGTATTTGTTTTCCACACGATACACAATTATTAACTTTTTCTGACATCGGAGGAGCAAGAAAAGGTTTCAACGGGTACTTAGCTTTGAGAAGAGAAGTAGAAAACTTTGGACCGACGACAATTACACCACGTTGCCTTGAAAACGCCAACCAACAACTAGCGAACTGCTTTGCACCGCACGGCAAGAAAGACTGGAGAAGACGGCGTCGGCTGTCAGCTTTATACCCATGCGTTCTGACGTCAGGGTACTTGCTGATACAGCCGACGCTGGACCCAGACTTTGATATTCTGGCCGACCTCGGGCTGCCTGCCGGCAGGAGTACCCTACAGTTATGACTGCAACAGTGAAACACGAAGAACATCTAGCTCTCTCATTAAAAAATGATGCCAAAAATTTGAGAACACTTGGTATAGGGGCTGAAAAGGGATCAATGTGTTTCTGCTGTGCCCAAAAAATGAACCTTTTTTTTACTTCTGTAAAGTTTTCTTGTAGAGGCCTTATGGGAAAACAAAAGTATCTTGTGGACAGGGGAAGACAGCATCAGTTGTGTGGCTATTAAAGCAATTGCAGAAACCATGCTGTAAGCTTGCGGTTTGAGATATCCAGATAAATCCTACCTTTTCAGTGAGACAGGAGGTCTGGAATCAGTTACAGAATTGAAGGTCGGTAAAGCAGATGAGGCCAAAGGTAGGGGAACCAAATCTGTTGAGGCCAGTAAGGTACAATGAGGATTTTTTGCTCTTCAACCAAGCAGCTTTCTAGAGTTATTTTGGAATTAGGGGAGTTGGGAAGTAAGCAGTGAGCAGACCGGGGGACCAATCGTGGAGTACAGCGTCCCTCGGTGATTCCCCCAATGGAGAGATTAAGGCTAAGAAGCTACTGCACTTGCTGTTTAGTGGGGATGAAAAATGATTGCAGCAAGGCTGGCCCCATTGATGGAAAATCATATCTGCCACTGTCCTGTTGAGAGACCACTTGTGAGGTAGTAGAATGGACCTGCTCAGTTTGTCTACTATCACGTTGGACTTCCCTGGAATGTGTGCTGCTATCAGAAAGCAGATGGAGGAAATCACCCACTGCCACACTCTGAGGGTTTCTTAACACAAGGGATAAGACCTGGTTACCCCTTGTTAGTTGATGTACAAAACTACCAACATGTTGTCTATCTGGATCACAAACGTCCTATAAGGGAGAGAGTTCTTGGAATGCCTGCAACACTAAAAGCACTGATCTCATTTCTAGAACACGGATATGCTTGATGGTCTCTTCGAGGGACCAAGTATCTTGTTCTGTCTTTCCCAGGAAGTGCCCCCCCAACCAATGTGGAAAGCATCCATGGTCACTACAGCCTTGTGCGGAGGGAGGATGAAAGGACGGCCTTGCAGAACCTGATCTGACTGAATCTACCAACAAAGGTATCTCCTGCATGCCTGAGTGATTCTCATTTTTGCTGACATATGACAGAGAACTGATCACTGTGTCACTAACATCCATCAAAGAATCCTCATGCAAAATCTTGCTAAAGGAACTGGAATTACGGCCACTGACATTGACCCTAAGGCTTTTAGTATCAAACGAGCTGAAATTTTGATACTGCAAATTATTTCTGACCTGGAACCTAATGAGCAGCACTCAGAAAACAGGAAGAGAAACTGTCACTGATGTTGTGTTAAATATCACTCCTATGAATTCCAGTCTGAGTTGGTTGTAACTATGACTCATTATAATTGATGGTTATTCCCAGCTGGGAACAAATCCAGAGTACCTGATTCCTTGCTTTTATTAGTAGATGCTTGATCAGGGTGGTAAACAGCCAGTCGTCAAAGTATGGAAACATTTGGAATCCCTGCAGTATGAGGTGAGCTGCTATCACTGCCATGCATTTGATGAATATCCAGGGGGATGTAGTGAGGCCAAAGGGCAGTGTTCTGAACTGATAGTGACCGGATCCCAGCCGGAAGCGTAAGTACCTTCTGGACTGTCTGTTTATTTTTATGTGATAGTATGCATCCTGAAGGTCTATTGAGAACATCCAGTCGTCCTTGCCCAAGAAGGACAGAATGGATGGAACCATGACCATCCAAAACTTTGTATGTCAAACTGACTTGTTTAAGTTGCTGAGATCCAAAATTGGTCTCCAGTCCCTTGTTTTCTTTGGCACTAAAAAGAATCTTGAGTAAGTTCCTATTCTATCAGGTCCAGTGGGACCTCTTTGATGACTCTTTTTTTCTAGCAGCTTTTGCATTTCTAGTGCTGCTTTCCTTTGATTGGGTGAAACAATGGGAAATTTGCATACAGATGGAAGTGGAAGGAAAATGGGAATTATATAGGTTCATAGGTAGGTACTAGGCTATATGCCCAAAGGCATTTATAAGCCTAGCCGGAATGTGTTGGCTTTCGCCGACCCCTTAGATTAGTTCCCTATGCCTCTGTCCAGCAGAGCCATTGAAGTGATCCCTGGGGTAAACTTTCTGTTTCCCATCCACTCGTCAAGGTTTCTCTTGAAGAGGGTTAGCGAAGAGCTCTGCCTAATGTAGATTGGAATCTTGTTCCAGAGCATGGGAAGTCTCTGGGATAGGAATCTATCCCTCCAGCATGTCCTATTTATTGTTGTGGTGAGGTTTAGATCCCTGGAACGTGTGGCTCGAGGGGATATGGTTTTCTTTAGGTGGAGCATGTCCATCAATTCTGGGTTGGACATGACCTTGTATGTCAGGCAGACATCACCTCTGAGTAGGCGGTATGCAACCGAGTACAGCTGGAGTTTCTTCAGTCGAGCTGCATAGGGCATCTGCTTGAGGCCATTGATCCTCTTGGTGAGGTACTTCTGTGGTCTTTCCAGTTGTTGCAGGTGTCTTGTAAGGTACATCCCAAATGGGGCATTGTACTCTATGATGGGTCTGATGAGTGATGCATAGAGGGGCCCAATGACCTCTTTCGATCTGGATGCAAACCCTTTTTTGATTAGGTGGGCCTCACAGAAGGATTTTCAAACCACTTTGGCAAAATGATTATCAAAGGAGAGGTTACTATCGACTTGGGTCCCCAGATCCCTTATTACGTCTTCCGTATTTAGGGGGCTACCACCTATGTGGTAGTTTGTCAGTAAAGGGGATGACTATGCACTTTTTGTCATTTAGCTTGAGGCTATGGTTTTGACACCAGGTATCTGTCTCAGTGAGACCCTTTTTTGAGGATGTCTGTGTCAGCCGGAGAGTCAATTATAGCCCCTAGATTGCAGTCGTCTGCGAACTTGGTCAGCCATAGTCCTCCTGTGCTTCCCTGTACCTCTGAGAAGTATATGCCGAACAGGAGGGGTCCTAGGTCTGAGCCCTGGCGAACGCCACTTGTAACCAGTTTAGAGTCAGACCTAGCTCCCGCAACTCTTACCATGTGGGTTCTGTCCGTGAGCCAGTTGGCAACCCATCTCGTGACTATGGGGTTTATGTTCAGGCTGGTGAGCTTGTCTATAATACCCGAGTGGGGAATGGTGTTGAAGGCCTTTGCGAGGTCTAGGTAAGCTGTGTAGACCACCTTTCCCTCATCTATAGCCTTGGTAACTGTCTCAAAGAAGTCCACCTGGTTTAGGAGGCATGATCTGCCCTTAACAAAGCTGAACTAGGTAGGGTCCAGTGTTTGGAGGTTTCCAATGTCTCTGTTAATGAGATCCATGATGATGCGCTCCACAACTTTGCAGACCAAGCTAGTCAGGCTTATAGGGCGATAGTTCCCTGGGTCCGTTGCGGCTCCACCTTTGTGGAGTGGAATAAACGCATACATGTGGGCATGTAGCCTGTGGAGAGGCTGAGTTTAAACAGTGTGTTTAGGTGAGGGGTTAGTACATCTTTGAGCTTGTGTAACATTCAGCCTGGGACACCATCCGGTCCCACTGATGCTGTGTTTTTGGCTTTGGAGAGGGCTGTTTTAACCTGAGTGTCTGTGATTTCATGGGCCCTACATTCTTCTGGTATAGTTATGGGCCCTTTTGGGGGTGAGAGAGGGGTGAAGTTTGCACTGAACCTGTCTGCCAGGATGTTGGCTATATTGGTCTGTTCAGTGTATTTTGTGCCATTCTGCAATAACTCCGAGCAGATCTGAGAATTGCTACTTAGATTCCCGACATAGCTAAAGAATGCCTTGTGGTTATCTTTGGAGTCCACGGCAATTTTTCTTTCAAAGCTAGCCTTGGATGATTTTATGAGGGAACGTAGTTTCTTGATGATACTGATCAGGGATGTCTTCCCTTCTTGGGATTTTACTCTTTTATGTACTAGTTTTCTACTTCTATTGTATAGTTTGTTTATGGCAGGGGTCCACCAGACTGGTTTCCTTTTCTTGGAGGAGTGAGTCTTGGTTTTGTTTGGGATAGCACGATCCATGCATTCTTGTAGGTGCCTGCACAGTGCATTAATGAAGGATTTTGCAGCTTGGACAGTGTTATCCTTTAGCATGGGGGCTTTGAAACTTCCCAACTTGGTCTTAAGTAACATGACGTTGTCTTTTGAAAAGTTTTTCATGGTGGTTTCTTTGACTGGGGGTGGTGGCGGAATCTGGATATCCAGAGTGATTAGTTTATGGTCAGATCTAACCAGCAAGGGGTTGACCTCCGGTGTGGAACACCAGTCGCCCATGTTGGTGATGACCAGGTCCAATATGTTGTCACCTCTGGTGGGGGTGTTGACCAGTTGATCCAGGGCGTTTGAGTTTATAAATTCTAGGAAATGTTGGGCAAGGGAGTTTGTACTTGAGTAGGTCTCCCAGTTAATGTTTGGGCAATTGAAATCACCCAATATCAGGGTGTTTGGTAGGACCTTTATGTTTCTCAGTGTTTCCAGGAATGTGGAGTGGGGTTCCTGGGACATGGTGGGTGATCTGTAGCAAGCTATAATTTGAATTACAGTTTTGCCCATTGTTAGTTGCATGTGGATGATCTCTGAAGCATCGTGCTGTGCCACTAACCTGGAGGTGTGGGTATCCTTGATGAATATAGATACTCCCCCGCCCTTTTGTATTTCGGTCCAGGTTTTGTGGCTGAAATGTATGGTATGAGTTGTAGCCTGGTAGTGCTGGGGTGCTCTCTGGAGCCTTAAACCAGGTTTCTGTTACTGCAGATATATCAATTTTCTCCATACTGAGGAGTGCCTCGAGTGAATGTATTTTGAGGTTTAGACTTCTGGCACTGAGTAGCATTACCCTCAGTTTTTTATTACTTGTGCTATTTATGGTGGTGGGTTTGTCTTTTGAGCCTTGCTTAAAAAAGGCACTATGGGGGTGGCAAGAGCCTTGGCCAGTATTCGAAAGCCTACAGATGACAGGTGCAAGCCATCTCTAGCGAAGCAGCATGGCTTGTCGAGCATGCCATCCCAGGCTGACAGACACTGGATCCCCTTTGAATGACACCAGAAGCTTAGCCAATTGTTGAAATTGATAATTTCTTCTCTATACCGTGGTATCATTCTTGCTGAGGGCAGGATGCTACTCTGGGTCAGGGTCATACTGGCCTGGTCTATGTGATCAGAGAGCTCTTCCATGTCTCTTTTTATGTAGTCCAGGGAGGTATGGCTCAGGTCATTCACACCAACATGGACAATGACAGAGGCATATTTGTACTTGCTGTGGAGTGACCTGAGTGCGTGGGTTATGTGGCGGATCCTGGCACCTGACAGGCAGCTAACAGTAACCTTCTCCTTGTTCAGCCTAGTGAGTGGGATGTCAGTGTGCCTGACTACAGAGTCACCTATTACTAGTGTGTTGGGTATGTTATTTTGCCTTAAGGGCTGTGATTGTGTGGCACACTGGTTTTGTGAAGTATGTGTTTCATGGTTTGTGTTGGGGTGGAGGTTGATTGGATGTCTGCTTTGGAGGTCTCTGTTGCTTTTGCAGATTTTTATTTAGAGCCTCCGAGTATGTTTTTGTGTATTTATGTGTGTTTTTTGCCGGTGCTGGTTTCATAGGTCTATGTGAGACTGGTGTTGTGATGCAAGTAATTCCCTTCTCCTCTTGACTGTCTGGTCCAGTCTTGGGTTGAAAGAGCTTAGCCTCCAGTTTGGCTGTATAATTGCATCTCTCGCATGTAATAGTGTTTGGTGGAAGGAGGAGAGGGTTGTCTGTGTACGAGGCAATTGTAACATTGCCTCAAAATGCCCAGATTCACCAGTTGGACCAGAGAGTACACCTGAAATTGCCCTTTGGACATGCCTGGATAGGTACAGTCAACTGTTTTACTGATTGGCTGGTAAGGTCGACTAGAGACCCTTGTCCTTCTCTACAGTATTGGGGGGTCTACTGCTAAGGTTTATTAGTGCTTGCTACGAGTTTTGAGCAAGTGCCGGTATGAGAAATGAATGGTTTGAGTGCTTAAGTTGAAAGTTTGTCTAGTTCCAAGGGAAAATTTGAAGAGTAGGCTTTGTAACTTCTAGAAATAAACCTCTGCACCCACATTATCTTTTGTGATGTCTAACCAAGCTCTCTGCTGCAGGATAACCAACCCCCGATCGCCTTCTGAGAGGGACAATCGGGCCTCCTTTCAGGAATGCTGATAGGTTCTATCAGAGAATGAATCTCTGGACCCTTGGTTCTGCAGGCCTACTCAGCCATGTGGGTGATGTCATCCATTGGAATTCCTCCCTCTGCCCATGAGGGAACTATCTCTATGTGGATCTTGGAAAGAACTCTGAGACTTCCTCAACCACATTTTTCATCAACCTTGTTGATTCCTAGAAAAAATCTTTCAGGGGTTGAAAAATACACGCCCAATGCAGAGAGAGTCTTTCCATCTTTTTCACACCTGGAGAGTGTGTCCTTCACTTTTAGGCCAAACAATGAACTGCCATCAAAGGGTGCATTGACAAACAAGGACTTGAATGGCTCTGCAAAATCACACAAGCGCATCCAGGCATGCCTCCTGATGGAAATGCTTGAACTCACCACCACCCTTCAGGCACCTTCAGCTGCATGCAAAATAAGCCTCATTGATGAATGTGCAATAGATTGAAGGGTAGTCAACTGTGAGGCCACAGAAGACTGAGCTTCAGCAGCAGTGGTCCCCGAAAGGGATTTTAAAAGTTCCTCGATCAAGTGCCTTTGCAGTCTCATGAAGTGTGCCATGTAGTTCAGCAACTTGAGGGCAAAAATCACTAAAGTATACACACACTTTCCAAATCTGTTCAACACCTTAAACTCTTTTAGGAGAATGGACATAGGAAATCTGTTCAGCTAGTTCCTTTTGGTGGCCACCAACATGAGCATAGCATCTACGGACACCCCTTTAATCTAGAACTCCTTCCTTATGGGTGGAGTCAGAATCCGATCTGATCTCTTGAGGATTGTCTCAACTGAGTCAGCTTCTTTCTATGTCCTCCTAGAGATCAAGTCAATGAGCTCATCCATGGGTAGAGTAAGCCAGGAGATAAAAAGGCTAGCTCCACAGGCCTCCAGACACACTGATTCCTCCTGTGAAGGGTTATCGGAGGACCAACCACTTCTTTGCTTAAGGATTTCAAGAATGCCTCTGAATGGGGCATTCTCAGGAGGTGATCTTGGGAACACTTCTCCTACACTGAAATCAGTATCCTCCTTTATTGAGTCCTGAGGGGAGTCCAAGTGCTTCCTCTTGCACTTCCTAAGGACTTCCTTGGTTGGATGCTCCAGTGAAGCATCAGAAGAGATTGTAATACCCTGATGGGTAGACTGGAGACTTTGATCCAGCTGTCCTTGTGGCGCAGAATGATGTGGCTCAAGGAGCAGAGACATCTGAGATCCAGATGGAAAATCTGGAGGAAGCAGGGTCCATCCATCCTGCCAGAGCAGAAAACACTCTCTTTTCCATCTCGAAGGCAGATCGCTCTGGGAAGAAGGAAGACAATGGATCCTAGAAGCCAGGTTTCTGGCCCATTGCTTCCTTCTGCCCCAAAAGCAATCTCCCTGAGGCAGAAGTCGGAGTCGAGCTGTCCAATGCCAAGTCTCCGAGGGGCAAAGATGGCTCTGAAAACATTGGAGTCAACTCCAGCACCTCAGAACCGACAGGGGTGATTTGGCTCCAACAGTCATCCAGATCCGAAGATGTCAGAGCTGGTGCACTCAGACACTGGTTTGGATGCAAAGACAGAATTACTTTTGGATCTGATCCAGGTGTTCTGAAATGATAGGTCAGATCAGAGAAGGAGCCACCATAGACGGTGTTGTGGAAGGACAGGCTGCTTGACCCGAGGGAGTAGAAGCTGGGAGAACACCCATCTGAATCTATGCTGAGAGGAATCTCTTCATCATTCTGTCCAAGCTTTCTTTGGTCAAACTTCTGGAAGAATGAGATGAAGCAAGGGAAGGTGACCTGGAGCGGCATCTCTCCAAGAAGGGGAAAGGTACTCCTGCAGAAAATGGATCCATGGAAGGAGAGTACCTTGTCTTAGGCAAAAATATCATATTGGAAGATGTAGGAATCCAGGATTTTCTGGTCGGCTCAGGTGGGGGTTGGATCAGTACAGACTTCGGATCCGACTTGAGCTTTTATCTTGGTAGCTCTGAAGATGGACTCCACAATGCAGAAAGCCTCAGAAACCAGGTTGAAGGCTCCTTAGTTTTAGATTTGGGGGACTGAGCTCCATAAGTAGGTTTATCAAATGGGGAAGGAAGTAAACCTTTTAATATTAATTTGATCTTCCTTGTCCCCTATTGCTTGTGGATTGAAATTTGTACAAATGAAGCAATCAATTTGGAGGTGATTTGGGGCCAAACAGTATATGCAATTTGTGCCCACAATTTTGACATTCTTAAAACTGGAAGGTGGATTGAGAATTCCAAGATGGCTGCACATTCAGTAACAGTTTGTTTCTAGCCCTCCCAGTGTGAAAACAAAAACTCAGCAGAGAAAGCCAGTAGACTTGTGTTTATGGGTAAATTTCAGTAAATGTCTAGGAAGTGCATTGCCTGGATGCCAAGAAAAAAGAACAGAAAACCTGGAAAAAGCAACTACAAAAAGTGAGGAAGAAACACTGACTGGGGAGAGTTCTGCAGCTCTTCAGCAAGAAAGCAATGCAACCTTCAGACATGGCTTCCAGTAACCTACAGGAAGATATAAGACAACTACATACAGACCTGGTTAAAATAAACAAAACAGTGATGGAGTATATCAACACAAACAACAAAAGGCTGGAAAAAATGGAAGAAGCTTTAAACAGATATTTGGCTGAATTGATAAAGCTGCAAAGATCAGAGGCTAACATAAAGAAAACTGTGGTTGAATCTGAGACTGCTCAGGAAGAGAGGTTTCAAAAAATAACAGAATTAGAGGATATAGCACCCTAGGGAAAATCTGCGATTTTCAGCTATACCAGAGAAGCTGGAAGGAGCCGACTGCAGTAGTTTTATAAAAGCACAAATAAGCAACTGGACTGGTATTCCACAGCAGTTGTGAGATGAAAAGACACATCATGTCTATGATCCAAACCTGGCTATAAGAAAGCAACCTAGACCTTTAATAGTAAAGATGCAATCCTACCAGCAGAAAGAGTTGATTCTGACAAAACTGTGGCAAAAGGAGAAAGTACTAAAAGTGGGAAACAACAGATTGTTTGT
Source organism: Protopterus annectens (assembly GCF_019279795.1). NCBI lineage: Eukaryota > Metazoa > Chordata > Ceratodontiformes > Protopteridae > Protopterus > Protopterus annectens. Next base: position 613,941,863 of record NC_056725.1, read on the forward strand.
GGAGAATGATTAATCATTGTACACCAGACAGAAGAGGAACAAATGTATTTCACTACTCAGTGAATGTTGGGATGCAGGTGTGAGAGTCAAACTGCTGCACCCAGCTGTCTTCGAGGTATTCTTCCCTAGAGGGACAAAATAATTTTTGATGAAGTACATGCAAAGGAGGACATACAAAAGTTTGTCCAACAAAAAGTGAGCTGTGAAACAGAAGGAGATTCTGTTTCTTGTTCTTCTGGTAATAAAGACCACAGAGAGACTATACCTGTAAAACCTCTTCCACTATTTCAACAGAAAATGTTGGAGAGAAGGAAATGAGCACAAGATTTGACTAGAAAAATTGAGAGTACGTTAGAAATGAAGCACAGAGAAGGTTTTGGAGCTGAACAGTAATAAAACCAGTAACTTAATATAGGATTACAATGCAAAAAATATATTTGTGAAATATGACAGAACAAGAAAATCTGGAAATATTAAACTTTTTCCGAGTTTGTTGCCCTACTTCATGTCATTAATGTTCGGAAAAGTGCTTTGGGGAGGGCAAGAGGAGGGAGAAAGTTAACTGTAAGTAAAGATTTTTTCCTTAAATAGTACCAATTTTCTGACGTGGTTTTCTTTACATGCCATAAAGTAACATGTTTTTCAGTTATATTTAAGTCTAATGGGGAATGTAAACAAGTGCTGCTGTTCCTTTTTTTTTCTTTCGCCCTTTTCTCTCTCTTCATTTTCAGTTTTAAGAAATGTAGGCACTGCAATGCATACAAATGGTAAAATGCATGATAAAAGAGAGATTAATGTGTTTTTTCTCATTCTTGCATGTGGAAATGACTGCATTAAAGACCTTAGATTGACTGACTAACACGTTTTAAGAGAGAGCAAGTAAATGAAAAAGCACACTGAATATTATGAGGCTTTTTTCTAGCAAATACATGTAAGCTCAGTAACAATTCTGCAGCAGGTATTCATGTTTCCATGGAAACAATATGACAAAGAGAAACTAGCTGCCTAGTTCTCATGTCTCCATGGAAACAATCTGATAAAGAGAAACTGACTACAGTCTGTTGGAGAGTGATTGGCTGCGGAGGAAAAAAAAAGAAAGAGAACTTGGCTAAAAGATAAAGTTTTCATAAAGCATTCAGGGGTTTTCCCAAAGCAGACAATGTTCTCTGAAAGCATTCAGGGGCGTTCCCAAGGCAGTTAATGTTCTCTGAAAACATTCAGGACTTCTCCCAGCTGGGAGAGCTATAAAGACAAGACAAAACCAATCAACACTTATTAGAAGCACATGCTGCACCACGCGTCTTAGCATGGATAACCTTTCTTTTTAGGTTAACTAAAGTCTATGAGTGTGGCTGTCAGTTTGGGATTTTGTTCCTTTTGGGAGGTTAAAACTTCAATATTTGAAGGTGTACATACCTTTGTATGTTAATATTATGTTAACAGGTTTTAGGGGGGTATTGGAGGTGTGTTTTTTGAGGGGTTTCAATAAAACAAAAAGCCTTTTATAAGATGTGACATAGGCTCAAATGGATATGATAAGAAACAACTGTATAAAAGTTCAACCTGCCAAACAGTCTATGCATCTAACACAAAAGCTGGAACTAGACATTTAACAAGAAAGGTGTTATACATAAAAGGTGGAAATAATGACTGTTTAATACAATTATGCTTTCTTTAATGTCTTTACATGTAAATGGCCTCACAGATACATACAAACAAGAAAGAGTGGTGAACTATATTAAATAATGTAGAGTGCGAGTGCAAATAGCTATGTTACAGGAGACACACACAGAAAGAAATGAACATGTGAGTTTGATAAAGAAATGTTTTCAGGATGGTTATTCAGCAGGATACCTGGGACAAAGGAAAAGAGGAGTACTTATATTAATTGTAAGAGGAGCTCCAATAGTGACAGAAGAAGACAAAAAAGATAATGGAAGATTTGTAATGCTAAGGGGTTGCAGCCAAGGGAGGAGAATTACACTGGCATGTATTTATATTCCACCTAAAACTACTATAATTGAGCTTAAGAAAATTCTGGGAGAAAAAAATCAGTTTTCAGCAAGGAATATTACATACAGGTGGGGACTGGAACGTGATCTGCAGCAGTGAGGATGTGTCTTGGGGGGAGGGGGCAGAAGGGAAAATATAGCAAAGGAGGGTAGAGTTTTGAAGAACTTTATGAAAATATTTGGCATTGAAGATGTGAATTCAATAATAGGAGTTTGGAGTGGATTTACATATTATTCCCCATGATAAAAACTGAGCTGGGCTAGACAGAATTTACATTTCACAGGAAACATCTGCATTTAATTGAAGGTCTCAATACCCACCCAATAACTATTTCAGATCATGTGCCAATAACAGCTTAAATAAAAACAAAGGGTAATGAAATAAAAATGAGACATTGGCCCTTTCCCACCTATCTGTTGAAAAGAGAGGAATTTAAGGAATGGGTAGTGGAGATTATTCAAGAGCTGTTAGAGAGGACAGAAATTTCTTCTGAAAATATAGCTAGGGAGTGGGATAAAATTAAGGTGAAGTTTAAAAACAGGGTGAAAATAAAACAAAAGGAGCTATGGTTAAGAAGGATCAAGAATTATTTAGAGGGAATGACAAATGTGAAAGTATTGCAGAATGGGGGAATCTCAGAGAACAAGAAGAGGATCAACTGCAGAATGCTAGGCAGAAAATAAGAGATTATCTCGATAATATTCACAAGCTTAGATTTCTGTTAAGCAACTATTTTTTGATAATAACACTAGAGTACAAAAACTGTTAGTACAATGACTCAGGCAACAGAAAGTAGAAAGGACTATCGTCAAACTTAGGCAGCCTATAACAAAAAAGATAACAAAAGATACTTTAGAGGTATTAGAAATATTTCGGAAATTCTATGTGAGTCTCTATAAAGCAGCGAAATATGAAAATCAACAAAAGATATAAATGGAAATGTTTATGGAAGAATTAAATATGCCAAGGTTTGAGGTAGATAAGGCTCAATTACTAACAGTTAGGATAGGAGAAGATGAGATAAAAAATGTGATGTACAGCTAATCTACAGGAAAGGCCCCAGAAATAGATGGTATTCTTCTGGTAGTTTGAAAGCTGGGAAGAAAAAATGATAAAGATCTGGAAGGTTTTGTTTAACAATATCTTAAGAGGAGGAGAAGTAACACCATCCTAGAAGGAAGCCATGGTAGCTGTAATACCAAAAGAGGGCAATGATCCATCAGCTCTAGTTTCATACTGGCCCATTTCAATACTAAACCATAAGTATAACGTCTTCATATCCATAACAGCTAAAAGAATCCAAAAAAGTAATTCCAAAACTGATAGATATGGATCAATGTGGTTTTGTGGAGGGAGGCAAACATGTGACAACATTAACAGAACACTGATGATCCAGAGGGAAGCAGAATGTAAGAAAATGTCATTGTTGTTGGCGAGTCTTGATGCAGAGAAAGCATTTGACAGAGTAAGCTGGGACTTTATGAGCAGGGCAATGGAAGCATTTGCATTTCCTGTAAAAATATAAGGTTTTATTAGGAAGATATATGAAGGATCGGAGGCAAAAATTTAAGTGGGCGGAGTCCTCTCTGATAATTTTTGCTTGAGCAGAGGAACCAGGCAAGGGTGTCCTCCTTCCCTTTTACTATTTATATTACATTTAGAACCACTGGCAAAGAAAATAAGGGACTCAGAAATTCAAGGACATAATTGGTATGGTAGGCAAGAAAAGTTGGCTTTATTTGCAGATGATATTATTTTGTACCTGACAAAACCAGAAAAAGACATTACAGTGTTGTGGAACATTTTGAGACAGTTTCAGATGGTTTTAGGATACAAAATTAATGAAGCTAAAACAAAGGCAATAGTGGTAAATTATGTACCCACACATGAACTAGTTCAGAAATGCCCATATTTATGGGGACATGATAAAATGAAATATTCGGGAGTATGGATTAAAAATGATTCTAGTGTGGCAGCTAAGGATATGTCGGAAGAAACTAAATAAAAGATAATTCAAAAACTGAGAAAATGGAAGGTTTGTTATATGGAAATAGACAGTAAAATACATGCAATTAAAATATTTTTAGTCTCTTTAGTCTTATACAGAGGTTAGGCATATTTTTATCAACCGGAGGAGAGGCTGTGGGTAGCAAATAATAAAGAGCTGAAGGACTTTATCTGGGAAGAGAAGACAGCAAGAGTCAAGTGGGATAAACTGATTCTTCCAGTAAAACAGGGCAGATTGGGATTACCCAATCTGAATGGGCATTTCAGAGATACACAGTTAAGACTCCTATACATAGCAGAAGCCAAAAACTGTAATTCAAAGTAGAAAAGGATGATGATGAAACATGAGGAAGTTCAAGAAACAAGGATAGCCTGGGATTTTGGATGCAGGCCTTTAAGGAGAGCAACAATAATCATGCAGAATATTATATCCATAAAGTAGCAGAAAGTATTCTAGGAACTAAACCAAAATGGAAATGGAGAAAGGTGATTCTGCCGATAGGGATAACTGCAATTAGGGATATAGACAATAGGCAATTGGGGGCTGCAACTTATTGGAGAAAACTGGCAAAGGAACTAAAGTACTGGGAGCGACTAGAGAAGGGAAAGATGATAGAATGGGAAATGCCAAGAATTTATCTAGATTGCACGTTAGATATCGCCTTCCCTATCAGGGACTGATATCACAGTATAGGCAAAGAGATAGAAATTGGGGTATCCTAAACGAAAGACGAGCACTGGTAGAGTTTTTAATAGAATCTAGAACAGAAGTTGCCATTAAAAAAGGAATAATTAGTACAGCATATAAAATATTGCACAATAACTATAAGAATCAGTCACAGGAGGTTAGAAAGGATTGGGAAGTGAAACTGGATAAGCAATTCACAAAGAAACAACAGGATGACATATGTATTTCTCCCAAATATGCAACAAACTCTAGAAGATTTAGGATTTTTGCCTGGAAATGTTTACATAGATATTTTTATACCCCAAGTAGACTACAGATAATTTTTCCTCAGTTAGTCAGTAAATGTTCGAGGCATGAAGGGAAAGAAAGAGGTAATTGGGAACCTATTTTCTGGGAGTGCAGTGAGTTGGCGGACTTTAAGGATTCCCTGCAGGATGTACTGTTGGAGATGCTGGGTGAGCATATAGGTCTGACGAAGGAGATGATTTTTTCTGAGCTATGATACAAAATTGGAATTGCTTAGACATGGTAAGGACTTGCTTTGTCGAATAATGGCAGCTGCCAAAAATTTTTTTACTAGAAAATGGAAATCAAAATCTAAACCAACTATGCCAGGAGTAGTGAATAGAGTAAGAGAGATAAAACAACTGGAATCGAGATATTTAGAAAAGGGTGGGAGCAAACTACATAGGAAAAAAATGGGAATTGTGGGAACAATACATACAAGGGAGGAATGAGGCATAAAAGGCAGCAGGACTTAAATGAGCTATGTAATGTGAGAGTGAGAAAGACTGGGTAGATTATAAGTGATGTATAATGTTTGCAGCTGAGAGTGTATCAGTATGGTTTGTGATGTAAAATGCTTGCGACTAGGATTGTGTTGGTGTGGTTTATTTTCATTTATATAAAATTATGATTGCCTATTTTGTAAGTGATGGTTTAATGATATTTCTTGTTTAAAAAAAGAAAAAGCAAGAATTGAATAATTTATGTCATATTGTTTAGATTATATGGTATATAGCAATATATGTGAAGTATAGTGTTTGATGTCCTTCGATTCTCATGTTGCAGTATTCATTACAGTAGGAAGGTTGCTGCCCGCAGTGCCGCCATCCGGCCAGTATACCAATGTCTTTGCTCCTGGAGGGTACATGTGACGTCCCTTGTAAGGGCCATAAACCGACGTAAGTTATAAAAGTGACGTCTGCATGTACCCTGTTCAGAAATTTTCTGCCACAGTGAACGTCAGACTCCTGTTTGCCAGTTCCAAAAGCAGATCGTGCTTTTACAGACCGGTTAAAGTTATTGCTCCAAACCAGATGACCGCTTCATCAACCGATACAGTTAAGTGCCCTGTTGGGGGTTTTCTTTGCTTTTTGATTACTGTTAAGATGTACATGTCAACTAGAAAGGGAAAGTGTGCTTGTGGGAGACAAATTCCTCACAAGGACATGCATGAGAAGTGCGTATTTTGCTTAGGCGAGGCCCACAACCATACGTCCTGGCCCATTTGCAAATCTTTCCTCCCCAAGACACTTTGCAGCTGTCTGGCCGTGTTAAAATTGTATTTAGAAAATCAGAGATTACGATGACTTGTGCTTGGTATGGAAGGGGACAAGTCCTCCTGAAAATACAGATGGACAAACCCAATATCCTGTTGGTGACCCAGTTTTGGCCAAGACAGCATTGGTTTCCCCCTCCTCCACTTACTAGCCAAGGGCAATCATCACAGGTTACCCCACTGAATAGACCTACTCACACAGGACAGGGAATCCCTACTACACCCCCAGGTGAACAATCTGAAACTGACTTTATGGGTGATAGGATCCTAATCTCCTACAGACACCTATATTCTTAGGACGTACTCAATGTTCTGCAGGAGGCCAGAAAACCTAGTACCAAGAGAAACTATGTATCTAAATGGAGCAGATTCTCCAAGTGGTGTCAATGGAAAAACCAGGACCCTTTGACGAGTTCTATACCTACAGTCTTTTCCTATTTGTGTTAGCTACTTCACTGAGGACTAACTTACTCTTACATCAAAGTCCACTTGTCTGTCATCTCTGCTTGTCTACCCATATCACCTCCTCTGGCTTCAAGCTTTTTCTGAAAGGGGTACTTCATATCAGACCCACCAGAAAACCTATGCCTCCTCTTTGGGACCCGAATTTCGTACTAGAAAAACTCACATTGCCACCTTTTGAACAAGGTCATTCAGTATCCCTGAAACTATGCACCCTGAAAACAATTCTACTAGTGGCCCTCACCTTGACAGGAAGATATCAGAGATACAAGCCCTTATGGCTACCCCTCCTTATCTTATTTTCCACAAGGACAGAGTTGCTGTCAGGACCAACCCCTCCTTCATGCCCAAGGTGGTTAATGAACCGTCACTAAACCAGACCATTAACCTACCGGTTTTCTACCCTCATCCACAAAATTCCTCAGCGAGGACTCTCCATTCCTTGGATGTCCACAGGCATATCTTAAGAGGAGGAGAAGTAACACCATCCTAGAAGGAAGCCGTGGTAGTTGTAATACCAAAAGAGGGCAATAACCCATCAGCTCTAGTTTCATACTGGCCCATTTCAATACTAAACCATAAGTATAATGTCTTCATATCCATAATAGCTAAAAGAATCCAAAAAAGTAATTCCAAAACTGATAGATATGGATCAATGTGGTTTTGTGGAGGGAGGCAAACATGTGACAACATTAACAGAGCACTGATCCAGAGGGAAGCAGAATGTAAGAAAAGGCCATTGTTGTTGGCGAGTCTTGATGCAGATAAAGCATTTGACAGAGTAGGCTGGGACTTTATGAGCAGGGCAATGGAAGCATTTGCATTTCCTGAAAAAATATAAGGTTTTATTAGGAAGATATATGAAGGATCGGAGGCAAAAATTAAAGTGGGTGGAGTCCTCTCTGATAATTTTTGCTTGAGCAGAGGAACCAGGCAAGGGTGTCCTCCTTCCCTTTTACTATTTATATTACATTTAGAACCACTGGCAAAGAAAATAAGGGACTCAGAAATTCAAGGACATAATTGGTATGGTATGCAAGAAAAGTTGGCTTTATTTGCAGATGATATTATTTTGTACCTGACAAAACCAGAAAAAGACATTACAGTGTTGTGGAACATTTTGAGACAGTTTCAGATGTTTTTAGGATACAAAATGAATGAAGCTAAAACAAAGGCAATAGTGGTAAATTATGTACCCACACATGAACTGGTTCAGAAATACCCATATTTATGGGGACATGATAACATGAAATATTTGGGAGTATGGATTAAAAATGATTCTAGTGTGGCAGCTAAGGATATGTCGGAAGAAACTAAATAAAAGATAATACAAAAACTGAGAAAATGGAAGCTTTGTTATATGGAAATAGACAGTAAGATACATGCAATTAAAATGCTTTTAGTCTCTTTAGTCTTATACACAGGTCAGGCATATTTTTATCAACCAGAGGAGAGGCTGTGGGTAGCAAATAATAAAGAGCTGAAGGACTTTATCTGGGAGGAGAAGACAGCAAGAGTCAAGTGGGATAAACTGATTCTTCCAGTAAAACAGGGCAGATTGGGATTACCCAATCTGAATGGGCATTTCAGAGATACACAGTTAAGACTCCTATACATAGCAGAAGCCAAACATTGTAATTCAAAGTGGAAAAGGATGATGATGAAACATGAGGAAGTTCAAGAAACAAGGATAACCTGGGATTTTGGATGCAGGCCTTTAAGGAGAGCAACAATAATCATGCAGAATATTATATCCATAAAGTAGCAGAAAGTATTCTAAGAACTAAACCAAAATGGAAATGGAGAAAGGTGATTCTGCCGATAGGGATAACTACAATTAGGGATATAGACAATAGGCAATTGGGGGCTGCAACTTATTGGAGAAAACTGGCAAAGGAACTAAAGTACTGGGAGCAACTAGAGAAGAGAAAGATAATAGCATGGGAAGATGCCAAGAATTTATCTAGATTGCACGTTAGAGATCGCCTTCCCTATCAGGGACTGATATCACAGTATAGGCAAAGAGAAAGAAATTGGGGTATCCTAAACGAAAGACCAGCACTGGTAGAGTTTTTAATAGAATCTAGAACAGAAGTTGCCATTAAAAAAGGAATAATTAGTACAGCATATAAAATATTGCACAATAACTATAAGAATCAGTCACAGGAGGTTAGAAAGGATTGGGAAGTGAAACTGGATAAGCAATTCACAAAGAAACAACAGGATGGCATATGAATTTCTCCCAAATATGCAACAAACTCTAGAAGATTTAGGATTTTTGCCTGGAAATGTTTACATAGATATTTTTATACCCCAAGTAGACTACAGATAATTTTTCCTCAGTTAGACAGTAAATGTTCGAGGCATGAAGGGAAAGAAAGAGGTAATTGGGAACATATTTTCTAGGAGTGCAGTGAGTTGGCGGACTTTAAGGATTCCCTGCAGGATGTACTGTTGGAGATGCTGGGTGGGCATATAGGTCTGACGAAGGAGATGATTTTTTCTGAGCTATGATACAAAATCGGAATTGCTTAGACATGGTAAGGACTTGCTTTGTCGAATAATGGCGGCTGCCAAAAAAACATTTACTAGAAAATGGAAATCAAAATCTAAACCAACTATGCCAGAAGTAGTGAATAGAGTAAAAGAGATAAAACAACTGGAATTGAGATCTTTAGAAAAGAGTGGGAGCAAACTACAGAGGAAAAAATGGGAATTGTGGGAACAATACATACAAGGGAGGAATGAGGCATAAAAGGCAGCAGGACTTAAATGGGCTATGTAATGTGAGAGTGAGAAAGACTGGGTAGATTATAAGTGATGTATAATGTTTGCAGCTGAGAGTGTATCAGTATGGTTTGTGATGTAAAATGCTTGCGACTAGGATTGTGTTGGTGTGGTTTATTTTCATTTATATAAAATTATGATTGCCTATTTTGTAAGTGATGGTTTAATGATATTTCTTGTTTAAAAAAAGAAAAAGCAAGAATTGAATAATTTATGTCATATTGTTTAGATTATATGGTATATAGCAATATATGTGAAGTATAGTGTTTGATGTCCTTCGATTCTCATGTTGCAGTATTCATTACAGTAGGAAGGTTGCTGCCTGCAGTGCCGCCATCCGGCCAGTATACCAATGTCTTTGCTCCTGGAGGGTACATGTGACGTCCCTTATAAGGGCCATAAACCGACGTAAGGTATAAAAGTGACATCTGCATGTACCCCGTTCAGAAATTTTCTGCCACAGTGAACGTCAGACTCCTGTTTACCAGTTCCAAAAGCAGATCGTATTTTTTACAGACTGGTTAAAGTTATTGCTCCTAACCAGATGACCGCTTCATCAACCGATACAGTTAAGTGCCCTGTTGGGGGTTTTCTTTGCTTTTTGATTACTGTTAAGATGTACATGTCAACTAGAAAGGGGAAGTGTGCTTGTGGGAGACAAATTCCTCACAAGGACATGCACGAGAAGTGCGTATTTTGCTTAGGCGAGGCCCACGACCATACGTCCTGGCCCATTTGCAAATCTTTCCTCCCCAAGACACTTTGCAGCTGTCTGGCCGTGTTAAAATTGTATTTAGAAAATCAGAGATTACGACGTCTTGTGCTTGGTATGGAAGGGGGAGTAGCCCCATCCAACGAGCTGCAGAGGAAGAAGGCCAAGAAAATTAGGCTGGAATCCCACGCTGCGCCTCAGGTGTCCAAGCAGATTTTTGAGGCTAATGAAAGCTCAGGATCTTCTCAGACCTCTGTTTCCAAACCAGGGCCAGGAACCTCAATGGAAGCTGGGATGGCGGAAACTTTAGGTACGTCTGCTGAGGCAAATCAGCCATCAGATCCTGATGGCGAAGGGGAACCACAACTCATTCAGTCGAAGGACCCTGCTCCTACATTTCCACCAAAACAGACATCAGCTCCCATTCTTTCTCCACCAGCTACCCCTTTGAAGAGAAAACAAAAAGTTAAACATCCTGAGCCTCAACCTGTTCCTGGCTGGGAAGTATTTTCTCAGAGTCTCTTTAAGGAATTTTAGGCCTTGCAGACACAACAATTACCTCCTGGCCCCTCTCCTCGACTACCTTTAGAGGTATCTGATGAAGACTACTCCTCTTCAGAGGAATCCATTACTTATGAATCTCAAATAGACTCCCCCAAGGATTTCAATACCCCAGAGGAGGAGTACTCCATTACTCCAGAGTCCCCAGGGGAAGAATTCACCTTTGGAGACACAATCTCCCTCATGAGGGAGCATTTTAAGTGGTAGGCATCAGAAGTGTCTGACACCAAGAAAAGGTACTTTGACCTTTTACAAATGGAGCAACCTTCTCCTTCTGCTGTGCTCCCACTGCTACCTGCCTTCCAGGATGCTTTTTTAGCTGCTTCACAGTCCTGAGACTCACAACCGCCATCCTCAAAATGCCCTGACCACTTCTATAAGATCCCTCAGGAAATAGAGTTCCTCTATAAAAATCTTCCAGCAGACCCAGCAGTTATTGCAGTCTCTGCTGACAAAACTTCAATACAATTGCCTTCTGCTGCTCTATACCCCATGGATAAAGACAGCAAATTCATGGACAGACTAGGGAAGAAAATGTTTCCCTCCTCTACTCTGGCCAAGAGTTCTCAACTATCAAACACATATGGCTAGGTATGTCCTGGATACCATCACCAAAGCTTCTACCCTCCTTCTGAGGCTCCTGACTCCCATATTAAAGCCCAAATCAACACAGCATTCCAAGTGACTAAGCACTCCATTAAGTGCAGTTATGATGCTGTGGAAGCCTCATCTAAATCTGCTGCATCAGGATCAGTTTTGAGGCGATATTCCATGGTGTGGTTACAACCTCTCCCTATGGATGTACAAACAATATTGCTTGACACACCCGTGGACAATAAAGCCCTATTTGGTCAAGCCTCAGCAGAGCTACTCAAATACCTTTAAGAAAAGTGAAAAGAACTACAAAACCTTAAACATTTACTGGTATCCCCTATACCCAGATACCACAGGAACTACCCATAAAAACCTTCTTTTGTTAGAAGACAGTCCTCGCACACAGCTCCTCAGTCAAAGGGCCGTAGACAACCAAGGAAAACCTCTACTCCCAGGTTTCCCAGCAGCTCTTCCACCACCTACTTTCAGAGTCAGTTTGACCAATCCAGACCACCTCCACTGTGACTTACCACCTTTAGACCCAAACACCCCCCTATCCCTTCATCTTACCCTCTACCTACCCTCCTGGTGGATAATCTCATCTGAACAATTGGTCCTCTCTATCATTCAGAGGGGATATTTCATGACTTGGTAGATGTTAACACCCTTCCAGGGTATTCCTCAACCACCTACAAACCAAACCCACTCATCATTCAACAACTCCTAGCTCAGGGTACCATAGAACAGGTTCTCTGCCCACAAAAAAATAGGCTTCCATTTCAGAACGTTTCTGGTACCAAGGAAAGATGACCCATGGAGGCCAATCCTAGACTTATCTTTCCTAAACCTCTTTCTCAAGGTACCCAGTTTCAGAATGATTACCTTACCCCTGCTTTTACCACTCATACCAACACATGCTTTCATTGTAGCCCTGGATATGAACAATGCCTACCTGCACATTCCTATACATCCAAGTTACAGGAAATTCCTCCACTTTGCAATAGGTTCTTGCCATTTTCATTTCTCTGCCTTGCCCTTTGGACTCCCCACTGCTCTTCGAGTGTTCACAAAGTGTCTAGCCCCCTTCATTGCTCACTGCAGGACTCACTGTATATAGATATACCCATATCTAGACGACCTGCTCATCCTTCATCAAGACCACCAAGTTCTTCTACTCCACCTACAACAGGTAACTTCCACCCTAACTCAATTAGGGTTTACCATAAACCATGAAAAGTCTCACCTGATCCCCTCTCAAGACTTGATTTTCTTGGGAAGCAGGATCAGAAAAGACATAATGAAAGCCTTCATCCCAGACCAAAGAATCCTAGACCTTTGCCTATACTTAAAAAAACTACTCAACCATTCTTCCCTGACAGCTCGGAAATTCATGAGAATGTTAGGCCACATGGCATCCCTTATACCCATGTTACCTCTGGCAAGACTCCACATGCGATAAATCTAGTGGATCCTAAACAACTTATGGAGTCAACACTCCCAACCTCTGGACTCGCCCCTTCCCCTACTTTGGTGTCTGAAGAGGGAACTCCAGCGGTGGGTTTCTGCACTTCACCTCAACCAAGGACCCCCCTACAACAAGTCTCCACAGATGCATCAGACTTGGGATGGGGTGCAGTGCTACTAATAAACCGGAATCAATTCTCTGTGCAAGGCAGATGGTCCAACCTAAGGCAAAAGGACCACATCAACATCAAGGAAATTAGTGCATTACTCTTAGCCCTACTAACGTTCAAATCAGCTCTTCAGCCAGGAATCCTAAAAGTAATCACAGACAATACGACTGTCCTGTGGTACATAAACAACCAAGGGGAAAACAAAGTCCTACCCCCTCTGTAGCCCAGCCATCCAGATATGAAACCTAGCATCATCACTCCACATCCACCTGGTGGCAGTATATATTCCCTCAACAGAGAATGTTATGGCAGACAACCTCAGCATAACGTCAGCTCCCTCTCATGAATGGATGCTTCAGAGAGAGGTATTCCTGGACCATATCCACAGCTGGGGTATTCCACAAGTAGATCTCTCTGCCTCCTCCCCAAAACAGACAGATGCCCAACTTCTGCACAAGGGATCCACATCCACAAGCTTGGAAAGTGGATGCATTCTCCTTTTCTTGGAAGGGAATGTACCTTTACGCCTTACCTCTCTTAAATCTGATTCAGAAAGTCCTCCTGAAAATACAGAGGGACAAACCCAATATCCTGTTGGTGACCCAGTTTTGGCCAAGACAGCATTGGTTTCCCCTCCTCCACTTACTAGCCAAGGGCAATCATCACAGGTTACCCCACTGAATAGACCTACTCACACAGGACAGGGAATCCCTACTACACCCCCAGGTGAACAATCTGAAACTGACTTTATGGGTGATAGGATCCTAATCTCCTACAGACACCTATATTCAGAGGACGTACTCAATGTTCTGCGGGAGGCCAGAAAACCTAGTACCAGGAGAAACTATGCATCTAAATGCAGCAGATTCTCCAAGTGGTGTCAATGGAAAAACCAGGACCCTTTGACGACTTCTATACCTACAGTCCTTTCCTATTTGAGTTAGCTACTTCACTCAGGACTAACTTACTCTTACACCAAAGTCCACTTGTCTGTCATCTCTGCTTGTCTACCCATATCACCTCCTCTGGCTTCAAGCTTTTTCTGAAAGGGGTACTTCATATCAGACCCCCCAGAAAACCTATGCCTCCTCTTTGGGACCCGAATTTCGTACTAGAAAAACTCACATTGCCACCTTTTGAACAAGGTCATTCAGTATCCCAGAAACTATGCACCCTGAAAACAATTCTACTAGTGGCCCTCACCTCGCCAGGAGGATATCAGAGATACAAGCCCTTATGGCTACCCCTCCTTATCTTATTTTCCACAAGGGCAGAGTTGCTGTCAGGACCAACCCCTCCTTCATGCCCAAGGTGGTTAATGAACTCTCACTAAACCAGATCATTAACCTACCGGTTTTCTACCCTCATCCACAAAATTCCTCAGCGAGGACTCTCCATTCCTTGGATGTCCACAGGCAACTGATGTACTACTTAGACAAAACCAAACCTATTAGAAAGTCTGACCAACTATTCATCTCTTTCCATCCAAGAGTTCTAGGGAAGGCAGTCTCCAAGCAGACCATCTTCATGGATCTCAATATCCATTGGCATGTGCTATTCCTATCATGAAAAATCCTTGCATGGTCATGTCAAACCTCACTCTACTAGGGCAGCTGCTTCCTCAGCTGCCTTTTTCAAAGGGACTGACTACACTTCCGTTTTAGAAGCAGCCACTTGGACCTCAGTTCACACCTTTACCAAGCATTACAAACTGGACCTAGCCTCGAGAGCAAGAGCAGGGTTTGCCAGGTCAATTCTCCAAGGCCTCATTGACCAGGGAACCCATTCCTCCACCCAGACTCACACCTAAAGCTCTGGTACTCTCCCTACTGTAACGAATACTGCAACGTGAGAATAGAAGGACATAGAATAGTTGTGTAAAAGCTTATCATAACCTTAGATGTCCTTCTCTTCCATGTTGCAGTATTCAGTCCCACCCACCTGTCCCCTACACCTTACCTAACTAACATACCATGGCCTACTTGTGGGGACATAGTCATTCTCTCCCCTAGTCTCCACACTCAACACAGCCTACCTACTACCCTAGGTCTAGTCTACATGTAAGTCTAAGGGTCTCCCTATTAGGACCTTCTCTTAACCCACATGAGTACTACTATATGCGGCAGTTCATTCTGAAGAGGGTACATGCAGACGTCACTTTTATACCTTACGTCGGTTTATGGCCCTTACAAGGGATGTCACATGTACCATCCAGGAGCAAAGACTTTGGTATACTGGCCGGATGGCAGTGCTGCAGGCAGCAACCTCCCTACTGTAATGAATACTGCAACATGAAAGAGATGGACATCTAAGGTTATGGTAAGTTCTTACACAACTATTCTTTATGTTAATATAGTTTGATTACTTTTATATGAATGTAAAATTGCATATGTCATAAGTGATAATTCAATAAAGGTGTTTGGAAAAAAAGTGGAAGGTGGTTTATCAGACATACTGAGAAAATAACAATAAGGAAAGTTTTTTTTTTTATGTGTACAGAGAGATAAATGGAAAAAAAGATACCAGCTATGATATCAAGAATACACTACAGAGTAATAGGAAGACAAAGTTGAAAAGAAAAGGAAAAGTTAACAACTACCAACTATGGTAAATTAGAAATGCACCAAGTGTAATAGGAAGGGAGATAGATTAATAGCAAATATAAGGGAAAACCATTTATCTTAACAAGACATAACTCAAGAGCTCAGGCTGACCACGTGTATTCGTGAAAATAGCAAATGAGATCTGAGGCATGTTAGGGGTTGGTGCATTATGGGTAAGGGAGGGGCTTGAGAGCTTTTGGTGATCATGAGCTACAGCAATGGCCAAGTAGGATCTGAGCATCGGATCTGAACCCATATGTTGAGGATAGAATGAAAATTGACAACATCAGATTAACTGATTAGCACTGGGCAGCTAAAAGACAAAGCTGATATTCTTTGAAAGACAAAATGTGTGTAAAGTACTCACCACAACAGCAGATTCTTGGGGAGAGGCCACTGTAACAGTACATCAAAACATTCATGTTTAACTGTTGTATTTGTCCTTCTTTCACATACAGGGTTTTCATCAGCCATAGTCATACCCCTCTAAAGGCCTATGTTACTCCTGCAACAGAGTTTTATACATTAGTTGGTGAGCAAGGCACTCCTATATTGCCAGTATTCTTAAGAGCTGTTTTTCTTTTCTTTGAGCCCTTTTCAGCTCTTGAAGGCAGGTGTAAGTGTAGTTAACCATTTTCCATGTTACTATTGTAATTAAATAAAATGCAGTTGTGTAATAACCTAATGAAACAATTATGACATTACATACAAATTTGTTGGGAGAGGTGAAGAGTGCTTTACTGTTACAGTAACTTATTCTCATAATTTTACTTGTTATAGCAATTACCTTAAATGCACTTGTGTTATTTACTTATTAAGGTAGTACCTTACATATAACTACACTGACTTCTTTTGGTGAAATCACTGTAGCAGCGAATCATAACTTACGGGCAGATTCCCAAGAAGTATCTGGATACTCATGGGAGCTGGGCAAGATCCTCTCTTGTTCAGCCATTTCAAAACCTGTCCTACCTCTGGTAAAAGCTTCTAATTTCTAGTTTTATGAAAATGTAGACAGTAGTCAGTATAAATACCTTGTACAAATACATCTCTGAAATATGCTGCTGATTTAGTTGCTGACACTGTGGAACATACACTTATTGTTTCTTGTACAGGTTTATTACACTTGCAGGAAACGTCAATATAGTGGGCCAACAGTTTAGACTGACTCTGCTTATGGACTGGTAGGGCATATTTTCCTTTCTTGTATATAGTAAAAAGGTCATCACACTTTTACAAACTTATTAATCTTCTGAGTATCATATTTAAGTTGTCCATGCACATCCAGCAAATACAGGACATGTTTTTCTTTATTCTATCAGTTTTGATAAAAGAATGGAAATTGTATACTGACTTAGAGTTAATGCTGGCAAAATTTTGGCATGAAAGATAAATTTATCTTCAGTAATACCCTTTCATTATGGAAAACCAAACAAGGTGTTTTACATGACAACCTGTGACTCTGAAATCATTCTACGAAACAAAACATCAAAAGTGCTGCCTTCCAGTGCTTAAAGTGTTCAGTCCCACGTACTATTTTATTTTATGTACCACGGAAAGAGATGCCTCCTGTACCATCCTATATTTTCTTCATAATGATGCATGTTTTATGGCATCAAGTTTAAACTGAATCTCTTGGTAAAAAAGTAAATTTACCTATGTGACATCACAAAAAAATTCACTAGACTTGAACCTCGGAGATGTCAAAGTAAGGAGCGTGTGCCTGCATTCCAAGGCTTTGCCATAGGTGAAATGGCTTTTCTCAAAATTCTCCGCAGCAGCTGGACCAATGTGTTAGTGAGTGTGTGTGTGTGTGAGCACGTGCTATGACAGAATGATATCCTATCCAGAATACGTTTCCCTGCATTGTGCCCATGGAGGATTGGCAGAGGCTGTGACTCATCTATGAACCATGAACTGCAGAAAATGTGTATCACGCAATGAATCAATACATCTACTGGATTTAAGGAGGGTAGAGTCAGTTTATCAGACATAAAGTTAAAATCACAAACAGAGGAGAAATGTATCTTTGGTGTTCTTAAGTAAATTAATCATTTAAAGAAGGTCTTTCTTTAACAGATAGTTGTGCTGTGATCCAGAGAAAGGTTAGTAGATAATTAGATACTGCTGAGACATGAAGCTTGACAAATAACTCAATTCAGAATCAAATAAATAATTTTAGCAATCCAAAAAAATATGTATGTATGTATATATAGGCCAATGTACTGCAGATAACAAATAATTTCCACTTCTGAATGCCAATAGTTCCTTCCATTAGGTCTCCTGGCTTCTTTTAACGTATGTAAAACGTGAACTGAAAAAGAGCTGCCACTAGGAATCAAACCTGTATCCTTCAGGATGACAGATGAATTTAGAAAATGGCATGGCATACTTCTCATGTTGTTGTGTAAGTAAAGACTTGTATAAACAGAGATACTGGCCATGGTGGAAGAGGGATCAGGTTCATCAGCATAAAATATAATGACTGTTTGGTTCAAGAATGAAATGTTCAAGTTAGGTTAGCCTAGTCTTGTTTTTCTTTG
Source organism: Protopterus annectens (assembly GCF_019279795.1). Lineage (NCBI taxonomy): Eukaryota > Metazoa > Chordata > Ceratodontiformes > Protopteridae > Protopterus > Protopterus annectens. The sequence continues at coordinate 613,960,028 of NC_056725.1, forward strand.
AGCTGTATTTCCTGAATCAGAGAAAAGGGTGAACGTATGCATTAAAATGTAAGTCTCTAGAAAGGCAAAAGCATCTGTCTTCCAAACTAACATATGTATGAGTAATGAGGGTGTAAAAGATTTTGATTTGAGTGCTGGGATGTGTATCAAACAATTTCAATTTTAGGAAGCGCAAAACTGGTACATGATATTTTGAAATGATTCAGTTTCTATTTGTTCATCAGTTATTTTCCTGCTTAAGACATCTGCTAACTGATTTTGTAAACCCGGACCATGAACTGCCAAATGATCCATGTTGAGCTCTAAAGCCTTTACCCAAATTTGAACTGTCACTCTGCACAACTAGAAGGATGTGATCCCTCCTTAAATGTTTATGCGCCACATTATGGTAGTGCTGTCTATCATATCTAAAGGTGTCCTGACTGAAAATTGCCCTGAAAGGCTGTCAGAGCCAAGTAACCTCTCTTCATCTCATTTAGGTTGATGCAAACTTATTTTTCCTGTTGGGACCAGATGCCACGCAGTAGGAGGTTGTCAAAGTAGGCATTCCAGCCAAAAAATAAAGAATCTGCTGCTACATAATGAATTCTGTATAGTGAAAGTAATGTCATTCCAAATGACTGGTTTGCCATATCTCCTGACTACAGGAACTGTCTATTTATGTTTTGAAGAACAAGAAGGAATCATCATGCTCAGTGGCTCTATGGACTGGTTCCTCAAATTCCTGAAATGCCATCACTTTTCTAATATGAAACCTTAAAACACAGGCAACTAGGAAGGAGCAAGAAGGCAGAGACTGCAGAGTTCTCAAAAATTGACTTACTGTAATGGCTTGTTTCTCAGCAAATTCTGTAAAGACAAACTGCACGGCTGCTTTGCTTGTTCTTATTAGGGAAAGCTTTCAGAACTCAATGTGCCCCATTCACTGACAACATAAACAGAAGTGTAAAAAAAGAACTGTCACACTGCCCTTCGTGATTCAGTACTTACAGATGTTACAGTCAAAGCCCAGAAATTTTCTTTTAAGAATTTTCAAATCTGAAGGACCATTTGGTCGACTCAGGTTTGTTTCTTGAGCCTAGATGAGTCTTCAGTTCATATGTAGTTACTAGGCTTGCAGTCCAATATGTAGTTACTTGGCTTGCAGCAGGCATATTATGTCTATGAGACATAATAGGAACTCCCATTTCTCCAGTATGGAAATTAGAAATGGCTGCCAAATGAACTCTGATAGCTGCTGCAGCTCCTTCATCAAAACGTTTAGAAAGAAATTCTAGAATTGCAGTAACAGGAACTGTAAAAGGTTATATGTTCTGTCCCACAGCCCAGCATGAAAATCTCTTCCACTTACTGGAATACAGTCTCCTCATGGACAGTTTGTGGGACGAGGCGAGAATATGACACACTGCAGGGGAAAGGGAGTAACACTTGGCTAAGCGTGGAATTGGAGTAGCCATGCTGTCAACTTGAGGGTTCGGATAGAACTTCCCCAAAAAGTGAGTCAAAAGGTCTGGAATTGGATCCAGAATCCAAGGTTCCTCCAGCAGAAGGGTCAGAAGAGAGGAAAACCAAACTTGCCGAGGCCAGTAAGAAGCAATGAGGATCATAATGCTTTTCGACAAGCTGGCTTTCTGCAGTACTTTGGGAATTAGAGGAAAAGGGGAAAAGGCATAGAGAAGTCCCGGGGGCCAGTTGTGAACCAGAGCATCCCTGGGTGACTTCACCGGAGGGGGAATGAGAGCAGCAAGGCTGGCCCCATTTCTGAAAGATCTTTTCCGCAATCTCTGTATTCAGGGACCACTCGTGAGGCAACAGAATAGCTCTGCTGAGTATGTCCGCTATCATGTTGGATTTCCCCAGGATGTGCGTTGCTATTAGAACACGGTGAGAAGTGATAGCCCACTGCCAAACTCGTTGTGCCTCCCGACATAGTAGGTAAGATTTGATTCCTCCCTGCTTCTTTATATAACACACTACTGACATATTGTCTGTCTGAACTGCAACCGTTCCCATGGGTAGAGATTCCTGAAATGCCTGCAACACATAAAGCACCGCTCTCATCTCCTGGACGTTGATGTGCAAGTGGATTTCCTGTTCTTGCCATAGGCCTTGGACTGTCATCCTCAGATAATGCTCCCCCACCCCCACCCAATCTGGGAAGCATCCGTGGTCAATACTGTATTCGATTGAGGAAAGACAAGAGGACGGCCCTGATACAACTGGCCTGTGTGCAGACACCACAGGAGATCCTTTTTGCAAGATTCCATGATAATAATCTGATGTGAAAGAGGAAGATCTTGCCTTGACCACTGAGCAAATAGTAACCACTGCAGGACCCTCATGTGTAGCAGTGCTAGGGGAACTAGAAGAATAGCTGCCACCATCATACCCAGAACTTGCAGGACATAGGTTCATAGGTTCATACTAGGCTATCTGCTCTAGGGCATTTATAAGCCTAGCCAGAGTGTGTTTGGCTTTCACCACCCATTTTAAATTAATTTTGCTATGCCCTTTTTCGAGGTTAGTACACTGTGCCTCTGTCTAACAGTGACACAGAAGTGATACCTGGGGTAAACCTATGATCTCCCATCCACTCATCAAGATTCCTCTTGAAGAGAGTCAATGAGGGACTCTGCCTAACCTGGACTGGGATTTTATTCCAGGGTGAAAGGAGCCTTTGGGTTATGAATCTGTCCCTCCAGCATGTCCTATTTATTTCAGTGCTGAGGTTCAAGCCTCTCGAGCGCGTAGCTCTATGGGATTTGGATTTTCTGAGGTGCAGCATGTCCATTAATTCCGGGTTGGACATGGCTTTATACGTCAGGCACAGATTGCCTCTGAGCAGGCGGTATGCCACTGAGTAAAACTGCAGTTTCTTTAACCGGGCAGCATATGGCATCTGTTTGAGCCCTTTGGTGAGGTACTTTTGGGGTCTTTCCAGTTGCTGCAGGTGTCTGGTAAGGTACATCCCAAAAGGGGCATTGTACTCAATTATGGGCCTGATGAGGGATGAGTAAAGAGGCACGATGACCTCCCCTGATCTAGATGTGAATCCCTTCATGATTAGGTGGGCTATATAAAATGTTTTTCTAACCACTTTGGCCACGAGATGTCAAATGAGAGATTGCTATCAACTTGGGTCCCCAGGTCCCTAATTACTTCTTCCGTACTTAATGGATTACCACCTATGTGGTAATTTGTGAGCACTTTGTTTTTGCCAAAGGGGATGACTATACACTTTTTGGCGTTTAGCTTGAGGCCATGGCTCTGGCACCAGTTGTCTGTTTCTATGAGGCCCTTTTGGAGGATGCTTGTGTCGGTTGGAGAGTCGATTATGGCGCCCAGTTTGCAGTCATCTGCGAACTTTGTCAGCCACAGTCCTTCCGTGTTGGCCTGTACCTCCGAAAAATATATACCGAACAAGAGAGGTCCCAGGACTGAGCCTTGTGGGACGCCACTTGTAACTGGTTTGGAGTCTGACATGGCTCCAGCAATTCTAACCATGTGGGTTCTGTCCTTGAGCCAGTCTGCAACCCATCTAGTGACATAGGGGTTTATATTTAAGCTGGTGAGCTTATCTATAATGCCCGAGTGGGGTATTGTATCGAAGGCTTTTGCGAGGTCCAGGTAGGCTGTGTGGACCACCTTCCCCTCGTCAATGGCCTTGGTGACTGTTTCAAAGAAATCGACCAGGTTTAAGAGGCAGGATCTGCCCTTAAAGCCGAACTGGGTAAGATCCAGTGTCTGTAGGTCCCCAATATCTTTATTTATGAGGTCCATGATGATCCTTTCCATAGCTTTGCAGACCAAGCTAGTCAGGCTTATGGGGCAATAGTTTCCAGGATCCGTTGAGGCACCACCTTTGTGGAAAGGGACCAGTGTTGATGTACGCCACTCTTTGGGTACATATCCTGTAGTAAGGCTGAGATTGAACAGTAGTTTTATGTTTGGGTTTAGCTCTTCTTGGAGTTCATGTAGGACGCAGCCCGGGACACCGTCTGATCCCATTGATGCTGTGTTTTTTGTTTTGGAGAGGGCGGCTCTTACCTGAGCATCTGAGATGTCAGGGGGGCAGCACTCTGCTGGTATAGATATTTGCCCTTTTGGTGGGGAGGGGGGGGGAGTTTGCGCTGAACCTGTCAGCTAGGATGTTGGCAATGTCTGTGGGTTTGGTGTATTTTTTGTCATTTTGGACTAATTCTGAGCATATCTGGGAAATCCCACCCAGGTTCCTAACACAACTAAAGAAAGCCTTGTGATTATCCTTAGTGTCCTGTGCAATTTCTCTCGAAGCTGGCCTTAGAAGATTTTATGAGTGCCCGTAGTTTTTTGCTAATACTGATCAGAGATGCCTTCCCTTTTTGGGATTTTGCTCTATTATGTAGTAGCTTCCTCCTTCTATTGTATAGTCTGTTTATGGCTGGGGTCCACCAGACAGGACATCTGCCTTTGGAGGACTGGGTCTTGGTTTTATTTGGGATTGCATGATCCATGCATTCCTGAAGGTGTTCATAGAATGCGTTTATAAAGGATTCTGCGGCCTGGGCCGTATTTTCCACAGGCCCGGGGGCTTTGAAGGATTCCACCTCGGTTTTGAGGAGTGTGAAATTTGCTTTAGAGAAGTTTTTCACTGTGGTTTTCTGGGCAGGGGGTGGGGTCGGGATGTGAATATCCAGTGAGATTAGTTTATGGTCTGATCTTACCAGTGAGGGATACACTTCTGGTCTGGAGCATAGAGTCCCCATGTTGGTGATGATCAGGTCCAGTATGTCTTCCCCTCTTGTGGGAGTGGTAACAAGTTGCTCCATAGCATTTGAGTTTATAAATTCTAGGAACCTTTGGGCTAGGGTGTTGGAGCTAGAGTAATGCTCCCAGTCTATGTTTGGGTAGTTGAAGTCTCCCAATATAATGGTGTTTGGAGAGACCTTCATATTTTCCAGTGTTGTTAGGAAGGCTGAGTGGGGTTCCTGGGTTTGCGAGGGTGGTCTGTAGCAGGCTATAAACTGGAAGGCAGTTTTACCCACTGTTAGTTGCACATGGATAGTCTCTGATGCTTCGTGCTGTGCCACCAACCTGGAGGTGTGGGTATCTTTGACGAATATTGATACCCCCCCTTCTGTGGTTCGGTCCAAGTTTTGGGGCCGAAAAGCATGGCATGAGGTATAACCTGGTAGTGCTGGGGTGCTCTCGGGAGCCTTGAACCAGGTTTCTGTTACTGCACAGATATCGATGTTCTCCATGCTAAGGAGAGTTTCGACTGCGTGCATCTTGAGGTTTAGACTTCTGGCGTTGAGTAGCATTACTCTTAGTTTCTTATCCCCTGTGATACCTATGGAGGTGGGTTTGTCTTTTGAGCCTTGCCTAAAAAAGGCACTATGGGTGTAGCAAGAGCCTTTGCCAATATCCGAAAGCCCAGGGGTGACAGGTGCAAGCCGTCCCTAGCGAAGCATCGTGGTTTGTCGAACATGTCATCCCAGGCTGACAGGCATTGGATCCCTATTGAATGACACCAATACTTAAGCCAATTGTTGAAATTGATCATCTTGTCTTCATATTGTGGCATCATTCTTGGTGAGGGTAAGATGCTACTCAAGGTCAGGGTCATACCGGCCTGGGCTACATGCTCAGCGAGCGCCTCTATGTCTCTTTTCATGTAGTCCAGGGAGATGCATCTCAGGACATTCACACCAGCATGGACAATGACTGAGTCATATTTGTACTTGCCTTGGAGTGACCCGAGTGCTTGTGTTATGTGGCAGATCCTAGCGTCTGACAGGCAGCGCACCGTGACCTTCTCCTTATTCAGCCTGGTGAGTGGGAAGTCAGTGTGCCTGATGATAGAGTCACCTATTACAAGTGTATCAGGTGTGTTGTTTAGCCTTAAGGGCTGTGACTGTTTGGCACACTGGCTTTGTGAGCTATGTGTTGCACGTGTTTTGTTTTGGGGTAGCGGTTGCTTGGGTGTCTGCTTTGGAGGTCTCTGCTGCTTAGGCAGATTTTTATTTAGAGCCTCCGAGTATGTTTTTGTGTGTTTATGTGTTTGGTTTGCTGTCGTGGTAGGTCTATGTGAGACTGGAATTGTAGTAAGTGTGGTTTCCTTCTCCTCCTGACTGGTTACGCCAGTACTGAGTTGAGAGAGCTTAGTCTTCAGTTTGGCTATATGGTTGCATCTCTCACATGTGTTGGAATTTGTTGGGAGGAGGAGAGGGTTGTCTGTGTACATGAGGCAGTTGTAACATTGCCTTAAGATTCCCAGATTCGCCAGCTGGACCAGACAGGAGATTGACAACTGACCTTTGGATATGCTAGAATAGTATTGGGAATTCCTTTATAATTGAAAAAAAGGGCCAATGTGGAACAAGGTACTCAAGGGGAGTTTGTGAGGGTGTAGTGCTTTTAATTTTTTAGTGCTGACTTATATAATTGCTTTAGTGAGCAAGTGCCAGGTAACTTAAATGCAATGTGTTACAAGTAACTTAAATGCAAAAACGACAAACAGTAACTTTCTTTCAAGTGAAACAAGGAAATAAGTACAGCAAGCAATGCAGATATCACTAGGGATCCACAGAAGCGCTGAAAAGCCGCGTTTTAGGTGGAATTAGGGTTTCAGGGAAATAACAAGCATACAGACAAAGCTAGATTCAGCAGGCCTGGATGTAGTCTATGCTACAGCAAACAAGGTGTACCAATTTCAGTAAGATACAGTTCAAATATGCAGGCACTATAAGCCTCCAACCAGAAATTCCCAGCTCAGAAGGTCAGAGTCCAGCCTCTCCTCCCACAAGAGTGCAGACCACGAACCCTCTTAATGTAAAATAACTGGCCTGAAGCCCAAGTGCTTAAACCAGAATTACTACACTTTTAGAATAACAGACACTGAGCCCTCAATCAGCAATTCCCAACTTAGAAGGACGTAAGCTACCTGTTCTGCCACTACAGTGCAGACCACAAACCTTCTTAATGTAAAACAACTGAAGCCCAAGTGCTTAAACTAAAAGGCTTAGAGTGAGTTACACCAAGCAGTAATAAATACAACTGAGTACTTTTAAGATGACGCAAAAACAAAATAAAGGAGGAAGAAACACAAATACAGTAAAAGCTGATATATTTTTTTTTTCCCGTGGAAAGAGAGAAAGGAGTAGCAGAAACTAAGCTGATTGGCCTTCTCAAATGTTCTCCCTGTACTGGGTAGAATGAGGTAATGACACCAGACTGGGAGGAGGGTCCCAGATCAAATTTATACTAGGGGAGGGAAACTGCAAAGCCACCAACTATAAAAGCACTATACCAACACGGAAACAACTCCAGAAATGTTTATCATAGCTGAAAAGCAGCAGTGAGCCTTTAAATGAAAGTTTTACACAGCTAAAGGAGCCTCTAGAAAAAAGAGTTTAACTGCAACAAGTTATCAGAAACAAACAGCCCAACAGATGCTTAATAAAAGTGGACAATTTCCAGTTAATAACTCACACAGTGAAACTAGCTAGAAAAATACACAGTACACAAATTGCTATAAATAACAAAGAAATACAGAACAAAATAAACAAAAAACAGGATACTTAATGTTATATATTATAGCTCTGAGTTTGCTGAGTGTCCTTCCTTCGATTAGCAAGTTCAAATGAATGCTCCAGTGGTACAGAAATTACAGAAAGTTCAGATTCTCGACCTTCCGGGGGCCGACGGCCTATATTACCAGAACAAATTGAAATAAATTCAGCAATCCACACAAAATAAAAACTCCAAACAGTTGACCAGGAAGCCATGACGGATTTCATATCTGGCCTGAACTTTCTTCTTCGATATCAAAATTCTGACGTGCTGATGAAGGGACTGTATTCTGTCTGGGGTAAGCTTTGCATTCATGTTTCTTAAATCCAGTTCTGCGCCTAAGAAGGTAACATGCTGAGACGGCGACAAGGCAGATTTTTTAAAATTTACTGTGATGCCTAGTCTGGTGCAAAGTGGCATTGTTTCACCTCTCACCCGTAGAAGTAGATGCTTGGTGGTGGCGGAGAGGAGCCAGTCATCTAGTTATGGAAACACCCAGAATCCAAAACATCCAGAGCCATGGACAAGGGTAAGGTGGTCCACACAGCCTATCTAGACCTTGCCAAGGCCTTTGACACCATCCCCCACTCTGGAATCATAGATAAACTTACTAAGTTGGGCATTAATCCCTATGTCACCCAATGGTTGCTAAATGGCTTACTGATAGAACCCACACTGTAAAAGTAGCCGACTCCAAATCCAGCTCCAGACAAGTGACAAGTGGAGTACCTCAGGGTTCAGTCCTGGGGCCGCTCTTGTTTGGCATCTACTTCTCTGAAGTACAGGTCAACACTAAGGGACTCTGGCTAACAAAGTTTGCATATGACTGCAAACTGGGAGCCATTATTGAATCCCCAAATGATGTGGATACTCTACAAAAAGGCCTTACAGAAACAGATGCTTGGTGCCAGAGCCATGGGCTCAAGCTCAATGCCAAGAAATGTATTGTTATCCCCTTTGGGAAAAAACATGTATCCATGAATTACCATATAGGTGGCAGTACACTAAACACAGAAAGTGTGATAAGAGACTTAGGGACACAGGTGGACAGTGGTCTCATCTTCGATAACCACATCGCCACAACAGTCAGGAAATCCTTCTATGTGGCACACCTCATCACAAAGGGCTTTTCATCCAGAAAAAAGGAGGTCATTGTCCCACTGTACTCATCCCTCATTAGACCCGTTATAGAACACAACGCCCCATTTGGTATGTACCTCTCAAGACATCTGCAACAACTGGAAAGGCCTCAGAAATACCTCACTAAAAGAATCACAGGCCTAAAGCAGATGCCCTACGCTGACCGCCTTAAAAAACTCCAGCTATACTCTGTCGCATATCGTCTACTCAGAGGCGATCTCTGATTAACATACAAGGCCATGTCAAACCCAGAGCTGTTCGACATGCTACACTTAAAGAAATCCCAATCCCTCAGAGCTACACGCTCCAGGGATCTAAACCTTGTCATCACAATAAACAAAACATGCTGGAGGGATAGGTTCCTGACCCAGAGACTCCCCAGACTCTGGAATAGATTGCCCATACATGTCAAGCAGAGTGCCTCTTTGGACCTCTTCAAGAGGAACCTTGACGATTGGATGGGAGAAAGGAAATTCACCCCAGGGATCACGTCAGTCGCCCTGCTAAACAGGGGTCCAGGAAAGTAAATAATGTGGGAAGAAATAGCCAGGGAATTGTTATGGCTAGGCTTGTATAGGCCCTAGGGCTGATAGCCTAGTACCAACCTATGAACCTATGAATCCCTGATGTCTCAAGTGAGCCGTGACCACTGCCATGCATTTGGTGAACACTCTGGGGGCTGTAGTGAGACCAAAGGGCAGGGCACGAAACTGGTAATGACTGGCTCCCAGCCGAAAGCATAAATGTCTCCTGGATCACCTGTCCATCTTTATATGGTAGTACGTATACTGGAGATCTACTGAGCACATCCAATCACCTTTCCCGATAAATGGGAATACTGACTGCAGACTGACCATCCGGAACTTTGATTTCTTCACTGCTTTGTTTATCTTGCATTGATCCAGAATGGATCTCCAGTCCCCTGTCTTTTTTGGTACTAAAAAGAATCTTAAGTAAATTCTGGACCCAATTTGATCTGCGGGGACCTCTTGGATGACTTTTTTTTCTAGCAACGAGAGAATCTCTTGTGTTGCATGGTCCTTTTGACTGGGTAGGATGTCTGGTAAGGAACAGTTTACCATTGGGAAAATGGTATGTAATAGCCTCTGAATATAATAGTTTGCACCCATTTGTCTTGGAAAATTTCCTGCCAGGTGCTTGGGTGCAGTGACAATCAACCCCCGACTGCCACCAGAAAACAGCAGGCAGGCCTCCCTTCAGGAGCACTGGAAGGGCCTGTCAGAGAACGTATCTCTGTCGCCCTGATTCTTTGGATCCCCTCTGCCGCAAGATCGGCGTCTTCCATTATAATTTCCCCCTCTGCCCCCAGGGGAAGAGTCACCACGTGCATCCAAAAAACCTTTTTGGGACTTGCGGAACCACATCTTTCCACCCTTCTGACCTTTGGGATAAGGTCTAGATGGGGAAGAAAAGGTTTTTCCGTCCTGCTCGCACCTGTTCAAAGTATCTTTCATCTTTGTTTCAAAAAGGGATGAACCATCAAATGGGGCGTTGGTGAAGGAAGACTTGAAGGGTTCGGCAAAACTGCAAAGGCGCATCCAGGAATGTTTCCTCAGGCTAATTCCTGTTGCAGCTGCTCTGCTCACTCCATCAGCTACATATGAAATCAGTCGCATGGAGGAGTTTACGATGGAATTGAGGATAGAGAACTGAGAGGATACTTTGTCCGCGGACCCCGAAGCTACGGTACCCTGAAGGGTATCTCCAAGTTCTTTGAGGAGATCCCTTTGAAGTCTCATAAAATGGGTAAGGTAATTCAGTGACCGGAGGGTGAAGGCCACTGAAGAAAAAGCACACTTTCCATATCTGTCCATAGTCCTGGATTCTTTGTTAGGAGGATGAACAGACAAGAAGGTCTCCGATAGCTCCTTCTTGGTGGCCACTGCCACGACCATTGCATCTACGGGGACACCCTTAGTCAAAAATTCCTTCTCTGAAGGAGCTGTGATAAATTTGTTAGGCCTCCTCGGAACAGGCTCCACTGCATCAGGCAATGTCTAGGCCTTACGAGATATAACGCCTAACAGCTGGTCAAAAGGGGGAGTCACCCAGGAGGTGTAAGGGCGAGACCCAAAAGCCTCCAGGTATACCGATTCATCCTCTGACGGATTGGTGGGCTTTCTAGCCACCCCTCTGTTTCAGGATCTCAAGGATGTCCGCAAAAGAGACATCCTCAGAGGGGGACCGTGGGGACCCTTCCGACTCATCCAAATCGGTATCAGAAGTGACAGACTCAGGGGAGTCTATGTGCTTCATCTTGCACAGTCTCTTCTGAGGGACTTCCTCAGAGGGGTACTCCGGAGAAGTTTCGGAAGAGACAATGCCACCAGCACGGGCTTCCAGAGGTTCTGGGTCTCTGCGCTTGGGAGGGGGCAGTGGTGACGAGACAGACACTGGCAGCTGGGGGGGGGGGTGAGAAGCTGGTCCTGAGAGTGGGTCTGTCTGAGGAGACAGCACTCTCTCCATCAATTCAAAGGCCTCACCGCCCCACTCCGAGGAGACCTTCCGCTCCGAAGAGACAGAAGGCTGATTCCGAGGCAGAGCAAGTGGGTCCGAAACTGAGGTAAGAGCCAAGCTCAACCTAGCCAAGGCACCGAGGGGTAGAGTCAGGTTGGACTGTCTGCACCGGCTCCCCTCCCCGGACCCGACTGGCGAGCGTCGGCTCCTAGACTCCTCAACATTGGAAGGAGCCGAGGACATCAGAGCTGAAGTCGGAACCAAAGATTCCAAAGGTGGTCTCGCCACCCACAGTTCCACTGCTATCGGAACAAAACTCTCTGGTTCCAAAGACTCCAGAGTGATCGGAGGAGGAATTGACAAAGTAGGCTTCTTAAAGGATGGCTCTGATTCCTTTGGGTCCGGACACGACAACATTTTTGCCAGGGCCAGTGTTCAAAGCAATCTCTTCACCACCCGCTCCACACTTTCATCAGATAAACTCCTGGAAGAACAGGTGGACAAAGAAGGGGATCTCAACGTTGGGGATATCAGCTCCACTAAAGAAGACAGACTCCTCGATACTTCTGTCGACTCCATGGACACTTTTGGCGCCGAAGAAGTTGTTCCGGGTCTATCGGAATCGACAGCCCTCGGTTCCGATGACACAATCTTTTTAGGTGGCTCCGAAACTGGAGCTGTTGTAACCAGTCGTTTGGTTGACTATGACTGGGTTGAAGAAGGGGGGATGATTTGGAACTCTGAGAGCTGTCTAAAGCTTCTTGAAAAGGCCCTTTCAAAAAAACCTCTTGCCAATAATTTGTTTCTACGCTCATGGAGCACCCTGCTACTGAACCCGTGACATATGGTGCAGGGGTCTTGTAAGTGGATGGCACCAAGGCAATAAACACAGCTCGTGTGCCCATCTGTAAGAGACATCTTCTGTGTACATTTATCGCACTTTTTGAACCGTGACTTCTTATGCTCCTTGGGTTCCCTTTCTCTATCCTTGTCACTGGACATTATGCAACAAGAAAAAACAAGGCCAACACTATAGAAAAAAACGTTTAACACTAACTAAGCACAGCCAAAATTACCTAAGGGGAAACTACCTCTAAATCTTATTATTTACTTTTTTTTTTTTTTTAACAACAAGCAGAAAAAAGGAAAGGAAGAAAAAGAATCATCTAACTTAAATAGATTCTGTTACAGAGACAGGACAAAGACACACAGGGGAAGCGGCCTTCTAACTTAAACGGGCCTCAAGAGCCCTCTAAATTAAACAGAAACTCTCACCGGGTTTGGGAAGGTGTTTAACTACTAACTACAGTAACCTAACACAGACAACACGGCAAACTAACTCTCTAGTGGCAAAAAGAGTAGAAGAAAAGAGTTTTAGATAGATTAAACCAACAGAAAACTATACTTAGCCAACGAGCCAGCAGGAACACTTCTCGATCGCATGAGCAGCAAACGAGTTTTGGGGATGTGGCCTAGAGCATCATGGGATAGGGGTTAGCCTCGAGCCAATGGAAGCTCCCGAGCTTTAGTTTCTAGATCAGCTCCGAACCCAACCTGCAAGAATTACAGAGAGTTAGAACAATAACATCTTATTTTTCCTGTTGGGACCAGCTGCCACGCAGTAGGAGGTTGTCAAAGTAGGCATTCCAGCCAAAAAATAAAGAATCTGCTGCTACATAATGAATTCTGTATAGTGAAAGTAGTGTCATTCTAAATGACTGGTTTGCCATATCTCCTGACTACAGGAACTGTCTATTTATGTTTTGAAGAACAAGAAGGAATCATCATGCTCAGTGGCTCTATGGACTGCTTCCTCAAATTCCTGAAATGCCATCACTTTTCTAATATGAAACCTTAAAACACAGGCAACTAGGAAAGAGCAAGAAGGCAGAGACTGCAGAGTTCTCAAAAATTGACTTACTGTAATGGCTTGTTTCTCAGCAAATTCTGTAAGGACAAACTGCACGGCTGCTTTGCTTGTTCTATTAGGGAAAGCTTTCAGAACTCAATGTGCCCCATTCACTGACAACATAAGTTGAAGTGTAAAAAAAGAACTGTCACATGGTCCTTTGTGATTCAGTACTTGCAGATGTTACAGTCAAAGCCCAAAAATTTTCTTTTGAGAATTTTCAAATCTTAAGGACCATTTGGTCGACTCAGGTTTGTTTCCTGAGCTAGATGAGTCTTCAGTTCATATGTAGTTTCTAGGCTTGCAGTCTGGGGCACCACTGAGGAGCCTTGCCCAAATTCCCAGTTGCCTCCAAGCACTGTATGGTTAAGTGACTTGCTCAAGGTCACACACTAAGCAAACAAGGGCTGAGGGAATGAAACCATGTACCACAGGAACTACAGCTCACCGAGTAAACCCTGTGCACCAACCGCCAGACAGGCAGATTATTTTAGTTTCTGTGTTTGTTATACTTGTCTGTGTTTTCATTAATTCTGGATGTTTTAGGGACTTATGATACTGTTTATGTTTTAATTAGATTTATTAGAAGTTACTAGGCTGCAGTTCAGGGGACAATTAAGGAGTCTTGCCCAGATTGTCAATTGCTCCAAAGCACTATCTGCTTATGTGACTTGCTCAATGCCACAGGATATACAAATGAATGCAGAAAAAGTTAAACCCTGTACCCTTGGCAAAGGAAGCAGCTTAATAACAAGTCAGAACTTTATTCCTCTGCTCTAACTCTCAGAAGATATTAAATCTTGTCTAAGGGATGTTCAATATATCCCTATAGGGACACTAAAACACAAAAGTGCATTCTCACTCTTAGCGCAGTCAGTTCTTGAAGTTCTTTGTTATACATCATTGTTATGACCCACAGCTGTACTGGAAATTTCCCAGATCTTAAAAGAAAGGGAAAGCATGCTACATTTTATATACAGTACTCTACATACAGCAGCACTGATCAAAAAAGACCAATTTCAGTTTCAGCCAATACAGAAGTAATTAAGAACTGTAAAGAAATAATAACATCTACGTGCGTTACAGTATGGTAAGGCAATTATCATGAGTACACACTACAGACAGCAGTCACTATATACAATAAGGAGAGGAGCAATTGCACAAGTTTAAGAGTATAACAAAAGTATCTGTATATACAGTGCAGTCAGATTGACTGCATTTGCAAGTGATTTCATACAAATGTGTAAGTGGTAGAATGATGGAGTACAGAAAGATTCTGTTAGGTAATTTAACCAGAATGATGGCAGTGGTATAAAGCAGTATCATAAACAAAATGCTTTAGTTGTTCATGGAATTTTAGGTAGGAAGACATTTCTTTGTGCATGTCAAGGATAGACTTCCATACTTTAGGACCTGATATGGAGAAGAAATGATCTGTGCATTGCAGTTAAGTTTTAGGGGCTAGTAGGTTATGACCTGGGTGGCTTTGATTTTTGTGGTTGGAGGATGAGGGTTCCCCTATTAGTTTGGCTGGCAAACAGGAGACTGTGTGACTGTATAAAAGTCTGAAAATTTGACAGCATAAAAGCAGGTCAGATCTTTGTTTGACAGGGAGCCATTTTGCTTTTTGTAGTGTTCTGCAGAGTTGTTCATGCTTTTTAATTTCTCAAAATCTTTTGTGTTTCTAATACCATGATGGGAATGGACCCCATTCCTAAGTCAAAGTATGATTAAAGTTCATGACATTAGTATCGTTTCAGTCTTCAATGTCAGCCAGAAGTCCTCTTCACAGCACTCACAATGTGCCCAGTAATGACTCCTTCTGCAGTTTGTACGGAGTTTTATGTATCGGTAACATATCTAAATATGATTGTAGATTCTTTTTATAAGACCTGTTGCACCTACTACTATTGGAACTGTCTTGGTATCTTTCTTCCACATTGCTCTCGTTTCTGCCTGCAAATCCTGTATTTTATGACTTCATGTCTCTGTACACAAGACACTGTAGTCACTGGGTGTAGTGATTTCAGTGATCAATGCTACTTTTGTCTTCTTTTCATGGACCACTATATCTGTTTTTCTTCCACATTATTATGCTTTTCACTATGCAGTCCTTCTCCCATTAGTATATCACAACCTGCAACAAGGTGTGCGACTGTTCCCATTTCTGTTCTACAAAATAAGAAGTTATGTACCTACCATAACGTTCCATGTTAGTTGTCTTCTCTCGCCTTCTTTCTTGCTTGATGGGTTCGGAGCCGATCCCTCGGCTCCGACTCGGCACTTGCTAAGCTCGAGAGTCACTTTTACCAGCTCGAGGCAGCCCCATATCCCATGATGCAAGGCGGTAAGTACCCAGATCTCGTTTGCTGACAAAGGGCAATAGCACCAAGCATAAAATACTTCCCAAAGGAAGAAAGAAAACTTACAGATGGAAGAAGGACCAGGTCTGAATGGTCTTCAGCATAACAGTTTCTTATACAAGGTCTGTCCAGGCCAGGGGGAAGGAGGGAGGGTCGCAAGAAAGAAGGCGAGAGAAGACAACTAACATGGAACGTTATGGTAGGTACATAACTTCTTAATGTTAAGTTGTCAATCTCGCCTTCATTCTTGCTTGATGGGACCGCGTCCCTAGCACCTCTATCCTGGGTGGCTCAATGGAACAAACTCTTGAGGACTGTAGAACCAAAACTGGCTCTGTCCCTGGAGGCCAAGTCCAATTTGTAATGGGAAACAAAAGTGGGAGGAGTAGCCCAAGTGGCCGCTGCACAAATAGTGTCCAAAGGAAGTCTAGCTTGAAAGGCTGTAGAAGTAGCTAAGCTCCTAGTTGAATGTGCTTTAGGTTTTGAGCACAGCTGTTTTCCCGAGTGTATAAATTTCAGAGATGACCGAAGAAAGCCATCTGGACAAGGTCACTTTAGAAACAGGAAGGCCTTTTATTATCCGCATAGGAAACAAAAAGTTGATCAGATTTTCTAAATTTTTGTTCTGTCCAAATAATATCTAAGTTGACGGTGGACATCAAGATAATGTAGCTTTTGTTCAGCTCTATCTGAATAGTTAGGGAAAAATACAGGGAGATCAATGGATTGATTCAGATTGTTCTTTGAAGCGACCTTAGGTAAAAGGTTGGATTAGTTCTCAAAGATACTCTGTCTTTGTGAAAACCAAATAGGGGTCGAACCGAAGAGCATGAAGTTCAGACACCCTCCTGGCAGATGTAATAGCCACTAGGAATAAAGTTTTCCAAGAAAGATATTTCAGGGAACAAGAAACAGCTGGCTCGAAGGGGAAGAATCAAGGATGTCAGCACTAAATTTAGATCCCACTGAGGAGGAGGATTCCTGATTGGAGGCTTTAGTAGGAAAATTCCTTTCAAGAAGGCCCTGCAGAGCCTATGGGACATAATATTATGATCTGCTATCCCGACATGAAAATTGGAAATAGCAGCCAATTGAACTCTGACTGTGGAAGAAGAGGAGCCTGCATGAAAAATTTCTGCTAAGAAGTCCAGGACTGCCTGAACAGGGGCAGTAAAAGGATCAATATTTTGGGCCTTAGCCCAATAAGAGAAACGTTTCCATTTGCTTGTATAAATCCTCCTGGTAGAGGATTTTAGTGAAGCTACTATGATGTCTCTAACTGGGTTAGAGATCAAAGGAAGCCTGGCTAAGGAAGGAAGTGGAGCAACCATGCTGTGAGGTTGAGAGAAGGGATTGACCGGTGCAGCTGACCCGATTGGTGAATCAGAAGATCTGGCACTGGGTCCAGATGCCACGGCTGCACCAAAAGGTGATGATGGAGGAACGGAACCAAACTTGTCGAGGCCAGTAAGGGGCAATGAGAATCAATTTGGCTCTCAAAACGGTAGCTTTCTGGATCACCTGAGGGATCAGAGGAAATGGAGGGAAGGCATAAAGAAGTCCCTGGGGCCAATCCTGGGTCAGAGCGTCTCTGGGGATGGCCTGATAGAGGAAGAGGCTGAAGAAGTCTGGACATTTGCTGTTTTGGGGAGTAGCAGAAAGATCGCAACATGGACGACCCCATTCCAGAAAAATCTCTTCCGCTATAGATTGCTTGAGAGACCACTCGTGAGGCATGAGGATAGCTCTGCTCAATCTGTCCGCTACAATGTTGGTTTTCCCAGGGATATGCGTTGCTACCAGAAACCGTGAGAGGAGATCGCCCATTGCCATAGTCTGAGCGCTTCTCGACACAAGGGGTAGGACTTGGTTCCGCCCTGTTTGTTGATATACCAAACTACAGACATGTTGTCTGTGTGGACTGCAATTGTCCCTACGGGAAGAAAGTTGTTGAGGGCTTGCAACGTTAAAAGCACTGCTCTCATCTCCAGGACATTTATGTGCAGATGGTACTCGGTCGCCTGCCACGTCCCATGAACCATCCTGCCCTGATAATGACCCCCCCACCCGATCAGGGAGGCATCCGTGGTGACAGTGGCTATCGGGGATGGGGGTACAAAGTACCTGCCTTGGTGAACCTGAGGCGATGTGATCCACCAAGCAAGATGCTCTTTGCATGTCTGTGTCACCAGAATCTGGTGACGCATTGGAAGTTGCTGGTATGACCATTGTGTGAACAGCATCCACTGAAGAAGGCGCATGTAGAATCGAGCCAGGGAAGAAGAGTAATGGCCGCAGCCATGAGACCTAATACCTTTAGAACCATTCTGGCCTGTACTTTCTTGCTGGCCAGAATGATCCTGACATGACTCTGAATGTCTGAAACTCTTTGTTCTGTAAGGGTAGCTGACATCCGAACAGTGTTTAAGTTTGCGCCTATGAAGGTAATAGACTGGCAGGGCGATAAGGATGACTTTTCGAAGTTGATTGAGATGGCCAAATGAGAACAAAGGTCTATTGTGTAATCCCTGGCTTGTATAAGCTGATGCCTGGTGGTGGCTGACAGGAGCCAGTCGTCGAGATACGGAAACACCTGGAATTCTTGACGTCTCAGGTGAGCCGTGACCACTGCCATGCATTTGGTGAACACTCTGGGGGCTGTAGTGAGACCAAAGGGCAGGGCTCTGAACTGGAAATGACTGGACCCCAGCCGAAAGCGGAGAAATCTCCTGGAGCGTCTGTGAATTTTGATGTGATAGTACGCATCCTGAAGATCTATTGAGCACATCCAGTTGTCCTTCTGTAAGAAGGGCAGAATTGACTGAAGAGTGACCATTCGGAATCTTGTCTTCCTGACAGACTTGTTGAGTCTGCTGAGATCCAATATTGGTCTCCAGTCTCCCGTCTTTTGGGGACCAAAAGAACCTTGAGTAGATTCCGGGCTCTGAATGGTCTATTGTAACTGGCTGAATGGCTCTTTTTTGCAGTAGTTTTGAGATTTCTGACTCTGCAATCTCCCTTAGACCGGGTGGTACATCTGGAAGGGAACTTGAGGGGAAGGGACTTTCCTCGAAAAGAATTATGTAACCCTTGGATATGGTCGACTGTACCCATCTGTCTTGAGTGAGGGAATGCCAGGCTTCTGGGTACAGTGATAATCTTCCCCCGACTGCCTCCAAGGAGGGACAGCCGGGCAACACCTCAGGGATGCTGAAAGGGCTTGTCAGAGAGAGGCTCCCTGTTTCCCTGGTTCTTCGGACCCCCTCTGCCTCTAGAGCGGCGTCTGTTGTTGTTACTCCCTCTGCCTCTAGGGGTAAACTGACCACGTGAATCCGGCGTGACTCCTTGGGATTTACGGAACCACATTTTCCCACCTTTCTGTCCTTTGGGATAAGGTCTAGAAGGGGTGGAAGACGGACTCCAACAGCAGAAAGAGTCTTGCCGTCCTGTTCGCACCTGGTCAAGGTTTCCTTCACCTGAGGGCCAAACAAAGCTGACCCATCAAAGGGAGAATTTGTGAAGGACGCCTTAAAGGGATCCGCAAAATCACATAGCCGCATCCAGGCTTGGCGTCTAAGAGCCACACCTGTACCTGCGGCTCTACTCGCTCCATCCGCAGCATAAGATATTAGCCGCATGGAGGAGTTTGCAATGGAATTGAGGGTTCCTAGCTGCGAAGCAATTTTGTCTTGAGCCCCTGCAGCTGTAGGATCCTGAACTACTTCACCCAGCTCCTTAAGGATATCCCTCTGGAGTCTGGTGAAGTGACATAGGTAATTCAGCGAACGCATAGCAAAGGTCGCTGAGGAAAACATCCGCTTACCGTACCTATCCATGGTCCTAGAGTCCTTATTAGGAGGATGGACGGGCACGGAAGGATCTGCAAGTTCCCTTTTGGTGGCCGCAGCCACCACCATGGCATCAGCGGGGACACCCTTAGTAAGGAATTGTTTGTCACACGGGGCAGTGATAAATTTTGAAGGCCTCCTAGGGACTGGCTCTACAGAGTCAGGAGCTGCCCATACTTCGTGCAATAACCTGCATAAGGGGTCGTAAGGCGGAGACACCCAGGAGGTGGAGGGCCGAGATCCAAACGCCTCTAGGTATACTGACTCATCCTCAGAGGGATTGTTGGTGGGCCAGTTTCCCCTCTGTTTCAGGAGTTCTAGGATGTCTGAGAAGGAGACATCCTCAGAGGGGATCTAGGGGATCCCTCTGACTCATCAAAGTCAGTATCCAGTGACAGACTCGGGAGTCTACATGCTTCCTCTTACAAGTCCTCTTCCTAGGAGGATCTCCCGAAACATCAGGAGAATCCTCGGAAGAGGGGGAAATTCCCAATGGGGAAACCTGAGGCGGAGGATCTCTGGGTCCTGTAGCAAGAGAAGTGGCAGAGATGTCAACAGGTACTATAGAGGGAGGAGCTACGGGAACAGACTGCTGACTGATACCAGTGGCCAGTACACTCTTCATCACCTCGCATGCTCCCCTCCCAGGCAGGTCCGAGAGAACCCGCTCCGAAGAGCTAAGAACTCCAGGGACCACCGAAAGGGAAGTCTCCGAGGCAGATGTCGGAGCCGAGCTCACCAAGGCCGAGGCTCCAAGGGGAAGAGCGGGCTCGGACAAGGGTCCGATGCCACTCACCCCTCGGAGGAGACCATGGAAGCCCGACCACGAATCCCTCTAAGGAAGGTCTCAAGAGGAGATAAGAGTAGAGGCTGAAGGAACAGAAGGGGTATCCGTCCTCCAGCCATAGCAGTAACCATTCCGAAGACTCCAACTCCAAGCTCTGGGGTAGAGTTGAAGGAGGAACTGTAACGGGGTGTGGACCAACAGTCGTCTGTTGAGACGGACTATGTAACATTTGGGCCAGTACCTGTGACTTAAGTAATCTACTGACCACTCTCTCTAGGTCATGATCTGACAATCTGGATGACCTTGAAGATCGGCTCCGATGGCTCCGTTCCGATAGAAGAGGTGAAGCCGGAGCCGAAGTATCGGCCCCAAGGAAGGAGACCTCGACCTCTTCCTGGAATGAGCCATCGGAGCCGATACCATAGATCCTGTCGGAGCCGACCTCTCGGAGCCGACAGGAAACCTCGATGTATCGGCTCCAGCCGAGCCGATACAGCCACCAAAGTAACGGTGTCGGAGCCGATCAGAGCCGACACCGATGCCTGTGCCACATGGGTGTCGGAACCGATCGGAGCCGACACGAAGTGGTCGATACAGATTCGCACCGATAGCCATCGGTGCCGAAGGCTTTGTTAAGCCAGAATTGGCTCCAGCCGGAGCCGATCTCGACTCGGAACGAGTCCGGGCCGAGGCCGCAGGCTTAGACACAAAAGCCTGGGCCTTGGAAGATTTAACTGATTTTGAGCCGACTTAGCCGGAGAGCCCTCCGGCTTAAGAAGACCCCTAAGAATCAGTTTATTGCGTCTTTCCTGCAGGACTCTCTGGCTGAAGGAATGACAAATAGCACAGGAGTCCTGCAGGTGAAGAGGCCCCAGGCAATACAGGCAAGAAGTGTGACCGTCTGTCAGAGACATCTTCTGACAGCACGAGTCACACTTCTTAAAACCTGAGACCCTCTCCTTTGACATGGTGCTTAAAACACACACACACACCAGTCAAAAAACTTAAATTAAAGAAAATACCAAAAGGTATTCCTAAAAATAAACACACACACACTCTAACAGGGAGGGGATGGGATGGGTAAAGTTTGACTAAAAAATATTAAAGGAGACAGGGATTTTCTGTCAGGAAAACTAAAAAATTAACTTATAACTAATAATAAAGAGTTTTTTAACAAAAAGGGGCTTGAATATTAGTAAAGTGAATCACTTACCAGGAGCTGGTAAAAGGAGGACCTCATAAGCGAAGCGGCAAACGAGATCTGGGTACTTACCGCCTTGCATCATGGGATATGGGGCTGCCTCGAGCTGGTAAAAGTGACTCTCGAGCTTAGCAAGTGCCGAGTCGGAGCCGAGGGATCGGCTCCGAACCCATCAAGCAAGAATGAAGGCGAGATTGACAACTTAACATCCTACATTTTTCTGTTTCTCCCACATGTTCAACAGACTTTGTAAACCAATGTGTACATAGTCCACTATCTTGAGCTGCCAATACTAACTTTTCATCTTTTGGTTTAAATTCATATTTTATTAACCGTTCTGCATTTGATCCTGATCAACATGAGGATGTTCCAAGAGTTTCTTATACTTGCAACTATATTTATGCATTTTCCACATTTCATGTCTTTTCATCTGATCCTTCACCTTATATTCTTTCTTTTGTTTTTTGGCACATTCAGTTGCTACCTGATTTTTATCTACTTCTGGTTTGATTTCCATTCCCGCTTAACGCTGACACGCTTCTGCTAAACTAAGCATGGATGTCATCTTAGACTTGTTCTCCTCATATTTTAAAACTTTCACTACATTTGGGTCTTGTGAGGTCAGCAGATATGTATGCAGTCCCACTATTGCAGATCTATACATGTTATCAATTTCGAGGAGGCCCATACCTCCTCCAGAACAGGGAATATATAGTCCTGGTATGCAATGATTTTTATAAATCATTTGATGAGCATGAAGCGTCCTTCTTGTTTTCCTGTCGAAACTATTCGTCACCTTTTGGGGCCAGTCAATCACTAAAAAACTGTAAGTTAGGACAGTAAGAGCAAACTGGTTTATAGCTCTGACTTTGTTCCTAGATGTCAATGCTGTTTTTAGTATTGATTTAAGCCTTCAATAATATTCTGTACTGAGTTTTATTCGGATTTGTTCATGTTTTACTGTTGATCCTTCATCAATTCCCGAATATTTATGCACTCCCTCTTGCTCAAGTTCTTTTATATCACATTCCTGCCCCAAACTGATGTTTTCTTGGTGCCACAGCTTTACTGCTTCAAAAGTTGCTTTTGCACATTTATCAAGGCCAAATGACATTCTTATGTCATCTGAAAAAGATTTGACCACTTGCAGCTAAGCTTTCAGTTCCTCAACTAATGAACTAGACAGTTTTAAATCATCTACATGAATAAGATGAGGAGTCTTTACACTCTGTTGTTTTCTGGGAGCCAAATTATAGCCATGACCTAATCTGTTAAGTAGACAGCTTAATGGGTTAAGGGCAATACAAAAGAGCAATGTTGAAAGAGAGTCACCCTGGAATATACCCATTTGAATTTTTATCCCTAGAATAACAATTTGTCCATTATCACGGCTTAACTGCAGAGTGGTTTGCCACTGTTTCATGGTTGCTGTAATGTAACTGATCAGTGTAGGGTGTATGTTATACATTTTTAAGCACTCTTTTATCCATGAATGTATGATACTGTTAAATGCTTTTTTATAGTCTATCCATGCAATACTTAAATTCTTCCCCTTTTTACAGTCCTCCATTATGACTTTATTTAACATCAAATGATCCTTTGTTCCATACAACTTTATTTTATTCCCTTTTGTTCTATTGTCATGATTGAGTTTTCTTCTAAATGACTATAAACTCTGCTAGCATCAATATCAGTGTATAGTTTACATGCCGTTGGAAGGCAAGTTACTGCTCTACAGTTTTTAGGATAGCTTGCACGTTCACTCTTAAGTAGAAATATTGTTTTTCCTGTTGTTAGCTAGGCTGGTATCTGTTCAGGGTGTGCATATAAATAGTTCTTACTCATGGCTAAATCTTCATGTAAAGATGGTAATACTCTTAACCAGAAGTTAGGTACCACATCTGGGTCTGGGGTTTTCCAATTAGGAGCTTTTCTTAACTTTGTTTTAATCTCTCTGGCTGCTACTGCATCCCATTACATATCCTGTACATTTGAACATCTTATTCTTTCTTTTGCTTACTGTGGCAGTGGTGTTGCAGTGGTTAATGTTGTCACTTGACAGCAAGAGGTTCTCCGGTTTGATTCTTGGCTGGAATGCCTTCTGTGCAGTCTCTGCATGTCCTCCCTGTGGTTGAGTGAACTTTAAAGCCATGCAGGTAGGTGTGTAATTGTGTGCGTCTTCTGCAAAGATTGGGTGCCGAGCTGGCAACTCGATACCATAAAAATCACTACCAATCAGTAGCGGACCAGTGATCTGCTGTGGCGACCCCTAACGAGGAAAAGCCGAAAGACTTTTATTCTTTCTTTTGCTTCTTCTATCCTTTTAGAATCTTTGTTGTGTTCCACAGGGTCTTCATAAATATTTCAACAAAATGTAACGATTTCTTCGTTTTTGGTGATGTTTTGATTCCGTTTGTCTTGTTTCCCAAGTCTCTATAAGACTTTTTTGGGTCATCAACAAACTGCTTATTTTGTACTTTTCCTTTATATTTATCTGCATATCTTCTAATTTTTTTCTGCCTGTGCTGATATTTTTAAGTTTATTATTTGAAAGAGTGCATAACAGATCCTGATCTGTTTGGATACTGTGAATTGCTTTTATCACGTCTATCTTTCTGAGTATTTTTATTGATCTGTTCCCTCTTCTATACTCTTCTAACAGTGACACTTCTTGTTTTAATTGCTTTATAGTTTTCTCTATTTGATACTTCCATGATTCACTGGCCTATCACCCCACAGCACTGGCTGCATCAGACTTGCCACAGTTTCCTGTTCCTTCCCTTGCTGTGCAACTCCAACTGGATGTTTGCACTGGTTTCCTATGGAAGACTCCAAAGTATCTTCATCTGGCCACTGATGAAATGTTTCCCACTCTACTTGTTTTGCCTTAATTTGGGGATCCATTGCTCTACCCTGCTGTGATGTTGTCTGAATTAGATTTTCTACACTACATTCCTCACTCTGCATGTGATCCATAACCTCAGTTTCTATTTCTTTAACTTCTCCATTATTAATCCTCTTTTCCATTTTTCCTCTTTGTTTTCTTATTTCTTGTATTGTAAAAGTTTCCATGTCTGGATGCCTTTGCCTATACTTCTCTTCAGATATCTTTGGTGCTGTTCTTGTTTTGATTACTTTTTCTTTATCCTTTACATAAACATTACAACATATTAAATCTCTTTTTTGTTCCCATGTCCATACTTCTTCAGATGTCTCCTGATCCTCCTGCAATTGTGCATTAACTTCAACTTTTATTTTTTCAACTTCTACTTTACTAATCTTCTGTTCTACATTCGCTCTTTGTAATCTTATTTTTTACTGTGAAATTTTCCATATCTTGATTCCTTTCCCTGTATTTCTCTTCGAATATCTTTGGGGCTGCCTTTTTTGTGTTGATTAGTTTGGCTTTCTCCTTTGCATAAATACTGCGCCAGATCAGATCTCTCTTTTTTTCCCATGTCCATATTTCTTTTTTATACCTTTCAAAAGTCTCAAGATTTTGATCTTTATATTTTTGCGCTTCCTCAGTTGCTTCTTTTTCCAAACAGACCAAGATTTCTTGGGCTATATAATGTTTTTCATATATCTGTTGTATTAATGAACACAAATTTGTATTTGAAGCTTCTGACAGTTTTTCTTGTGGAAGTATTTTTCTTTCCTCCATTTTCTCTTTTAATCTTTTTGTATATCTTCTGTCTGGAAATTCTGGGCTTCTTGCATAACAGTAACAATACATAATTTCTTTCTTATCCTCAATAGTCTACTCTAGCGTCTTTATGGCTCTTGTTTGATCTATCATTTTTTGTGATTTTTGTGGACTGTTAACTTCCTTCTACAACAGGAGGGCCATCCTCCCCCTGGGCCTGCCCTAGCCCCACTGTAGGAATGTTTCTGTGTCTTGATGATTCTACACTGCCATTTTACAGAAGGTACATTCTGTATTGTTTTCTTTATTAGCAAAAAGATCATTTACCTGAGAAGCTTAATATAATATACTTGATGCGAGAGTGTCTTGTTAACAATCTGCATTTAAGGATTCTGAGCAAACTCTATTGCATAAATGTGAACTGTTTGTAAGCTATGTGGAACAGTTTCAAGCTACAACAACAACTGAATGCTGCTGATGTTAAAACGCATGTCATTTGTGAAAATAGTAAAAAAATACCAGTGGACCTAAAATGGAACATCAGAATACACCTACGTTAGCTAAGAATTTTTATGATAAACAAAACCACTAGAGAACTTCTGTGCTGCAACAGCAGTGCATGACCTTTGTCAAAGCTTGTAGCTATGTGATTATTCACTTCAGTTAGAAGTTTGGGTACTGATCTCTGAGCAGAAACTATGCCGTGCTTTAAGATCTTGTTTTGCATGGCTAAGAATTCTGTTAGTTGCGAATGCACTGCCCTTTCAAGAAGTTTGAGTGGACTGAGAGTAGAAATTGGCCAATAATTTTCATCCTTATGATTATCACCACCCTTGTATAACAGTATTAATTAATATTATTTCAATATGAATGGATGGGTTACTTTCCATAGACTTCTGTTTATTAATAATGTTAGGATATGCAATCATGTATGCAGTGTTTTTTTAGAAAGCTTGGTAAAAGATTATTCATAGATGGAGCTCTGTGGCCTTTTATTTTCTGCAATAGTTTATTGGCATTACTCACTGAAATAGGTCTGAATGTGAGTCCAGGAGATTCACTATACTTACTGCTGGGTGATGTGATAGTTTAAGAAGAATTTGTGTATTTATGTCAGATATGAAATGACATGCAAAAGTATTAGCACTACCTTGGTAAGTCAGGATGTTTAAAGGTTTATTCTCAGTTACTTTTGTGTTGCCCATGAACATATTTGAAATCTTGCAAAAGGCTGCTGAACTGTTCCTATTTTTTTGTTTTGAAATTAGCGACAATAATTTTCCTTGGCTAATCAAAGTTGCTTTTGGCATTCACTTTTTTTTTAAACATCTTTATCAAATTATCACTTGTGACATATGCAAATTTACATGTATACTAAAGTAATCAAATGATATCACATTAACAAACATTACAATACACATATACTGCTATATATCATACGAATCACAGCGACAAAATTAGTTGCAAGCATTTTACATCACAAACCACACTGACACACTCCCAGTTGCAAACATTATACATCACTCATAATCTACCCAATCATTTTCAGTCAAACATTACATAGGTTATTTAAGTCCTGCCTTCTTTTAAAACTAATTCCTCCCCTGTATGTATTGTCCCCACAATTCCCATTTTTTTCCTATGTAGTTTGCTCCTACCCTTTTCTAAAGAGTTCAATTCCAGTTGTTTATCTCTGTTACTATATTCACTACTTCCAATATAGTTGGTTTAGATTTTGATTTTCTAGTAAATGCTTTTTTGGCAGCCACTATTATTAGACACAGCAAGTCCTTACCATGTCTAGGCAATCCCGATTTTGTATCGTAGCTCAAAAAAAAATCATCTCCCTCGTCACACCAATCCACTTACCCAGCATCTCTGACAGTGCATCTAGTAGAGAATCCTTAAAGTCTTCCAACCCACCACACACCAAGAAAATATATTCCCAAGTACTTCTTACTTCCCCTTCACACCTCTAACATTTGCTGTCTACCTGAGGAAAAATTCTCTGAAGCCTACTTGGCGTATACAAATATCTATGTGAACATTTCCAAGCAAAAATCCTAAATCATCTACATTTTGTTGCATATTTGGGAGACATGCATATATCCTCTCATTATTTCTTTGTAAATTACTTATCCGATCTCTCTTCCCAATCCTTTCTAACCTCCTCTGATTCTTATAGTTATCATGCAATATTTTATATATTTTACTAATTATTCATTTTTTAATAGCAGCTTCTGTTCTAGATAGGACCCTCCCCCCATTTCTTTCTCTTTGCCAATACTCTGATAGCATTCCTTGTTAACTGTACCCTTTCTTGATCTCTGGGAACAACTTGTTTTGGTTGATGTAAAGTGACAGTGATCCGCTGTGGCGACCCCTAACCGGGAAAAAGCCGAAAGAAGAAGAAGAAGAAGAAAAGTAAAACAAATATTTATAAGTGTGTGATATACATATTTTGTTTTTAACTTGGTGGGATGCATGGGATGGATGTGGTAGTGGTTATAAATGAAGAGTGGTAGGCAGCTGGGGAATAGGATGCAAGGATGGCAAAGGAGGCCACACTTTGTACACTGGACATGTTACCCATTAATGCCTCTCTGATAAGACTTGTACTTGGAGGAATAGCAAGCTATGTACCTGAATCTAGGTTACAGCTGCAGAAGGGAAAACTCGGAGATTATGTACCTAGGGCTAGGATTATTGCTGCAGTATCTCAACCACAACCTTGGAAATGTAGTGTAATTTATAATGTTTGGTAAACATCCACTAACAACCAAGTGTATTCACAGATATTTGCTGCCAGGACCCCCTAAAACCCTGGTAGAATGAATTCTGATGGGTCCCCGAGTATGTTTACTTACTGACTCATGGAAAAATCCAACATATCAGTCAACACAGTTTGAAATATGAAAATTATATACTTCCTGTAATGCTAGATCTAAGTTGGCAGTTTCATGCCATTCACATGTAGGATTAGGACTGGAAGGTACTTGGTCAGCTTAGTTAATAAAATGTCTCTGGGCTGCTATAGTCCCTTCCATTTATCCCCACTGCATAGCACCTGAAGACCAATCTCCAGATCTCAGAAGCCTAAAAAGACAGAACAAGAGAAAAGGAGAAAGGACAAAAAAGACAAAAGTAAAAAAAAAAAAAAAAAGTATAGTAGCCAATTTCTAGGCACAAAGGCTGAGGGAAGGAGGAAGGGAATGGTGAAAGATATGAAACTGCCAATGCAGATATACTGTTATAGTACGTGCATAACTTTTGTATTAGTTGTTGGCAATTTAATATCCTTCACCTGTCGGGCAGAGTCCCAAACTAACTGCTCATGGAACTGTAGAGGAGAGAGCCCTGAAAAGGGCAGACTCCTGGACAGAACACTGTTTGTAAGACATCATCTAGTAGTGAAGTAATCTAAGGTGCAGAAGACGTTCACTTAGTGAGTATGGCTGTAAGATCCACAAAGATGCAGATGTGTGACAAATGGCAATAAAGGCATATGAGGTTAGGATAGGTAAAGTTTTATCTTAAATCTAGAAAGCGACTGCCAAGCTTCAGCAACAGTTCCACAGCTGTGGGAGACTGGAGTTGCATAACACTTGCTACAAAGTTGTTTACAAAATAATTAGATCAAGTTACAGTCTCTCCACAGAGAAATAAAACCTGCAAGGATGTCTTAGATGGTCACAGGTGAGTGTACTGCAATATAGGCAGACACCACTAGGAAACAAATACCAAAAGCATAACAACTGGAAGTGGCTTAGTGGCTTGTAGATGCTGTAGCAACTAACAACCATCAGGAGGGAGACACGAGATACTAGACCTTGGGTGGAAAGGAAACAACTTTCCAAAAGGTCTCCGAGAAGGAGATGTTAGCTGGATCAATAAAGAGGACTGCAAGAATCTATGTAGTACACAGATATTCACCATAGTGGGGTAATGTATCAAAAGGAACTGAAGTGTAACTGTTAGACAGACCCTAAAAGGAGGCTGTGAGAATGTATGTGGGGTGAAGATGATCATAACTGGATATAGCCTCAATACAGTCAGGAAGTTAGATCACAAGGAAAAATGATTTGGTTCTTTAGAAAATAGTGACTTGAGACATTTCAAGACAAAATACCATGCTCAATAACTAGATGAGATAAGTGAAACAATGCCTGTGGTACCAGGTAACACTGTATTCTTGTGATAAAGAAGATGACAACTGTAATCATTTAAATCTTCTAAAGGCTGAGACTGACCTATAGCCAAGTAAAATATTCAACAGATGGTATAACTGGCTGTCAGGAGAGGGGGTCTCCACATGCAGGTCTGCTGGCAATCTTGGAAGCAGCTTCGAATGCACATGCAAATCAACAAGTATATCCAGCAGTAGATCAGATAAAGAAAGGGTTAAAAGGCCTCCCTCTGTAAGTCCACAGTCAAGACTGACTGGAGAAAGGCCATAATACAGAAGACCTTCAAAGAAATGTCATACCAAAACAATGTCATAACAGAAGGAGACCAGACCACTGACTTGGCTGGGTATAGTTCTTACCCAAAAACTAGAGAAGCAGACTACAATATGTCTTGGCAACTGATGGAACAAGAAACATGGAGACTGCTGACGAACTCCAGCAGGTGGATAGGACACATGGATTAAGGAAGTTATTGTGTATACCAAATTTGTAGAACTGCCTTGAGGGACAATAGAAGAATTCCTTAGGGGCATATAAATATATATCTAGGAAAAAAAAAAAGATCAAAGGATACAGAATATGGGGGGACTTCCAAGATGGCTGCAGACTGACTAACAGCTTAGTTTTGTCTCTCCCAGTGTGAAAACAGAAACTCAGAGAAGAGAATCAGTGATTTATTTTCTTTTTTGGAAAATTTCAATTACTAGCTAGTAAGTGCACTGCCTGTATGCAGCACAGAAGAAATTCAGAGAACCTGAAAGAAAATCAACTGCAAAAGGTGAGGAGAAAACAGTGGTTTGGAAGAATCCTGCAGCTGTTCAGCAAAAAGCAGTTTAAGCTTCAGTTTTGGTGCAAGACATGACTTCCAGTAATCATGAGGAAAAAAAAAATAAGTCAAATGTGCTTAGAGCTGATTAAAATTAAGGAAATACTGAAGGAGTGTATCAATTTAGATAACAAAAGGCTGGAAAAAATGGAAGGAGCTTTAAACAGATATTCAAATGAGTTGATAAAACTGCAAAAATCAGACGATGAAATGAAGAAAAAGCTGTCTGAGTATGAGACTGCTCAAGAACAGATGTTTCAAAAATTGGCAGAGTTACAGGACAGTACACATTGGGAAAACCTGATATTTTCTGTTGTACCAGAGAAACTAGAAGGAACAGACTGCACTGATTTTATGAAAGCACAAATAAGCAGCTGGACTGGTATTCCACAGCAGGGGTAGCTAATTGAAAGGGCACATTGTGTGTATGCTGCAAACCAGGCAATGAGAAAGTAGCCAAGACCACTAATAGTAAAGATGCCGTCCTACTAGCAGAAGGAGTGGATTCTGGCAAAACTGCGGCAGAAGAACAAAGTACTAAAAGTTGGAGACAGTACAGTGTTTGTAGAAAATGATTACTCACTGTACACCAGGAAGAAGATGAATAAATTTACTTCAGCAATCTGGGAATTTCAAGAAGCAGGCATAAGACTGAAGCTGCTGTATCTAGCTATCTTCAGAATGTACTTTCCTGGAGGGACAAAATCATTTTTGATGCAGAACATGCCAAGGAGGAAATACAAAAACTTGTCCAAAAAAGTGAGCTATCAAACAAAAGAAGAGTCTGCTTCTTATTCTTCTGATAATAAAACTCACAGGAAGACTATGTCACTGAATCCTTTTCCCACGTTCCAAGAAAAAATGCTTGAGACACAGAAAAAAGCACAGGAATTAATTAGAAGAACCAGGAGTATATTGGAAATGAACCAGACATTGGAGTTGGGAGATAGAGATCAGCAGGAAGAAAACCATCAGCTTAGAAATTAATGAATAAAACTGTGATTACAACACCTCAATCACATTTGTGAAATAAGGTGGAACAAGAAAACCAGGAAATATTGGACTTTTTGACTTTGTTAAATATGTAGAGGACTCCAAAGCAAATGCTCTACATGTCATTAACGTTTGCAAAAACATTTAGGATAAGGGAAGAGGAAGGAATGAGATTAAAGTAAGTAAAACACTTTTTGCTCCAAACAGTATTTTTATAAAATATGATAGTAAAGCTTTTTCGGTTATATTGCTGTGTTAATAGGGATACTAAAGTAAATGGGTGCCCTTTTTTCCTTCATTCTGTGTTCTTGTTCAGTTTTAGGAAATGCAGGCACTGAGATGTAAAAAAGAGAAGGAAGCCTGCACAAAAGAACATGATATAAGTAAAATTGGTATGCTTTCTCTTAATTTTGCACAGGAGAATGAATAAGGCCATTAGCTTGGTCTAACGTCAAGTTTTAAGTGTAAGCAAGTAAATAAAAGAACACTGAATGTAATGAAAAGTTTTTCTTTAGCAAATAAATATTCACAGTGCACATGAAAAGCTTGCAAATGAAGACAACTATGTACCCTGGTACTCATGTAACTATGGAGACAAGCTTAACCGTATAAACATTTCTAAAAGCAATAAAATCAGAATACTTTTTCAGTGGCTAAATATATATTTTCTGAAAGCATTCAAGTTGTTTTCTACATCTGGGAGAGTAATAAAGATAAGACAAAACAGACAGCACTTACACACCCTACTTTGTAAGAGCTTTATTCCTATTTTCAATGTTTGCATGTTGAGAGGCATGATCCAAGAGTAGCAGAAGAGAGAAACAGTTACCTCTACAAAGACTGATAAACACACACTGCATAGAAATACTGAACAACACAGATTCACTCTGGATAAGGAAGACTTGTTTCCATGAGAAATTAATAATGAAGGTAGGGTTGCCACCTTTCACTGTGGCGAAAACCGGACTTAGGCCATGCCCCCTGCACCGCATATAACCACCCCAATCTCCCATCCAATTTCTGCCCATTTTATGATGCCATAATCACGTCATCCAAGGAGAATGCTGTCATTTTCCATTTGTGATGCCTTTTTTTCTGAGGATTTACTATGCTTTTTGTAATAAAAGCATAGTAAATCCGAAGATTTGACAAACTTCTGTAGTTGGTTTCTTTTTCTGAAAGAGAATATTGGAGTTTGTACAGTGTTTTCCAGACTACCGGACAATCAGATGGATTTCCGGATAGTCCAGGAAAAAACAGAAAGGTGGCAACGCTAAATGAAAGTCTTAGCATAAGAAGAAGTTGCAACATTAGTCCAACTCAGACTTGTAATAGAGATACTAATGTAATGAACATATTAAGTTACAAATGGAACTGCCTAATCTGTCCAAAATTAAAAAAAAAAAAAAAAAAAAAGCAAAGTAGCTGCAGAAAAAGGCATACTTTGAATGGAAAATATAAGGTTTAATCAACTGCCAGAAAAAAAATAATCACCTCTTCAGACAAAGGATAGCATTACTAATGGAAAGTAAGACATTATACATCAATGTATTGGTGCAAACAAAGTTGCCATCCATTTTTTTTCCAGATTATCCAGAAATCAAACCAATTACAAGTCGTCCAGAAAATACTGTACAAACTCTGGTATTTAGTTTCAAAAAACAGACTATCGGAGTTTGTTAAATTGGCAGATTTACTATATGTTTCGGTGAAAAAAAAAGGCATCTCAAACATTCCTCTTCCCTCTGATGTGTCTATGAAGTCACGAAATGGGCAGAAAGTAGGTGGGAGAGGGGGTGTGCGAGGGCATGTCACTTTTGTCCAGTTTTAGCCACAATGAAAGGTGGCAATCCTAGGTGGAAAATAACTAAATATTTCTAAAAACAGCTTGTAAAATCTGCAGTAGGTAAGCTAACTCCAAACTGTAAAAAATAAAATAAAATAAATAAAACAGATGTAATCCTAAATAACTGCTCTGTAAACCTTTCTTTCTAAGTCACTTTATTTGTAAACTAAAACCTTTAGCAAGAAGGAATTAAGAGGACAAGAAATCTGGCTGATACAGCAAAAAGGAAATAGTTTAAAATGGCACCAAAAAACACATGGGAGAGTGAAGGTGATTAAGCAAACATCTGTTCTATCAAGAAAAGTGTCTCAAAAATGAAAAGGAACACACTGATCCATGACAGTATATCTAGAAAACACATTCATATAAAAAAATAAAGGAAAATACTCATAAGATCTTAAGAAAAATTACCATATAACAAAGGGCCATTTTTTAGCATTGCTTATTTCTGCACAGCTGTAGAGATTTAGAGATGGCACCACATTTATGCAGGACAAGGGGAGGTACTAGGGTGGCCTAAGAAAGTTTAATGAGTCATGCTGACTAATTACCTGCCATTCACATTCCTACAGGTGAAGGATATAAAGCTACCAGTGTCAGATATTCTGGTTTCCAGCTGCAGTGCCTAGCCAATTTAGTGTAGTGGAAAATAACAGATATGTCTTTCCTGTGTCTGTTGCTTTATGTGGGGACCCATCGCAGTGTGCCTGTGATTCAGTCACCTTTACATTCTAATTTGCCATTTTTTCTGTGAAGCTTTTTTTTCAAGGCAGCTCCTTATTATAATTCCGAGACCCATACCTGCAAATCCTAAAATTGTGAAAAAAAAGCAAGTGATTCAAAAGGAGAACAGTGAATATTGAAACTCATGCTTCTCCTTCTAAAAATTTTTGCAGGAATGGAGCTACTCTGATCCCGTGATGGGGGTTTCTCCACCATCCCACACTCAGCTAGTTATAAATACTAACCCCTAGACTGCTGCACATCGGGGAAAGAGGGATAACTCTGAATTACAGCGATCTCAGACTT
Organism: Protopterus annectens; assembly: GCF_019279795.1. Taxonomy (NCBI): domain Eukaryota; kingdom Metazoa; phylum Chordata; order Ceratodontiformes; family Protopteridae; genus Protopterus; species Protopterus annectens. The sequence continues at coordinate 613,993,832 of NC_056725.1, forward strand.
AGAACATACTTTCCCATTGGCTTTTCTACAGCTGCTTGAGGTGATATTGCTCAAGCATCAATAGCACAAAGAAAAAAAGATGAAAGGCATAACACCAAACACTGTTTTTCACAGAAAATCATTGCTGATGCACACTTAAAAAATCGAACCGGCAATGATTAATTTGTTTTGGGAGATTTCACCCTTTTCAAGTTATTGCAGTCAGTGTTGGAATATGTACATTTAGGGGTTGTGGGTGACTTGCTTCCCACATCAGGGGTTCAGAGGAGCTGTCCACACGCAAAAAACAATTAAAATTGATTTTTTTCACCCTTCTATATTTCAGGCATTTTTTTCATCCTTTTAGCTCATCAGCTTTTAGGAAGTCAGCAGTTCATTGTGGAACCTCTCTTCTCTTTTACACATTCAGTCTCATTGTTCTAGAACTTGAAGTAATGAGTCTTGGACAATCAAACAGCCACCTTTTTGGGCATTTGTTGTGGTATGACATTTCATACTATGAGTTTACATCTAGCTCCTAAGCTTTCCAGCTCACCCCAAGTACTGAGAGAATACATTCTTTCTGCAAATCAATAAAAACAATTACAAACTGATACCTACACAGTTAATAAATAAAATTCAGGTATAATTGCTGTTGTTTAGTCATTTAGTCAAATCAGACCCTTCTTAATCTCAAGCATTTTTATAAATCAGGCCTGTCTTTCAAGAACTGAGGAAGTTCTTGTAAACTCATATTCATTACCTTAGTAATTTTGTCCATCTGTCCATCCACTTTAACAGCTGCTGTTCCTTTCTTCCTTTGCCTTTGATTTTTCTCAACATTTGTATCTTGTCCAGTGAACATGTCTATGCATTATGTGGCCAAAGTATTTCAGTTTCAGTTTTGTTACTAAGCATTCCAGTAAATAGTCTGGATTTATTTACTTAAGTACTGAAAAAGAAGTTATGTACCTACCATAACGTTCCATGTTAGTTGTCTCCTCTCGCCTTCTTTCTTGCTGGTTGGGTTCGGAGCCGATCTTCGGCTCCGACTCGGCCATCTTCTAAAGCTCGAGAGCTACATACTGGCTCGAGGTCTCCCCATATCTCATGATGCCTGGCGCTAGAAACCCATATCTCGTTTGGTGAGACTAACATCAGACAAAGTAATGAAGGAATCCTATCCTATCATACCTAAGCCCAACTATAGAGACTACTAGGTAGAGTGGGATAGTCAAAGAAGACTCAGCCAGCGTAGATCCATAGAGAAACTCTTCTCAGTCTAGTAGGATAGGGGGATGGAGGATGGGACGCAAGAAAGAAGGCGAGAGGAGACAACTAACATGGAATGTTATGGTAGGTACATAACTTCTTTATGTTAAGTTATCTATCTCACCTTCATTCTTGCTGGTTGGGACAGCGTCCCTAGCACCTAATATCCTGGGTGGCACAGTGGAACAGACTCTTCAGAACAGTGGAACCAAAATCAGCTCTGCTCCTGGAAACCACGTCCAACTTATAATGCGAGATGAAAGTATGAGGATTTGCCCAAGTGGCCGCTGCACAGATAGATTCCATGGGCAACCTGGCTTGAAATGCAACAGAAGTGGCTAATGCTCTGGTGGAGTGGCCCTTAGGTTTAAGAGGCAATTCTTTCTTCCTCAGCTGATAAATAAGGGTTATGGTAGAGTCAGCCACCTATATAAAGTTACTTTTGATACTGGTAGGCCTTATTTGCCCTCTGCATAAGAGAGGATAAGCTGATCCGATTTTCTTAAGTCCTTAGTCCTATGCAAATAAAAGCGGAGTTGCCTGTGAACATCTAATTGATGTAATTTATATCCTGCCCTGTTGGAATGGTTAGGAAAAAATACAGGAAGGTCAATGGACTGGTTCAAATTATTCTCAGAAGAGACCTTAGGAAGGAAGGAAGGATTAGTCCTAAGAGCAACCCTGTCTTTGTGGAACACTAGGTATGGAGGACAGATACAAAGAGCCTGCAAGTTCAGAAACTCTTCTCGCTGAAGTAATTGCTACCAGAAAAAGTGTTTTCCAAGATAATAACTTCAAAGGACAGGAAGCTGCAGGTTCAAAGGGTGGCAAAATTAGAGAGGATAGAATCAAATTCAGATCCCATGGAGGTGGAGGATCCCTAATCGGGGGCCTGAGCAGAGTGGTTCCTTTGAGGAAGGCCTTACAAAGCTTATGAGACATTATGCTACTTTCTGAAAGGCCAATGTGAAAATTTGAAATTGCAGCTAACTGCACTCTAATTGTAGCGGAAGCGGACCAAGAATGAAATAGCTCCACAAGAAATTCCAGGATGTGGTGGAAAGGGGCTGGAAAGGGGTCTATATTCTTGGCCTCTGCCCAGTAAGAAAAACGTTTCCACTTACTAGCTTAAGTTTTTCTAGTGGTAGACTTGTGCAATGATAAAATGATTTCACGCACTGATTGGGAGATATCAGGAAGCCTGGCTAGGGCTGGAAGTGGAGCAACCAAGCTGTGAGGTTGAGAGATTGTAGGGAATGATGCAGCCCGCCTGAATGATGGATCAGGAGGCTGGAGCTGGGTCCAGAGTCCAAGGCTGCTCGATAAGATGATGATGAAGGAACGGAAATCATATTTGTCGAGGCCAGTACGGAGCAATGAGGATCATTCTGCAACCAATACGGTAGCTTTCTGATTCAGCTTGGGAATTAGGGGAAAGGGAGGGAATGCGTGCAGAAGTCCATGAGGCCAATCGTGAAAAACGTTTCCACTTACTAGCGTAAGTTTTTCTAGTGGTAGACTTGTGCAATGATAAAATGATTTCACGCACTGATTGGGAGATATCAGGAAGCCTGGCTAGGGCTGGAAGTGGAGCAACCAAGCTGTGAGGTTGAGAGATTGTAGGGAAACCATATTTGTCGAGGCCAGTACGGAGCAATGAGGATCATTCTGCAACCCAATACAGTAGCTTTCTGATTCAGCTTGGGAATTAGGGGAAAGGGAGGGAATGCGTGCAGAAGTCCATGAGGCCAATCGTGGACTAGAGCGCCTCTGGGGAAATGTTTTGGATGTGGTAGGAGAGAGAAGAAGTTGCTGCATTTGCTGTTGAAGGGGGTAGCAAAGAGGTTGCAGCAAGGTTGTCCCCATTTGCGGATGATTTGGTCCGCTACTACTTGATTCAGAGACCACTCGTGAGGCATGAGAATAGCTCTGCTCAGCCTGTCTGCTATGACGTTGGATTTCCCAGGGATGTGCGTTGCGGTCAGAAACCACTGGGAAGAGATCGCCCATTGCCAGAGTCTGAGTGCTTCTCGACTTAGGTGGTAGGACCTGGTTCCACCCTGCTTGTTGATGTACCATATGACTGACATAATGTCTGTTTTTATTGCAATTGTCCCGGTAGGAAGAGAGTCCTGAAGAGCTTGCAACGCTAAAAGCACAGCCCTCATCTCCAAGACGTTTATGTGCAGATGATACTCTTGAGGTTGCAAGGTACCCTGGACCGTCCTGCCCTGATAATGCCTCCCCCACCCGATCAGGGAGGCATCCGTGGTCACCGTAGCAACTGGAAGGGGAAGTACAAATGGTCTGCCCAGAGGAACTGATGAGGAGACTATCCACCATGAAAGGTGCTTTTTGCATGTTTCTGTGATGATAATCATGTGAGATATGGGAAGCTGCTGGAAGGACCATTGGGTAAAAAGAAGCCATTGGAGGATCCTCATGTGAAAACGTGCCAGCGGGACAAGTATGATTGCTGCTGCCATGAGACCCAGGGTTTGGAGGACAAACCTGGCTTGAATTCTCTTGCATTGTAACAAGACCTGGACATGCCGCTGAATGACTAACACCCTGTCTGGTGGAAGGCTGGGTGACCTGTCTTTTGTATTTAAGTTTGCGCCTATAAAGATGATAGATTGACAAGGCAACAAAGCAGATTTTTCAAAATTTACTGTGATACCTAGTCTGGAGCATGTCTGGATAGTATAGTCTCTGGCTTGCAGAAGGTGATGCCTGGTGGTAGCAGTGAGGAGCCAGTCGTCTAGATACGGAAACACCTGGAATCCTTGCCGTCTCAGGTGAGCGGTAACTACTGCCATACATTTGCTGAACACCCTGGGGGCTGTGGTGAGACCAAAGGGCAGAGCTCTGAACTGATAATGGCTGGCTCCCAGCTGGAACAGCAGGAATCTTCTGGAGCGCCTGTCCATTTTGATGTGGTAGTACGCATCCTGAAGATCTATGGAGCACATCCAATTGTCCTGACCCAGGAAGGGTAAAATGGACTGTAGCGTGACCATCCGAAACTTCGTTCTTTGTGCAGACCTGTTTAGTCTGCTGATATCCAAAATGGGTCATCAGTCCCCTGTCTTTTTTGGTACCAAAAAGAACCTTGAGTAAATTCTAGATCCTTGCTGGTCTGCTGGGACTTGCTGGATGGCCCTTTTTCTTAGCAGTTTTGAAACTTCCTAAACTGCTTGATCCCTTAGATTGGGTGGAACATCTGAAAGGGACTTGTTTGACAATAAAGGAGCGTGAACAAAGGGAATTCTGTAGCCTCCGGATATAACGGACTGTACCCATCTGTCTTGTGTTATTTCTTGCCAGGATCTTGGGTACAGCGATAATCTTCCCCTGACTGCCTCCAGAGGTTGGCAGCCAGGCAGCCCTTCAGGGATGCTGGAAGGGCTTGTCAGAGAAAGATTCTCTGCTGCCCTGGTTTTGCGGACCCCCGCTGCCACGAGGGCGGCGGCTGTTATTGTTCCCTCCTCTGCCCCTGGATGGAAACTCACCACGTGTGTCCAGCAAGGCTCCCTGGGATTTCCGGAACCACATCTTTCCACTCTTCTGACCTTTGGGATATGGTCTGGAAGGACAGGAAAAACAGACTCCCATGGCAGAGAGAATCTTGCATTCCTGCTCACACCTGGTAAGGGTATCCTTCACCTGTGATCCAAAGAGAGAGGAACCATCAAAAGGGGTGTTGGTGAAAGACGCTCTGAAAGGTTCCGCAAAGTTACATAGCCGCATCCAAGCGTGCCTCCTTAGGGCCACGCCTGTGCCTGTGGCTCTACTCGCCCCATCGGCTGCATATGAAATGAGTCTCATGGAGGAGTTTACCACCGAGTTAAGAGTCGCCAGTTGGGAAGCTGCCTTAACCTGGGCCCCCTCAGCTGATGGATCTTGGAGGGTATCTCCAAGCTCTTTCAGGAGATCCCTCTGAAGGCGGGTAAAGTGACACAAGTAATTCAGGGACCGCATAGAAAAGGTCGCTGAAGAGAACATCCGCTTCCCATATCTGTCCATCATCCTGGACTCCTTGTTAGGGGGATGGACAGATGAAGAAGTTTCAGCCAACTCCTTCTTTGTGGCCGCCGCTACCACCATGGCATCAAGCGGGGACACCTTTGGTCAAGAACTGTTTGTCCTGCGGTGCAGTAATGAATTTGGTCGGTCTTCTAGGGGTTGGTTCCACTGTGTCTGGAGACGTCCATGCCTTCCGAGCCACCACAGACATCAGTGGGTTGAAAGGCAGACACATCCAGGAGGTGGAAGGTCGGGATCCAAACGCATCCAGGAATACCGACTCATCCAAGGAAGGGCTTAGGGCAGTCCAGTTCCCTCTCTGCCTAAGCATCTCAAGGATGTCTGAGAAGGAGACATCTTCAGAGGGGGATCTTGGGGACCCTTCTGACTCCTCTAAGTCAGTATCCAACGTGACAGACACGGGGAAGTCAACATAGTTCCTCTTGCATTTCCTCTTGCGAGGTGGCTCCTCTGAATGGTCAGGGGAGGCCTCGGAAGAGGAGGATACACCCAAATGGGGTGTCCTGGAGCACTGGATCCCCACACTTAGGGTCTGGAAGAGGGGCAGAGGCTGACGCAGGCACCCTAGTGGGAGGAGTCAATCGTGGGACTGACTCTGGGGCCAGTACACTCCTCATCACCTCAAAGGCGTCCCTGCCCGGACGCAGAGAAGGCTCAGGCTCCAAAGAAACCAGAAGCTCTCCGGAGACGGCTCCGAGACAGATGTGGGAGCCGAACTCACCTGCGCCGAAGCACCGAGAGGGAGAGCGGGGTTGGACAAGGGTCCGATGCCACTCGCCCCCTTGGAGCCGACCAGAGAGTCCCGGCGCCCAGATCCCTCCTGGGTCGGTACCATGGAAGGGATCGGAGCCGACGACGGAACCGAAGGAGAAGGTATCGGAGCCGACGGTTCCACAACTTGAACCACAACGAACTCCGTCTCCGAGCTCAAAGGATGAGTCGTCGGAGGAATTTCTATAGCTGTGGACGGAGCCGATGCCTGATGAGGGGGGCTGGACAACATTTTGGCTACGGCCTGCGATTTTAGCAGCCTACTGACCACTCTTTCCAAGTCATGGTCCGAAAGTCTTGAGGACCGAGAAGAGTGTGATGAGCGGTGACTACGCTCTGACTGGAGCAGAGGCGATTTCGGAGCGGAATGTATGGTCTCCAAAGAAGGGGACCTTGACCTTTTTCGACTCTCAGACGGCTCCGAAGAACGTGTCGGTGCCGACTGGGAGGGAGGAACATTGGTTCCAGCCAGAGTCGAGACGGATGGTATGGCTTCACCCAACGACGGCTCCGAACTGGGAGCCGAAGGTTTAGGTGGCCTAGAAGATTTCACGAGCTGAGCCTTCACCGGTGAATCTTGGGGTTTAAGTAGACCCCTCAAGATCAATTTGTTTTTGCGCTCCTGCAGGACTCTTGGACTGAACGCATGGCAAATCCAACAAGAGTTCTTCAGGTGCACAGCGCCCAGACAATAAACACAAGAAGTGTGACCATCTGTCAGAGACATCTTCTGACAGCATGAGTCACACTTCTTGAATCTGGATGGCTTAGGATCCTTGGACATCCTAACAGAAGAAAAATCCAAGGAAAAAACACACACACACAAAAAGGTTAAGGTAACAAACTGCAGTAAAATACCCTACAGTTACCAGAACCACTACACTACAAAAACTATACTGAACTATAGCAAAACTAACTAACTTTAACTTTTTTTTTTTTTAAATGAGAAGGGAAGAAAAAAAGGTTATCCTCTAACTTAAATGGACAACTTTAGATATAAGGTAATCCTCTAACTTAAATGGAAAACCTAAGAGAAAAGAGAAAGGGGGAGATGAACTCTCTAAATGACTACGAGTTTCTGAGGAAAAAACAAGGATTCAGACACAACACACTACAATTACCAAAATCTATTCTAACGATAACTTCTATGCTAAATTTAACTAGTTTTAAGACAGAAAAAGACACAATATAAAAGTTTTATATGACCTGAGCCAGTACAGCAACCTCGCAGCTGAAGCGGCAAACGAGATCTGGGTTTCTAGCGCCAGGCATCATGGGATATGGGGAGATCTCTAGCTAGTATGTAACTCTCGAGCTTTAGAAGATGGCCGAGTCAGAGCCGAAGATCGGCTCCGAACCTAACCAGCAAGAGTGAAGGCGAGATAGACAACTTAACATCTGATCTTCCTGCAGTCCTTGGAATTCTCAAGTTTTCTCTAATTCCATAGTTCAAAAGCATTAACTATCAGATCCATATGTTACTTTTGGGAAAAATGAATGCACTTACCATAACAATAAATCTGCATTGTCTGTCACCATCTGGTTCAACCTGTGGAGTCTTCGGATCTGACCTGGATCTGACACCAGACAAATTCCAAAGTCTTCAACCCACTTGGTTCTGCCTCCCTTACCAGCAACTCCCCACACCTCACCCTAATCCTCAGATCATGTTTGCCACATGACAACCACTTTCAATATATTTATATATCTGTGTGTGTGTGTGTGTGTGTGTGTGTGTGTGTGTGTGTGTGTGTGTGTGTGTGTGTATATATATATATATATATATATATATATATATATATATATATATATATATATATATAGACACTCAATGTCTGGTCATCTCAGAAGAAAAGACTCACCTTACCAACAAAAAGGTGGGGGCAGGAGGGGGAAAGGCCTTCTTGAGTTGCGGCTCTTCTGAAGGGCCCGATGTCGGTTTCATGTCCCAAGCTAAGTGCTTAAGGTGCTGATTCTCCAAATATAACCTAAGGGATGCTAGCTGGCTACTGAGGGTTTTAGGAACAAAGGCCTTGTAGATAGCACAGAATGTGTGATCGTGGTCTGGGTCTAAGCAAAATAAGCAAAGCTCATGGAAGTCTTTATGTGGACTTTGTCTTCTACACCGACACCTGCCTTCCTAGATGACATGTACTCACAACAAAAAAAACAACATAGTAGCCAAATGAAAAAGAAAAAAACCCAACGGGGTACTTATCTGAAGCACAAACATGAGTTCTCTGGTGAGTAATGTCTGGAGCTGGCAGTCAGACAGGTGGCAGAAAAATTCTGAGGTAGGTATATGCTGACATCCACTTTATACCTGTCTCTTTATGGCCGATGTACACTGAGTAATGTGTGTCATCACACGTACCTTGCAGTAGCATATAGACTTTGGTACACTGGCCGGACGTATGAGTCAGATGGAAGTGGACTCTCCCATGTTATGAATACTGCAGCATATGAATAGAAGGACATCTATCATTTCTTTATAGCTTTTATATTTGCTGTTGTCTGCTCCATCTGGCTTTAACTTGACGGACAGAGTTCCCAGCCATGAAAAATTTCTCGGAAGGAACTAAGGAAAGCTATTTCGCAACAGAGTGCAGTTAAGGGAAGCCCTGGATCTAGACTGAATATCCAGATTGTAATGTGACACAAAAGTGTGGTGACCCAGTCAAGAAGCAGCTGCACAAACTTCATCTATTATACTTTAAAAAAGAAAGCAGTAGAGTTGCCAAAGCTCTTGCTGAATGACCCTTAGGCACATGTGGAAGGGTCCTGCCTTTCAAAGAACTACAAACAAAATACAATCTGACAGCCACTTGGATAAAGTCACTTCAGACACAGGTGAGTCCAACCTGGATTTTGAAAAGGAGACAAATAAACTGACTGGATTTTCAGAAAGCTTTGCTATGGTCCAAATAAAATCTCAATTGCCTAAGTACAGCCAAACAATGCAAATGGTATTTTCCTTTATTGGAAAAATTGGGAAAACACAGAAAGATGAATAGAACTGTTAGGGTTATTTTAGGAAGCTACATTTGGCAGAAAAGAAGGGTTCATATGAACAGAAACTCCTGTTTTTGTGGAACACCAAAAAGAAGTCAAGAATCAAGAGCTTGCAACTCCAAAACCTTCCTTGCAGAACTAATTGCTACCAAAAATAAAGTTTTCCAAGATAAGAGCTTCAAGTCAGAAGTACCTGAAGCTTCAAATGGAGGGTCTGCATGGACTTGCAAGACAAAAGGTAAATCCTACTGACAAATTGGATCCCACACTGAAGGACTTCACAAAAAAGTACCCTTGAGGAACAATTTGGAAATCTTGAGAGAAGCCAGTGGCACATTATCCCTGCCAACACGAAAGTTAGAGATAGCCGCCAATTGCATTTTAATTATAGAAAAACTGGAACATGACTAAAACAACTCTGCAAGAAAATCCAAAATGGATTTCAAAGGGGTGGAGAAAGGATCCCGTCCCTGAGATTCTGCCCACATAATGAACCTTCTTTATTTACTGGAATACACTTTCCTAGCAGACTGCTTTTGAGATGGTGACAATATGTGAATTACATCCTGTGAAAACTTGGGATTTCTGGCCATCAAGGGAACTGGAAGAACCATGCAGTTAACTAGAGGGACTGAAGCTTGGGGGGGATCCAGACCTGCTGGATGAGAAATGAGATCTGGAATGGGATTCAGTACCCAAGGGAGATACTTCAGAAGAGGCAAAAGGAAGTGAAACCATACCTGACAAGGCCAAAAAGGGGCTATGAGGGTCACAGTAGTTCTGCAACAGGCTGCTTTCTGAAGAAAGTTTACCATCAGATGAACTGGGGGATAAACATAGTCTCAGGGGCCAAGCAAATACCAGCGCATCCCTGGGTGACTATCCCAGATGGGGAACTAGGGTGTAATAGTTGCTGCACTTGGTGTTGGATAGGGAGGCAAATAGGTCACAACATGGAGTGCCCCAATGCCAAAAAATCTGAGTTGAAATCTTTGTATTTCAGGAACACTTGTGAGGCAACAGAAGGCTACTGCTGAGGCTGTTGGACCAAATGTTGGATTTCTCCAGAAAAAGAAGTCTTACAATAATGTTCCATCTGTGTTGTTGATCTTCATTCATTCACTACTGATGGTTATCGGTTCCGTCCTCTGAACCGAGCCAGCCTCATACCAAGCTCAGGTCAGTCAAAAACTCTCGAGCCAAGATCCTACCCAGAATGCTCTTCTCCCTGTTACCTCAGATCGAGTTTGCAAGTTGATAGACAAAAGTAAAGGCTACCTCTGGTCATAACAGACCTACAAAAAAAGGAGTATATGAGATTACCCAGGAACCTCCAGTGGGGGATGGAGGGTGGGGAGTAATGAAAGAACGAAGATCAACAACACAGATGGAACATTATGGTAAGACATAACTTCTTTATCTGATGTTGTTAATCTTCATTTATTCCTTACTGATGGGACAGCGTCCCCAGCTACCTGTATCCCTGGGTGGCCCTCATGGAAGGACATTCCTGAGCACCATGGATCCAAAAGAAGCTCGACCTCTGGAGGCCAAATCCAATTTGTAATGAAGGATAATAGTATGGGGTTTGGCCCAAGCTACAGCTGAACAAATATCATTGAGGGAAGCCCTAGCATGGAAAACTGCTGAAGTTACCACAGACCTTGTAAAATGGGGCTTCACTCTGTGAGGCAAGGTGATGTTGTTCTTGTTGTAAACAAAGGTAATGCAATTTCTCAATGTAACGTCTGAGACCGGACGACCTAGCCTTGGTCCAGAAAAGGCCAGAAATAGTTGGTTTGATTTACGGGGTCTATATTACCAAATTGAAAAACCCTTTACGCGAATACCTAAACTTCGACACCTATAATGCGAACTGCGAAAATCCCGAACGCAATAAACAGTGAAAAATAAAATAACGAACTGTCATAGTCGGCCAAACCCACCACCCGCTACATACTACCTACCCAAACAAAATAAATAAACCACATATATACATACACTAACTAAACCCTACTTCTAACCTAAAGTAAAGCACCAAAACCCTACTTCTAACCCTACACTAAACCCCACATACACAACTAACTATGCACTATCCTTAACCCCTCCCTAACCCTAAGGTCCGTAACTACCGCACACGTCCCCTACAGACATAGACCCCAAAAAATAAATAATACACATACATACATTTAACAAAACCCTACTTCCAAAACTAGACTAAACCCCACATACACAACTATCTATGCACTATCATTAACCCCTCCCTAACCCTAAGGTCCGTAAGTACCGCACACTTCCCCTACAGACATACACCCCAAAAAAAATAAATAATACACATACCTACAGTTAATTAAAAGCCTACTTCTAACACTACACTAAATCTTACATACATTACCTATCTATTCACTTACCTTAACCCACATCCTAACCCTAAAGTCCTAGCTACAGCACAACTTACGGAGCTATACTGCAGACGGGCCAACCATTACACTTTGACATTTAAATTTTCATTATTTTGGACGTTAGGCGTTTCAGTCTTTCAAGCAATACGTGTCACTCTTTTCATATTCGTGATTACGGTCTTTCGATCTGGTAATAGGAACTCGATTTATGGGTAAATTTTTTTCTGTCCAGATAAAGTCGTATTTGCATGTGAACATCCAGGGAATGCAGGAAAATACTCTCCCTTGTTAGAATGATTAGGAAAAAATACTGGGAGGTCAATAGACTGGTTGACAGACCGCTCTGACACCACTTTCGGTAAAAAGGAAGAATTAGTTCTCAGTGATAGTCTATCCTTATGGAAAATAAGGTAGGGACGTTTGATGCATAAGGCTTGAAGTTCTGAGAAACGTCTGAACGATGTGACTGCAATCAGAAACAAAGTTTCCCAAGAGAGGTACTTTAAATCATATGAAGACGCAGGTTCAAAGGGAGGAGCTGTTAGGGCTTGTAGAACCAAGACCAAATCCCAAGGTTATACTGGTTCTCTAAAGGGAGGTTTTAGGTGAAAAACACCCTTCAAGAAAGTCTTACAGAGTCTATGTGACATGAGTGAAGAATCCTGAAAACCAATGTGGAAATTAGAAATGGCAGCTAAATGAACATGAATAGTAGAGGCTTACACCCCAGATTGAAAAAGGTGCGATAAGTATCTAAAACCACCAAAACTGGGGATGACAAGGGGTCCAGTTGTTTATTCGCTGCCCATAATGAAAATCTTTTTCATTTGCTGGGATAGATTAGCCTGGTTGACGATTTATGAGATGCGATAAGAATATTGCGCACTGTGGAAGAGAGGTTATCCTGCCCGGCAATCATAAGTGGAGAAACCAAGCTGTCAGCTTCAGGCTTGTTAGATTGGGGTGAGTCAGACCCTGCGGATGAGAGATCAACGTTAGGGATGGATTGAGAATCCATAGTCGATCTAGTAGGTGAGGCCAGAGGAAGGGGAACCAAACTTGTCGAGGCCAATATGGAGCAATGAGTATCACTTTGCTCTTCAACTGCCGTGCTTTCTTCAGAAACTGAGAGATAAGGGGAAGAGGAGGAATAGCATAAAGCAGACCCAAGGGCCAAGCATGGACTAGAGCGTCTCTCGGTGACTGTCCCCAAGGGGGGATCAGGGCAAATTAGTTGCTGCATTTGTATTTGGTTGGGGAGGCAAACAGGTCACAGCAAGGCTGGCCCAAGCAGTTGAAAATTCTAGCCGCTATCACAAGGTTGAGGGACCACTTGTGAGGTTGTAGAATGCATCTGCTCAATTTGTCCGAAATCACGTTGGAGCTCCCAGGAATGTACGCTGCAATTAAAAAGCGATTGGAAGCTATTGCCCATTGCCATATTTTCAAGGCCTCTCGGCATAACGGATAAGATCTGGTGCCCCCTTGCTTGTTGATGTATCAGACCACTGACATGTTGTCTGATTGGATTGCAATAGTCCCTGATGGAAGGATGGAGTGGAATGCTTGCAAGGCTAATGGCACCGCCTTCAGTTCCAGGACAGTGATATGCAAATGGGCCTCTGTCTCCAACCAAGTGCCTTGGACCAAGTTTCCGTGACACAGCCCCACCCAACCCATTAGGGAGGCGTCCGTGGTCACCATTACTTTTGACTGACGGGGGCTGAAGGGGCGAGACCATTGTTGGGTATTTCGAGACGTCCACCAGATCAAATCTTGCTTGCATCTCTGCGTTACACTTATCTGAAAGGACAAAGGATGTTGTAGAGGGTACCACTGAGTGAGAAGTAACCACTGGAGAAGTCTCATGTGGAATCTGGCCAGAGGAACAATGGTGATTGAGGTTGCCATTTACCCCAAGAGTTGAAGTATGGACCGAGCAGATGATTTGTGTTGACAGAATAGCGGCTGAACCTGTTGTCTTATTCTTTGAAGTATGTGACCCGGAAGAGATGCTGTGCAATTCCTTGCGTCCAGCAGAACCCCAATGAATTCTAAATATTGTGTTTGGGTCGTGTTGGACTTCTCCCAGTTTATAGTGATTCCCAGGCGTTGTGCCATGAAAAGAGTGTAGTCTAAGGCTTCTTCCAGTAGTGGTGGGGGCAGTGAGGAGCCAGTCGTCTAGGTATGGAAATGCCTGGAATCCTTGAAGTCTCAGGTGAGAGATGACCACTGCCATGCATTTCGTGAGCACCTGTTGGGCTGTAGAGAGATCAAAGGGCAGTGCTGGAAAATGTTAGTGACTGGCTCCTATGCGGAAGCGGAGGTATCTTCTTGAGCGCTTGTCCATTTTTATATGGTAATACGCATCCTGAAGATCTACACAGCACATTCAATCATCTTCTTCCAGAAGAGGAAGGATAGACTGAACTGTGACCATCTGGAATTTCTCTGTTTTTACAAATTTGTTCACTGTGCTGAGATCCAGAATTGGTCTCCAGTCCCCTGTCTTTTTTGGCACTAAAAAGAACCTTGAGTAAAAAACGGATCCTATCAGGTCTGGGGGGACCATTTGGATGACTTTTTTTTTGTAGCAGCTTTCGGATTTCGTGTGCTGCTGCTTCCCTTTGACTGGGTGGGATGTCAGATAAGTCTCTGGATGAGGTGGGACAGAGATGGCAGGGGATGCGATAGCCTCTGGATATTATCCGTTGTACCCAAGAATCTGTGGTTATGTTTCGCCAGGCAGTGGGGTACAAGGAAAAATGACCCCGACTGCTTCAAGAGGTGAGCAGTCGGGCAACACTTCAGGAGCACTGGTAGGGTTGCCCAAAGAAAGAATCTCTGGAACCCTGGTTTCACAGACCTCCCTTGCCCTGAAAGGGACATCTTCCATTGGAGTTTCCCCCTCTGCCTCTAGGGGAGAATTCGCTACATGTGTCACGGAAATAGCCCTGTGATTTTCTGTGCCACATCTTCCTGCTCCTCTGATTTTTGAAGTAGAATCATTGAGGAGTGGAGTGTCAGACACCAACGGCAGATAGGATCTTGCCATCTTGTTCGCACCCTGCCAGCATATCTTTAACCTTAGGACCAAACAATGAAGCAGCCTCGATGGGGGCATTCATAAAGGAAGCCTTAAAGGAGTCCGCAAAGTCAGAAAGGCGCATCCAGGCATGTCGTCTCATGATTATACCTGCACCTGCTGCTCTAGCCACTCCTTCCGTTGCGTGTGAAATAAGTCGCATGGAAGAACTGGATATGGATTCTAGGGTTGCTATCTGAGAAGCTATGTTGTCAAGGACCTCATCAGAAACACCTCCTGCCAAGGTTTCAGAGAGTTGGTTGATAAGGTCCCTCTGGAGACTTGTAAAGTGTGCCAAATAGTTCAAGGATCTTATGGTGAAGGTCGATGAAGGAAACAAACGCTTCCCGAGTCTGTCTATCGCCCGGAACTCCTTGTTGGGCAGATGGACAGTCTGGCTCTCTTCTGCCAAGTCTTTTTTGGTTGCAGCCGCCAACACCATGGCATCTACTGGTAGACCTTTTGACCAATGGGGATGCTCAGCTGGCGGAGATAAGAAGCTTGTCAGGCCTCTGCGGTATAGCTTCCAGGGTGTCAGGAGCCTTCCAAGCATGCTGGACAATGAGCTGGACAAGCTCATTGGCCGGCGGGATAACCCAGGAGGTAGAGGGCCAGGCATGAAAGGCCTGTAGGAATATGGATTCCTCTGAGGACGGGTTGGAGGACTTCCAGTCACCCCTATATCTTAGGATCTTGAGGATGTCACCAAAGCACACCTCATCAGAGGGTGACCGTGGGGAACCTTCCCCGTCATCAAAGTCCATATCTTCGGTCAAAGACTCCTCAGTGGAGTCCATGTGCTTCCTCTTGCACAAAACCTTACGAGGGGCTTCTTCAGTGGGGAGCCCTGGGGAAGATTGCAAAGAGGGGCTCTCCTGCTCCTGAGGGGGAGAAACCTAAGGCCCTTGTGTCCGGTGGTTGTGGCTTGTGACAGTTGCGGCACAGGGGGGGGGGGGCGAGACTCCGACATGGAGGGTTTGCCAGTAAGAGGCAAGCGCCCTCTCTATGGCCTAGAAGGCCAGACCCCCCGAAGAGGGATGGGAGCCCACAACCGAGCACGACAACCTCGGAACAGGGGTAAAACCCCGCTCCAACGAGCCGACCCCCAGACCAGGAGTCTCAAGAGGGTTGTGGAGTGTGAGGGAAGGAGGATTCCTGGAAGATGCTATAGAAAAAATTGGCATGAAACCAATAATGCCTTCCCCCATGGCACAGCCACTAACCTGAGAAGAGCCCGATGCCCAGTACACGGAGGGCCACAAGGACGACTCCGGCTCCAAAGTGAGGTCCACTACTGGGGTCGGAGGAAGGGAAGCTGCTGCTGGAAAAAAGGGCTTCAAAGCTTCCATGGAAGTCGGAGGAGGAGTGTACGTTGGAGTCTGTGGAGAAATACGGTCACCTGGAAGAGGGAATGTAGCTTTAGACAGTTGATAGAGGCCCCTGGCCGCAAGCACCTGGTCGACAAGCCGCAACACATCTTGTTCTGAGAGGCTCCTGGTCGACCTCATAAAGAAACTTGAAGGCGATTCTGGCCTTTCTAGAAAAGGGCTATACTGGCTTCCAACAAATGGATCCAAGGAAGGAGAATACTTAGTCCTTGCTAGTTCATGTGGTGCAGAGCCCGGAACAGAGGGTGTCTGCACCAAGGAGAATGGTGTTGAGGTTATATGTACCAACGAAGGCAGCGCCATAGAAGTCAAAGATGTCTGCACCATAAAGGGCGGTGTGGCAAATGTTTGCACCGATGAGTATGGTGCCGTCGAGGAAGGTGTCTGCACCGGTAATGATGGTGCCGAAAAAGACTGCACCAAAGAGCATATTGGTGCTGAAGGTGTCTGCAGCGTAGAGGACAGTATCGTCAAACTCTGGGCAGAAGGAGTTTACACTAATGGTGCTGAAGGAGAGTATACCTGCAGAGACGGTGCCAATAAAGGCTGCAATTAAACCGTCGGAGCTGTAAGTGTCTGCACCGGGAACTCTGGTACCGGTGGAGATAAAGAGGACATAGCTGTAGCAAGAATCAACTGGGGCGGTGCCGAGGCTGGGGCCGAAAGGGCCACAGATGGCAGCGCCGGGCTCAAAATCTTTACCTTTTTGTGAGTCGACTCCTTGCGATCTCCAGAGGGAGACGAAGTGAGCGACCTCGAGGAGGAGGAAGAAGAACGCCTCTTACGGGGTTTAGCAGGAGAGGGTGAGCCCTCCGACCCAGAGATAGCCTCAAAGAAAAGAGTTTTAAGAAGGCCTTTCAGGATTAACTTGTTCTTCCTTTCATTGAGAGTCCTGGTCAAAAAATTTCTACAAATCCCACACGGGGATCCACTGAAAGGTGGGAGACATTCAAGTAATAGACACATAAATCATGGCCATCAGAAAGCAGTAACATACAGCCGCATTCCATACATTGTTTGAAACCAGCATTACTTTTCTTGTCCGACATAATGATATGGAGAAGAACGACAGCACCAAGGAGTTAAGAAAGCTACCCAGAAGGGTAAGAAGAGAGAGAAAAGAAGGATTACCAACGATGGTAATGAAGAATTACCTCAAAGGTAAGAAAAGGGTAATAAAAGGGAAGAAAAACTATGGGGAGAGAATCTTAAAGTTACAATAGGGTAGGGATATAGAGATAGTAAGTGAATGAAAACTTTTTAAGCACTAACATTATATCAACTTTCAAAAAATTATTCACTTAGCTGCGACAGAGTGGCTTGACACGGCTGTACAGCAACGCAGCAAATGAGATCTGAGGTAACAGGGAGCAGAGCATTCTGGGTAGGATCTTGGTTCTTGAGTTTTTGGCTGACACGAGCTTGGTATGAGGCTGGCTCGGTTCCGAGGATGGAACCGATAACCATCAGTAAGGAATGAATGAAGATTATGTGTTGCTATCAGAAACTGCTGACAGGAGATTGCTCATTTCCAAACACTCATGGCACCTGACAAACAGGATATGAATTTGTCCCCCATGCCTGTTGCGATATCAGGCAAAAGACATATTGTCTGTCTGTATCTTAATCACACCTCTAGGAAGGACGTCCTGAAAGGCCTGCAAGCAAAGAAGACTGCACTCATCTCCATTACACTGATGTAAATATGACCCTTTGCAGACAACCAGGGCCCTTAACCGTCATCCCTTCGAAATGCCCCCCCTCCACCCCAAGAGAGAGGCGTCTGTGGTAACCGTGTCCAAGAGAGATGGAAGAACAAATAGTCTCCTGTTGGTTATTAAGGGAGACTGCAACCAATTTGGTTGTGACACACTTTCATTAACTCTACTGGAAAGTATAACGGATGAGTAAGGAAAAATCACTGGATAGTCAGAGTCCACTGCAGAGTCCTTATATGATATCTGGCTAAAAGAACCAACCCTTTGGACACAACCATATAACCTACAATTTCATAACTGTGAGAGATGGAGGCTTCAAAGTTGTAAGCACTGACAAGGCCTGAGCATGAAAGCTAAAAACTCGGGAATTTGGAAGCCTGGTGATTTGGCTGACCTTATCCAAGCCACACCCTATGAACTCTAAAACTTGCACAGGCTGAAGGCTCGATTTGGGATATTTGATTGTGATGCTTAAATGGCTGCATAGCTGGAGTAAGGAATCCCTGGCTGTGATCAATGATACTCTTGTTGGGGCAGTGAGGAGCCAATCATCCAGGTACAAAAAGCCCTGAAATCCCTGTGGCTACAGCCAGGCTGCGACCACTGTCATGCACTTGATAAACACATGGGGGGCTGTGGTGAGACCAAATGGTAGGGCCCTGAACTGGTAATGACTGGCCCCCAGCTGGAAGTGCAGAAACCTCCTGGAGTGCTTGTCTATCTTGATATGATGATAGGGATCCTAGAGATCTACTGAGCACATCCAATCATTCTTTCTCAGAAGAGGGAGTCAGACTGCAGCATGACCAGCTGGAACTTGGTCTTTTTGATGAACTGACTGAGTTTGCTTAGATCCAAAATTGGTCTGTGGTCCTTGATCTTTTTTGGAATTAAAAAGAACTTAGATTAAACCCTGGATCCTTGCAAATCTTGTGGGACCTTATGGATGACTCAATTTGCAAGCAGCTTGTGGATCTTTACAGTTGCATGTAGTCTCTGATGAGGTGGAACATCTGGGAGATGTGCTTGATGATAGTTTGGAATTTCTGAAAAGGGAATGAAATAAACTATAGATGCAACTCTTAACACCCATACATCTGAGGTGATGGCCTCCTAAGCTTTTGGGTGAAGAGGCAAACGACTCCTAACTGCCTCCACATAGTAGTCGGACAACCCTTCAGGGTTGCTGAAAGGACCTGCCAGAGAAAGCCCTGTGGAAATCATGATTCTGCAGGCCACGCCTGCTCTACGGGTGGTGTCCATTATGATCCCCCCATCCCCAGGAGGAACCATCTGAAGGAGCATCCTGGGAAGATTCCTGTGACTTTCTGAAGAAGAAACAATTACCACCCCCTTCTTATTCTGTGAAATGGCCAGTTGAGGGGTGGCAAAGTGCACTTCAACTGTGGACAGCGTCTTCCTGTTCTGTTCACTTCTTGCCAGAGTATCCTTAACCTTTGGCCCAAATATGGAACAGCCATCAAAAAGGGCATGGACAAAAGATGCATTGAAGCAATCCGCAAGGTTACATAAATGCATCCAAGTGTAGCACTGCATGGCAATGCCTGAGCCAGCCGCTTGAGATGCTCCATCAGCCACGGTTGAGATGGGCCTCATTGAAACATTAATGATGGAAAGCAGGGTGGCCAACTGAGTCCCCAGTGTCTTTTGCTTCTTCAGAGGCTGCTGCATCTTGAAAGTCCTGTTGAAGTCTTGTGAAGTATGACAGGTAATTAACAGCTCTAAGCACAAAAGTGGCTGAGGCTTAGGAGTGCTTCCATAAATGATCCAAAGCCTGATACTCACTGGTTGGAGGATGAACTGACCACCTCTCCTCAGAAATCTCCTTTTTATTGGCTGCCACAACAATATCATCAATGGCTGGACTGTTACTCCAATGCATCCTGTCCTTGGGGGGAGTGAGAATCTAGTCCTGCTTCTTGAGGACAGGCTCCACCCCATCAGCTTCCTTCCATGCTCTCCAGGACACCAGTTATAAGAGTGTCTGTAGGGGGAACCACCCAAAGCGTGGATGGGCCTATGCCAAAGGCTTCCAAAAATACTGACTTCTCTGCAGAAGGCACTTTGGTGGTCCAACCTCTATGCTGGCAAAGTAGCTCCAATAAGTCACCATAAGCGGTGTCATCCTACTGAGACTTAGGGGATCACTCTCGTTTCTTGAGATTAATATACTTGGTGAGAGACTCCTTCAAGGAGTCAAGGTGTTTCCTCTTATACTTCTTCTTCCCTGAAACCTCACATTCTAAAAAGGCTGGGGAGGAAGGGGAAGAGGTGAGGTGCCTCATCACTGGGGCTAGATTGAGGCTCACCAACACAGGTTGTCCGGGACCAGACTGATGACTGGTTACACACACTGATGAAAAAGAGGAAAGAATAATGGCAAGAGAAATCCGATTCTTCTCCTGAGAGGCGAACATCCTCTCTAAAATGTCAAAAGCTAAGGTGGAAGCTGGCCTTTCAGGCAGAAGCTCTCAGAGCCTGAAGGTACCAGTGATAACCCCGATTCTGAGAGAGCCATGCCTAGCCCTAATATTGAGATCAGAGCTGAGCTGTTCAAAGCCAAAGCCTAGAGTGCAACAGATGAACCTGAAGCAGGATCGTCAACCTCCACCTAGAAACTCCAGTTTTGATACCACAGCTCAGAAGTCCTAATGGCCCCGAAAAAGTCAGTGATGAAGCAACCAAGGAAAGAGTCATAGCTGAAGATAGCCAAGCCATCAGAATTCACCTGGAGGATGGAAAATCAACTGGTCCTGAAGACCTTTGAGCCAAAGAGGCTGAGGGAGGAAGCCACAAGTATGGATCTGAGGGTCCTGGTACCAGACCTGGACACATAGGGATAAGGCCTAAATGATTCTACAAAAAAGACCTCATCAGCTGCTCCAATTTGGAAGTTCTAATACTGCCCACCAACTTCGATGATCAGATAGATGAAGCCACCAATGGGGGCTTAAAATGTCTTTTAGATGAAGACAACCCTGTAAGCTGGATCTGAGCTGGAGAGGCTCAGAACTGGGGCAGGGAAGACTCCTGCAACCGTTCCAGGGGAATGGAAGGTGAAAAGGTAGAGGCTAACCTATCGGATGGGGCCCCTTTTATCAGGAAGGGGCTTGGAAGGCTCAGGCCCAATATAGGTGACAGGGCAGCCAGGGGACCTGAAAGTCTTAGGACCTTCGGGTCTGGCGAGCCTGATGAAGAAAGACCAGGAACAATAGACTGCAAGGATTTCCTCCAATCTCCTTTAGAAAGTCTGCAGTCCTGCTGTCAGAGCTTCTCAGATCCAACCTTTGGAAGTGAGGCAGAACCAACCAAAGAAACAGAAGAGGGAGAACCAAAGGTGAGAAGTCCTTCGATGACCAACATAGCGCTATATTCATTAATGGTTCTTGTCCTGAATCTCTCACAAATACAGCAGCCAGAATACAGGTGCAAAGCTCCCAAACAGTACCAGCATTTTAAATGTGCATCCTGAGAAGACAACTTGGCTCACAGGACATGTACTTTTTAAAATCCTTCTCAATGACCAAAAATAGACAAAAAATACAAGACAATAAAACCACTAACTAGTCCAGGCGAAAAAAAGAGGATAGCAAAAATCTCGCCAAACAAAGCATCACGCTAGGTCCTAATACAGGAAATGCTGAGTGGAGCTAAATCAAGCTGCTAACCAGAATGGCAGCAAACTAGATCCAGGGATTAGTTGAAGTGTGGGGAGTTGTGGGTAAAGGAGGCACAGCAAAGTAGGTTGAAGACTTGGAACTGGTCAGTGTTGGATCTGAGGATGCCATAGGTTGAAGCCAGATGGGGAAGACAACATTAGGGCCATACTTTTGACTCCATGGACATTGCTGTATAAACTCTAATCCTGATTTGACACAGCTTTCCTTCAAAAAGTGTTCTGTTTTAAATTTTATGGCTGCTAAGATTATCTGCAAAGATCTCCGAACCCAAGAACATAAAATCTGCCATTGTTTTCACTTCTTTCCCTCCTATTTGCAAATAACTGATAGGGTTAAATGAAATAATTTTATTTTTTTTAATGACAAATCTGCTTTTACGATTTTTGCGTTCACCTTCATCAACAAGCTCTTTGATTCTTCCTCACTTTTAGCCATTACAGTGGTATTGTCTGCATATCCAAGGTTGTTGACATTTCTCCCAGCAATTTTTGATTTCTGTATATGATTTGTGTAACCCAATATTTTGTATGACATATTCAGCATATACATAGAATAAGTAGGGTGACAATATGCAGCCTTATCATATTCATTTCCCAATCCTGAATTGGTGAGTTATTCCATATTTGGTTCTAACTGTTGCTTCTTGTCTTACATATAGATTTCTAAGAAGGAAATTAAGATGACCAGTTATTCCCATTTCATTAAGAACTTGCCACAGTTAAGCTATGGTTCACAAAGTCACAGACTTTACAGTAGTCAATAAATCAGAAGTAAATATTTTTCTGGAACTCTCTTCCTTTCTTCATTATTCTGTAGATGTTGGCTATTTGATCTTTGGTGCCTCTGCCCTTTCTAAAACCAGACTATCACTGGAGTGTAGTTTGCAGGATTTTCAACATTAACTTGGTAACTTATGAAACAAGTGCAATTGTTTGATAATATGAATATTCTTTAGCACTGTCCTTTTTTGAGACCGGAATATATACTGACCTTTTCCAATATAATGATCATGTCTGGTTTTCCACATTTGCTGGCAAATTCCAAACAGCACTGTAACAGTATCATTATGCAAAGTTTTAATCAATTTAGCAGAAATTCCATCATTTCATGAGGCTTCGTTACTAGCAAGGCCTTTACTTATTTTATTCATTGATTTTTTTATTTATCCTTAAGTTTACTCTCCAGGATGGCATCATATATATCAGTAATGTTAAAATCCTTTTAATCTAGATGTTCTGTATATTCCTGCCACCTCTCTTAATATATTTTGCTTCTGTTAGTTCTATCTCATCTTTGTCTTTTATCATGTCCAGTCTTGCCTGGAAGTCTCCTTCAATATTTCCAATCTTCTTATTAATTTATTTTTTTTATTTATCCTTAACTCCATTCTCCAGGATGTTTGGATTTAGACCATTGAACATGGCAACATATGTATCAGTAATGTCAGGATCTTTCTTATCTAGTTGCTCTGCATATTCCTGCCATCTCTTCTTAATATTGTTTGCTTCTGTTAGTTCCAACCCATCTTTGTCTTGTATCATGTCCATTTTTACCTGGAAATCTCCCTTAATATTTCCAATATTAATAAAAATCTTGTCTTCCCCATACTAGTGTTTTTTCCCATTTTCTTGCAGAGCTCTTTTATTATGCCTTCTTATCTCTCTTGGCTATTCTCTAAACCTCAGAATTCAGTATAACATATTTTTTCCTAACTCCATTGCATTTTGCTCTCCTTTTTTTCTCAACCATTTCTAAAGCCTCCACAGACAGCCATTTTGCCTTCTTTTCCTTTTTTGAATTTGGAATATTTTGATGCCACCTCCGGAACAATATCATGAACTTCTGTCGACCATTCTTAATCTCTTAAATCCATTTTTACCTCCATTACACATTTACTTAAATACTGTTAAGCTTATATCTTACTGGCCTAGATGCTGTTTGTGCTTTCTTGTTTTATTTTATTTAATTTGAAACACTCCAATAAGAAGGTGAAGGCCTGAGCTACAGTTATCTCCAGGTCTTTTTTTTTTTGCTAACTGTTTAGCATCTTCTATCTTTGACTGCAAAGTATACATTCGGTCAGATGTTGGTTTTGACTTACTGGTGAGAGATATGTATAAAGCTATCTCAGTGTTGCAAGACAAGAGTTTGCTACCATCATTGAATTATCTTGACCAAAGTTTTGCATTCCAGGGCCAAATCTGCCCATTATCCCAGCTGTACTCTGACTACCAACTTTATCATTCCATATTATAAGTACATATGTGCCCAGTTTAAAGGAAACTTCATAAGCTATGTTTGGCTGAAGGAGCCATCCAAACACAGGAGAATGGTGTGACAAGTATATGAGATCCACCAAGATCCCTTCTAAATCAACCCAATTTCGCCAGGATGGAAAAATACAACTCTTATACCTAATATCAGGGAACCTCTCTGGTGGGTCTACATCTAGAAAGAAGCCCACAAGGAACTGAAAGAAGGCTAGAATCTAAAGTAACAAGGTATCAGAGGAGGCCTGATTCCTGTGATGAGTTGCCTGAATGCAAAAGATAATGGAAATGACAATCAACTTAAAAATGGTTTGCTTGGTGACCGCCAGACTTTCCCACCCTGAAGCAAAACAGATGAACAGTTGTTTTATTTTTCTAATTTTATGCACCCAGTTCAGGAAGAAACTGATCTGGGAGTATACATCCAAGGTATGAATCTCTCTCTGTTTCATGCATTCCACGAAAGCAAAGAAAACAGAGAGATTAACCGACCAGTTTAGGGACAATTCAGATGACACTTTTGGAAGGAAAAATGGGGTTGTCCTGAGGGACACTCGACCAAGGTGAAAGACCAGATATGGTTCCTTGAACAGAAGGGCCCGTTGCTGTAATATAACCAGTTATATTACTTTTAACAATATACCATTCAGTGCAGTTGAAACAGTGGGACTGAATGGTAAACAGACAAGCCTGCTGACTGTAAAGTTCAGATCTCATGGAGAGAAAAAAATTCAAGGTGGTAGGTACTCAGCTGCTGCTGTGCTATAATTCTGCTCTCCACAAGGTCACAAACAGACAGAAAGAGATGAAGCATACACCATGATCAAAGGCCCAAATTATACAAGTGTCAGATATTAAGTTAGAGTAAGCTGCAAAATGACCAAATGGACAGAGATCAGAAACTGTCCATCCAAATGAAGACCATCTTCTATTTGGCAGAAGACATCTACAAGATGGAAGGCATGTTGACAGATTTGAACGCTTCTGATATCCCAGTCAGGAATTTTAGAAGCGTCCGGGAATATACCGTATCAGCCAGGTGGCAGTTGGATATGGATATCACTTCAATCATAGGAGGGTATTCCTGTCTAAAAATGGAAATCACTTTTGTATTACCATAGATTTAGAAGCATGAAACCACTTCTTCTATCACCAGACAGTAACAAAGGTTACTTCTGGGTTTTTTTCTGTTCTGAATTAGGACGTTACAGGAAGGTATATAGTAATTTCCCATTTCACTGGATGTATGATCGCTCCACCATGCTTCAAAATGAGGAAGGTTTCTCATAATGAGGTAGAGCTGAGAGATATGTAAGCCAATACATTAGGTAAAATCAACAGAACAGGTACAAGACCAAACAAGAAACCTTATTCGGACTAAGCGATAGCTTAATTTCAGCTCTGCCAGTGTGAAAACATAACTGAGGAAAAAAAGGGATACTGCAGCTCTTATATGGGTAAATTTCAGTCAGTGGATAATAATTATATTGTCTGGGTGCCAGCAAAGAAGAAATCTGGAGAACGTGAAATAAAATCAAACAAAAAAGGTAAAGAGAAAACTCTGGCTGGGAAGACTACTGTGGCTATTTGGCAAAAAGCAGTTCAAGTTTCAGCTTTGATACAGGCAATGGCTTCCAGTAATTTAGAGGACAAATAAATCAAATAGTCAGAGGTGTGCAAAATAAATGAAATGCTGAATGACTATATCAACTCAAATAAGAAAAGGCTAGCAAAATAGAAAAAAAAATAAGCTAGCTATTCATATGAACTGATAAAACTGCAAAAATCAGAGGTTGAAATGAAGACAATGTTAGCTGAGCATAAGACTTATCAAGAAGAGCTGTTTCAAAAATAGTAGAGTTAGAAGACAGAGTGCATAGAGAAAACATTAGATTGTCCGCTTTACCCGAGAAAATGGAAACAACAGACGGTATTAATTTCATGCAAGTACATATGTGCAACTGGACTGGTGTTCTACAGTAGGATTTGTTAACTGAAAGGGCATGTTGAGTGCTTGCTTCAAATCTGGCCACAAAAAAGCAGCCAAGATCTATATTGGTATGGGTGCAATAATACTACAAGAAACAGGTAATCCTGACAAAACTATGGCAAAAAAAGAAAAGTATTAAAATTGGAAACAACAAAGTGTTTGTGGAAAATGACTATTCACTGTACACCAGAATGAAAAGAATCAGGTTTATCCCAGCACCAGACTGAAAAGAAGCAAGTTTATCCCAGCAATCAAAGAGTGTCATGAGGCAGGCGTGAGATTCAAGATGCTGTATCCAAGTGTCTTCCGAATATTTCTTCCTGGAGGATCAAATACATTTTTTGCTGAAGAATAGGTTAAGGAGGAAATAAAAAAGTTTGCCCAACAAAAAGAAGGTCAACAAGCAGAAGACGACTCTGCTTCTCATTGTTCTGACAGTATCAGAGCTCATAGACACTGATAGTGAAACCTTTTCCACTGCTCCAAAGGAAAATGCTTCACACACATAAAAAAGCAAAGAGTTGACTAGAAAAACTAGGATTACCTTAAACTTGAATCAGAGTCTAGTGATGGGAGATGGAGATGATCTGGAATAAGACCAGCAACACTGAAATCAGTGAATAAATGGAAGACTATAAAGCATCACTCACATTTGTGAAAATGGTTTTACAAGAAAAAGTGCCTGAGAAAGCTTGGAATTTTGCTGACTTTAAGCATGAGAGCAGACTATGAAGCATATACACAACTTTATGTCATTAACGTTTAGAACGACAGTAAAGGGAAAACTTTTATTTATGTACTTACCATAACTTTAGATGTATGGGATCCATCTCGCCTACATTCTCTACAGATGTGTTCGGAGCCGATCCTCGGCTCCGACTCGGCACGCTATACTATAGAACGAAGTCTCTTATTGGCTGAGCCACCTCATATCCCAGGATGCCCCACTACTGCTTCCCCAGATCTTGTTTGTCCGCACACATGCACACACACATAGACTGTTGTTATAAGATTGCCAGGTGTTTCAAGAGAGGAAAATAGTTGTATTCGGACCGTCCGGTCTCTTCTGGCCCCCATGGCAGGGGGAAGGAGGGTGGGTTATTAGGAATATAGGTGAGATGGATCCCATACATCTAAAGTTATGGTAAGTACATAACTAAAAGATGTAATGTGATCCTATCTCGCCTACATTCTCTACAGATGGGACAGCGTCCCTAGCACCTAATTCCTGGGTGGCTCACTGGAAAACGGTCCGGAGAACCGTGGAACCGAAGAAAGCTCGACCCCTAGATGCCACATCCAATTTGTAGTGAGAAATAAGGGTGTGTAGAGAAGACCACGTAGCAGCTGCACAGATATCATTAATAGAGAGCTTGGAATGAAAGGCTGCCGAAGTGGCCATAGCCCTGGTAGAATGAGCTTTCACAGGAATTGTAAGCTCTTTATTTGAAATGCGATAAATATGACTGATACAGTCTCTGATCCACTTGGCAATAGTGACTTTCGTGATGGCTTTGCCCAATTTATTGTCCGAAAAAGACACAAACAGTTGATCTGATTTTCGTGCTTGGTGTGTCCTATCCAAATAGAAACGTAATTGTCTGTGCACATCTAAGCTGTGAAAGGTATACTCAGCTCTGTTTGTATACTTAGGGAAAAAAAACGGTAATTCCAGTGATTGTTGCAAACAAAATTTAGAACAAACCTTTGGTATAAAGGATGGGTTTAGTCTAAGAGAAACTCTATCCTTGTGAAATACCAGGTATGGTGGTTTGACACATAAGGCTTGAAGTTCTGAAACTCGCCTGGCTGATGTGATAGCAACTAGAAGGGCAGTCTTCCAAGAAAGAAATTTCAAGTCACAGGTTGCTGCCGGCTCAAAGGGAGGTGCGGTTAATGCGCCTAACACTACGTTAAGGTCCCACGGTGGTGCAGGATGCGATATAGGGGGCCGAAGAAGCCAAGCTCCTTTAATAAAAGCTTTGCACAACTTATTGCTCATTAAAGGTGGTTCTACGTTCTCATGAAAATTGGAAATAGCTGCCAATTGAACTTTGATGGTAGACACCGAACAACCCTGGTTGAACAGGGAAGTTAAAAACTTCAGAACCTCTGACACAGAAGCTGTCATAGGGTCTAATCCTCGGAGTTGGGCCCAAATAGCAAACCTCTTCCATTTACGGCTACACATCTTTTTAGTAGAAGTCTTGTGGGCCGAGGACAAAATATGCATGACTTCAGGGTCGAAAGAATGGCTCCTAACTATGGTCGGAAGAGGAGTAGCCAAGCTGCTAGCTTCAATGAATGGAGGGACTGATGGAGCTGTCCTGACTGATGCGTCAGGAGGTCTGGAACTTGGTCCAGGAACCAGGGACCGTCCAATGCATACTTGCGAAGAAAGGGGAACCAAACTTGACGAGGCCAGTATGGGGTGATTAGAATCATTTTGCTTCCCAAGCGAATCGCCTTCTGAATCACCTTGGGGAGAAGGGGAACCGCTGGAAAGGCGTATAGCAGACCGGGGGGCCAAGCTTGGACCGGAGCATCCTTGGGGGTCTCCCCCGGAACTGGAATGAGAGAGAAGAACTGCTGGCATTTTGTGTTGAGGGGAGTTGCGAAAAGATCGCAACATGGAACTCCCCATCTCGTGAAAATCTGTGTTACCACTTTGTGATTCAAGGACCATTCGTGAGGGGAGAGAATAGTCCTGCTCAGTCTGTCTGCTATCACATTGGATGTCCCCGGAAAGTGTGTTGCCACTAGAAGGCATTTGGTAGCAATCGCCCAATCCCATACCTTCATGGCCTCTCTGCAAAGGGGGTAAGACCTGGTCCCTCCTTGCTTGTTCAAGTACCAGACTACCGACATGTTGTCGGACTGAATGGCAATCGTCCCCTGGGGGAGGTGATCGTGCAGTGTTCGCAAAGTTAGAAGCACC